>NC_141699.1:733603643-734188643 GCF_964263255.1 Lissotriton vulgaris
CCTAAAACACTACGCCCAGCATGACCCTACACTACGCAAACACTACAACACCACCCTAAACCCTAAAACACTAGCCCCAGCATGACCCTACACTACGCAAACACTACAACACAACCCTAAACCCTAAAACACTACCCCCAGCATGACCCTACACTACGCAAACACTACAACACTACCCTAAACCCTAAAACACTACCCCCAGCATGACCCTACACTACGCAAACACTACAACACAACCCTAAATCCTAAAACACTACCCCCAGCATGACCCTACACTAAACAACCACCACAACTCTACACTACACTAACACAACACTACACTACACAACACTACACTACACTACACAATCACTAACCCACGAAAAAATTAACACAAACCCACTTACCTCTCTCGTCATCGTGGTTTTCACAACGCAAATGCATTTACCATACATGCCTTTAAAACGTAATTCTTTGTAAAGGCATGCGCGATAAATGCACATGCGTTTTGAAACAATGCGGGATAATGGTATGCGAGGTCAATGACCTTGCGGGATAATGGTATGCGGACTGAAAGTCTGCGTGATAAAAAATGCGGGAAAATGGCTGCAAACCATGATTAGCAGCAGACTTCCCTGGTGAGCACTAGCTTTACTACAGTGATCTAATGAGCAACTAGAGTGCTAACATTCAGAATTTATGGCAAATGTGTGACACATCTGAATGCCTTCTTGGTAGAACCAAAGTAAACAAGCATTGAAAATGCAATAGATCTCGCCCTCGTTTAAGTTAAAGCCATTCTGTTTGTAATGAGGTGGCTTTTTAGCTTTGCTTTTATTAGTGTTTTTAAAACTTTCATGTAAATAACATGCATATGTATGCATATATGTATATGTATGCATGCATTTATATTTATATAGATATGCAGATTATATATGTTTATATATGTATATTACCTACTGGCGATAGCCAGTGGGTATATATAGTTAGGATTTTTTCTCTATGGGATTTCTGAAAATTCCATGTCTAATAACTTTGGCGTTTGTCAACGGAATTGGCTGAAATTTTCAGGAAAATGGCACATTTTGTTTCTGAGCAGCCCCTGAAAATTTTGGGGGGGGTTCGTCAAGGGGGGCCGAGAAAAAAGGGGGGTCCCAAAACGCGTTTTTCCCATTCATTTTTCCATAGGGCGGTTGGACTCACTTTTAGCTCGAATGGCTGAATAGATTTACATGAAACTTGGCAAAATTGTAGATATGGTTTGCCCGACGTGCCTTTGCTATGTCTCAATATATGTGCTCCAGTGGATTTTGAAAAATGAACGTTTAAAAAAATATATATATCTGTGACAGCGGTCCGGTTAGCGCCCCGGTTCGCGTACCTGACGCGTAACGGAACTTCGCGAAGCGAAGCTGATTGGCTCTCTGGTGTCTGTCAACATTCTAAACAGTCCGGAGCGGCCGCCATCTTGTCTCTCGGTACGATCGAGAGACAAGATGTGGTGAAAAACGAAGGGGGAAATGAAGGAAAGGGGGCAAGGTAGACCACTCCTGACCCCCTAGGATTGATGAGGGGGATATTAAAGTGCCCCGCGGGGCAAAAAAGAAAATTATTTTTTTTTTGGCGATTTTACGCCGTAGAGGCGCGTCCCGGTACGTGAACCGGGCAGCTCACCGGGCAGCTCACCGGGCAGCTCACCGGGCAGCTAACCGGGCAGCTAACCGGCAGCGTAGCTGTCAACATTGTAAACAGTCCGGAGCGGCCGCCATCTTGTCTCTCGGTAGGTTCGAGAGACAAGATGTGGTGAAAAAAGAAGGGGGAGATGAAGGAAAGGGGGCAAGGTAAACCCCTTCTGACCCCCTAGGATTGATGAGGGGGATATTAAAGTCCCCCGCGATTTTTCGCGGTAGAGGCGCTTCCCGGTACGCGAACCGGGCAGCTAACCGGCAGCGTAACGGGAGTCCGCCATCTTGTGTTTTTGGAGCGTCCGGTTCGCGTACCGGGTAGCGTCCCGGTAAGCGTAACAAGGGGAAAACCAAGAGAAACAGTAAAAAAAAAATTAAGGGAATAGATTTCCAGCAAACTTGGCAAAATTGTAGGGACTGTTTGTTTGATGTGCCTTTGCAAGGCCTCAAGATATGTGCACGTGGGGATTTTGTCTAATTAGGTTAAAAAATATATATATATCTGTAAGCGTGCTCCGGCACGCTTACGTTACGGGTTTTGTTTGCGCTGCAGAGCCGATACGTCACGGTTATGCGACGCGCCATGAGGCGTCTCACGTGGCTACGTGATACGTCACGTAATAAAGAATATATTTTACAGCTATAGATATTAGCTTTTAAAAAACCAATGAAATTCACTGAAAAAACCATAGGTTATAGACCATATATAGTTAGGAATTTTCATTTACAAAACCTTGAAAATTCACTGAAAAAACCATAGGTTAGAGACCATATATAGTTAGCTGGACATTTTATTGACATAAAACCAATGAAATTCCATATATAGTTAGTTGCACTAACTATATATCGCGCACCCGCAATCCACTGCTGATGATGTCACATATTACATCATTCATGACATGGTCAGTGACATCACTGATGACATCACTGATGACATCTCAAATGACATCACTGATGACATCATGACACACCAATACCAGTTACTACATACGCACTCACTGATTCCTACGTCTACACACACATTCACTCATTCACCCATACAATCACTCATACATACAGTCACTCATTATTACAACACTATCATATGCACTCATACACCTATGCAGACACTCACACACTGCCACTCATCCATGGAGTTACTCACACACCTAGTCAGTCCTGTAAAGAATCAATCACACTTCCATTTCCTCATCTATACAGTTAAACACAGAACACCATACTTCAGTGACATCACTGATGACATCACTGATGACATCACTGATGACATCTCAAATGACATCACTGATGACATCTCAAATGACATCACTGATGACATCATGACACACCAATACCAGTTACTACATACGCACTCACTGATTCCTACGTCTACACACACATTCACTCATTCACCCATACAATCACTCATACATACAGTCACTCATTATTACAACACTATCATATGCACTCATACACCTAGTCAGTCCTGTGAAGAATCAATCACACTTCGATTTCCTCATCTATACAGTTAAACACAGAACACCATACTTTTCACACATATACTAACACATACTTACTCTCTTATACAATCACTGATACAAGTACACATTGATATGCACAGAGTCACACACCTCCCAGCCAGCCACACACACACTCAGTCTTCCATACATCCCCTCATTCTTCAATATGTAAAACATATTTAAACTTTACAAAAACACACAGACACTAGATGATGTCATTTGAGATGTCATCAGTGATGTCATCAGTGATGTCATCAGTGATGTCATTTGAGATGTCATCAGTGATGTCATCAGTGATGTCACTGACCATGTCATGAATGATGTAATATGTGACATCATCAGCAGTGGATTGCGGGTGCGCGATATATAGTTAGTGCAACTAACTATATATGGAATTTCATTGGTTTTATGTCAATAAAATGTCCAGCTAACTATATATGGTCTCTAACCTATGGTTTTTTCAGTGAATTTTCAAGGTTTTGTAAATGAAAATTCCTAACTATATATGGTCTATAACCTATGGTTTTTTCAGTGAATATATATATATATACATATATACATATATATACATACATATATACATAACATATATGTATATATATATACATATATACACACATATACACACATATATATATATATATATATTACCTACTGGCGGTCGCCAGTAGGTAGTTATAGTTAGGATAATTTTCAATGTTAAATCTCAACATTCTATTTTGAATAACTTTGGCGCCGGTTGTCGAATCTGCCTGAAATTTTCAGGAAAATGGTCTCATGGCGGTCCGGTCCTTCCCTGAAAGTTTGGGGGGGATTCGTGAAGCGGGGGCCGAGATAAAAGGGGGGTCCCAAAACGCGTTTTCCCCATGTTAATTTCCATAGGGCGGTCGATTTCACTTTTAGCCCGAACGGCTGAATGGATTTCCACCAAACTTGGCAAAATTGTAGGGACTGGTAGCCCGATGTGCCTTTGCTATGTCTCAAGATATGTGCTTCAGTGGATTTTGAGAAATTAACGTTCAAAAAAATATATATATCTATAGGCGCTCTCGGGTGCGCGCACCCGTGAGCGCTCCCGGCGCGACACGCGACTTGCGCGCAGAAAGCTGGTTGGCTCTCAGTTGTCTGTAAACATTCTAAACAGTCCGGAGCGGCCGCCATCTTGTCTATCGGTAAAATCTAGTCATAAGAGGTGGCAAAAACAAAGGGTGGAATTGACCATAAGGGGGCAGGGTAGACCCCCCCTGACCCCCTAGGTTTGATATGGGGGCCATTAAAGGGCCCCGCGGGGCCTCAAAAATTTTTTTTTTTTTTTTCGATTTTCGCGGGGGAAGCGCCTGGTGCGCGCACGGGGGAGCGTATCGGGGAGGGTACTATGGAAAAATAATCACTTCAAAAATTGTATGTTTATGAATTGTTTTTTTTTTTTATTTGTTTATTTTATGTAAGTACCTACATGTAGGTACTAATGAAGAGACTTAAATTTAATGTTCACCATCTTCTTTGTAGACATCTTGCATGTTGTTATTGTATTTTTTGTGGTATAAGGAATTCATAATATAGTCTGTCTGGAAAGGAGAAACAGATCTTTTAAGCACTCCCTGAGAATTTCTAGGGGATCATGAGTAGTCTGTCCTGTTCACTTATGAAAATGAGGTGTAAAATATTCATATGAGATAATATAGTGGGAGAAAGGTAGTAACTATGAGTAAACTTACTATGTAACAGAAAAATAGTTGAACAGTATACTATAAGTCTCACTTTATATTTTAAACATTTTTGGTAATACTTCATGAATTACATATAAAAAAGAATATTGTCTGAAACAATTGAAATTATTAAAGATAAATTTATTCCTCTGATTCTTTTTCATAATTTAATAAAATTTCTAACATAATATTGTCCGGAATTTCCTCATAATTATATGTACATGATTCAATTTCTTCCAAACATTCTATAAACTGTTCATCCAAAGAGTCATCCATGAAATCAACTTCTTTTTTTTCATCTTCTGGTTTTTCCACCTTTACTTTGATAGAAGTATCATTTGCCTTATTTTCTCCTTCCATTTTCTTTCTGAAAATTGCATATAAATTAACTATATTAGTAGAGCTAGTATACCAGAGAAGCCTAACTCAATCCATAACTATTACAGAGAAGTCTATGTCTATCTCTAACTATTAAAGAGGGATAGCATATCACTAACAGAATATTTTTTAAGAAATAAACTTAACGTGTACAATATACTTCCATAATTAGAAGTTACCTTAGAGAAATTAGTTGAAGTTGACAGTGAAATTTGTTTTCAAGTGTACTTCAGGAAGCAGTAGTCAAAATGGCTGTGTTTCCCTCTCTTCTTTTATATATATTGTTGTACTTAACCAATCAAACGACAGGAAAAAATCGTAGAAAATGAGAGATACTTTTTAATTGGTTGTAAATTCTAACATTACAAGTGTGTTTTTGTCATGTAATTTACCTCAGGATATTTAGACAGGCCTGTAGCCTAAATGTCTCAATGGAATTTCACCAAATTTGGGCAAATGGTAGGGACTGCTATGTAGTAGGGCGTATTCTATATTTGATGAAAGTGTCTCCATTGGGTTTTCCGTAAATTACTTTCCCACCTTTTTTTATTTTGCGCTTACTAGTGCGCGCTCCAGTACGCGCACGGGCAGCGTAACGGGAGTCATCCACTTTGTGTTTCGGAACAATCGAGACACAAGATGGAGGGTAAACAATGTTCGGAATGGATAGAAGGGGGAACTGTAGAGACTTCTTGACCCTCTAGGTTTTCTGAGGGGGGCTTAGGAGGCTCATAAACGTAAAAAAAAAAAAAAAAATTCTTTAATTTTCCACGGGGGGAGCGCCTGGTGCGCGCACCTTTAAGCGTACTCGTACGCGTACTTTGGTGAAAAATAGTGAAAAAAGTTAGAAAAAAGTAAACGCTTTGAATGATCAGAGTTAGGGTAGCTCTGAAAAGAGCTTTTGGGTTCTGTGGTTGATTTAGGTACCTACAAGTAGGTTCCAATACACATTCTTAAATTCAGGAGGAATATTCTATTCCCCTCATCTGAGAAGTGCACTCCATCTCCTCTGTAGATGTCTTGCATGTTGTAACGCAAGTTATTATTGTATAATGAACCCATTCCACAGTCTCTCATGTAAGCAGAAACAGATTCATTTACATGTTTCCGTGCTTTCTCAAATTGTGGACCAAATTGGTTGGACCAGTTCCATTTCTGTCTTTGGCATATATTGGAATATACCAAGGCAGTGTGGGGAAAAAGTATCATCAATTGATGAAAGGTGTCCTTTAATAGCATTTCCAGACCTACCCCAGTTAATGTGCCTAGATCGTTTCCACCACAGTGCACAATTATAAGGTCAGGTTCTGGCAGATGCAAAAAGGTTTTCACCAATGGTATCAATTGGTGACATTTTAATCCTCTGTGGCCAATCCACTTGATTTCCACATTTGATAAATCAAGGTTATGAAAATTTCTGCTAGCTGCATACCTTTGAGCCCAGTGGATGTAGCTATGTCCAATAACCCAAACAGAGTACATGATGTGAGAAGGTTCTGGTCCAGTCAGATGAAGTGTGGGAATGAAATGGCAGTTGGAACAGTAGGAGTTCACAAAAAAATAATTGTGGAGTTTCTGTGCTCTTGAATCACTAGCAATGATTGGTGGATTCAGATAGTTGAAAACTGAAAGTTAGGGTGCATGGTTATGTTGTGTGAAAGAAGCAATTTGAATGGTTTAAAAAAAGTCACCAAAAGCAAAAATACCCTGTATAGGCTGCTGTATTGACAGGTCAAACATCCTTGCTGAGTTAATTTGCAACATTGTAAGATAAACTTTTGAACCTTAGAGTTCAGTTAGGAGGGAGTTGCTATGGTAACAGATAGAAAGGTTTGAGAGGGGGATGGGTGTTGGTTTGAAAATAGTGAGGGAAGAGTTTTCATTGGTTGAATTAAGGCATATGTGTACAAAGATAGAGATTTTCTATGCCAGTCTTGGTTTCAGTGTATTGAGAGCACACCTTTTCCTCTGCTAAAGAAAAATTGGTGTGTGTGTCTGACACTGTTTTCAATCTCCAAAAGCATTTCTAAAGGTAAGTAATGATTCATTTAATTTAGATAGAGATTTATTTTCTCTATGGAGAATATTTGGAAGCAGATAGTTATGTTTTAGAAGTGAAATTGTATGTTAGTATATAAGTCCTGCGCAGTGTTTTTTACATGTTATTTAAAAATCGATTTTGGGTGCAAATGAATGGTATTTTTATTTGGCCTTTTTTATGATTGCCATGTGCAGTTGATGCATGACTTTAAACATGGGTAATAAGTGATGCACTGGTGGCGCCAGGCTTTTATAAATGAGGCCCTGACTTTGTTTGATGATATTGAGTGGTTGTAGTTAGGTTCTGTGCAGTGTTTCTTACATGTTATTGAAAAATCGATTTTTGGGTGCAATTGATTGGTATATGTATTTGGCCCTTATTTATGAATGCCATGTGCAGCTGATGCATGACTTTAAACATGGGTAATAAGTGACGCACTGGTGGCGCAAGGCTTTCATAAATAAGGCCCTGACTTTGTTTGATGATATTGAGTGGTTGTACTTAGGTTCTGTGCAGTGTTCCTTACATGTTATTCAAAAATCGATTTTTGGGTGCAATTGATTGGTATATGTATTTGGCCCTTATTTATGAATGCCATGTGCAGCTGATGCATGACTTTAAACATGGGTAATAAGTGACGCACTGGTGGTGCAAGGCTTTCATAAATAAGGCCCTGACTTTGTTTGATGATATTGATTGGTTGTACTTAGGTTCTGCGCCGTGTTTCTTACATGTTATTGAAAAATCGATTTTTGGGTGCAATTGATTAGTATATGTATTTTGCCCTAATTTATGATTGCCATGTGCAACTGATGCATGACTTTAAACATGGGTAATAAGTGACGCACTGGTGGCGCAAGGCTTTCATAAATAAGGCCTGACTTTGTTTGATGATATTGAGTGGTTGTACTTAGGTTCTGTGCAGTGTTCCTTACATGTTATTCAAAAATCGATTTTTGGGTGCAATTGATTGGTATATGTATTTGGCCCTTATTTATGATTGCCATGTGCAGCTGATGCATGACTTTAAACATGGGTAATAAGTGACGCACTGGTGGTGCAAGGCTTTCATAAATAAGGCTCTGACTTTGTTTGATGATATTGATTGGTTGTACATAGGTTCTGCACAGTGCTTCTTACATGTTAAACAAAAATCGATTTTTGGGTGCAATTGATTGGTATATGTATTTGGCCCTTATTTATGAATGCCATGTGCAGCTGATGCATGACTTTAAACATGGGTAATAAGTGACGCACTGGTGGCGCAAGGCTTTCATAAATAAGGCCCTGACTTTGTTTGATGATATTGATTGGTTGTACTTAGGTTCTGCGCCGTGTTTCTTACATGTTATTGAAAAATCGATTTTTGGGTGCAATTGATTAGTATATGTATTTTGCCCTAATTTATGATTGCCATGTGCAACTGATGCATGACTTTAAACATGGGTAATAAGTGACGCACTGGTGGCGCAAGGCTTTCATAAATAAGGCCTGACTTTGTTTGATGATATTGAGTGGTTGTACTTAGGTTCTGTGCAGTGTTCCTTACATGTTATTGAAAAATCGATTTTTGGGTGCAATTGATTGGTATATGTATTTGGCCCTTATTTATGATTGCCATGTGCAGCCGATGCATGACTTTAAACATGGGTAATAAGTGACGCACTGGTGGCGCAAGGCTTTCATAAATAAGGCTCTGACTTTGTTTGATGATATTGATTGGTTGTACATAGGTTCTGCACAGTGCTTCTTACATGTTATTCAAAAATCGATTTTTGGGTGCAATTGATTGGTATATGTATTTGGCCCTTATTTATGATTGCCATGTGCAGCTGATGCATGACTTTAAACATGGGTAATAAGTGACGCACTGGTGGCGCAAGGCTTTCATAAATAAGGCCCTGACTTTGTTTGATGATATTGATTGGTTGTACATAGGTTCTGCGCAGTGTTTCTTACATGTTATTCAAAAATTGATTTTTGGGTGCAATTGATTGGTATATGTATTTGGCCCTTATTTATGATTGCCATGTGCAGCCGATGCATGACTTTCAACATGGGTAATACGTGACGCACTGGTGGCGCAAGGCTTTCATAAATAAGGCCCTGACTTTGTTTGATGATATTGAGTGGTTGTACTTAGGTTTTGCGCAGTGTTTCTTACATGCTATTCAAAAATCGATTTTTGGGTGCAATTGATTGGTATATGTATTTGGCCCTTATTTATGATTGCCATGTGCAGCCGATGCATGACTTTAAACATGGGTAATACGTGACGCACTGGTGGCGCAAGGCTTTCATAAATAAGGCCCTGACTTTGTTTGATGATATTGAGTGGTTGTACTTAGGTTCTGTGCAGTGTTCCTTACATGTTATTCAAAAATCGATTTTTGGGTGCAATTGATTGGTATATGTATTTGGCCCTTATTTATGATTGCCATGTGCAGCCGATGCATGACTTTCAACATGGGTAATACGTGACGCACTGGTGGCGCAAGGCTTTCATAAATAAGGCCCTGACTTTGTTTGATGATATTGATTGGTTGTACTTAGGTTCTGCGCCGTGTTTCTTACATGTTATTGTAAAATTGATTTTTGGGTGCAATTGATTAGTATATGTATTTTGCCCTAATTTATGATTGCCATGTGCAACTGATGCATGACTTTAAACATGGGTAATAAGTGACGCACTGGTGGCGCAAGGCTTTCATAAATAAGGCCTGACTTTGTTTGATGATATTGAGTGGTTGTACTTAGGTTCTGTGCAGTGTTCCTTACATGTTATTCAAAAATCGATTTTTGGGTGCAATTGATTGGTATATGTATTTGGCACTTATTTATGATTGCCATGTGCAGCTGATGCATGACTTTAAACATGGGTAATAAGTGACGCACTGGTGGCGCAAGGCTTTCATAAATAAGGCTCTGACTTTGTTTGATGATATTGATTGGTTGTACATAGGTTCTGCACAGTGTTTCTTACATGTTATTCAAAAATCGATTTTTGGGTGCAATTGATTGGTATATGTATTTGGCCCTTATTTATGATTGCCATGTGCAGCCGATGCATGACTTTAAACATGGGTAATAAGTGACGCACTGGTGGCGCAAGGCTTTCATAAATAAGGCCCTGACTTTGTTTGATGATATTGATTGGTTGTACATAGGTTCTGCGCAGTGTTTCTTACATGTTATTCAAAAATTGATTTTTGGGTGCAATTGATTGGTATATGTATTTGGCCCTTATTTATGATTGCCATGTGCAGCCGATGCATGACTTTCAACATGGGTAATATGTGACGCACTGGTGGCGCAAGGCTTTCATAAATAAGGCCCTGACTTTGTTTGATGATATTGAGTGGTTGTACTTAGGTTTTGCGCAGTGTTTCTTACATGCTATTCAAAAATCGATTTTTGGGTGCAATTGATTGGTATATGTATTTGGCCCTTATTTATGATTGCCATGTGCAGCCGATGCATGACTTTAAACATGGGTAATACGTGACGCACTGGTGGCGCAAGGCTTTCATAAATAAGGCCCTGACTTTGTTTGATGATATTGATTGGTTGTACATAGGTTCTGCGCAGTGTTTCTTACATGTTATTCAAAAATTGATTTTTGGGTGCAATTGATTGGTATATGTATTTGGCCCTTATTTATGATTGCCATGTGCAGCCGATGCATGACTTTCAACATGGGTAATACGTGACGCACTGGTGGCGCAAGGCTTTCATAAATAAGGCCCTGACTTTGTTTGATGATATTGAGTGGTTGTACTTAGGTTTTGCGCAGTGTTTCTTACATGCTATTCAAAAATCGATTTTTGGGTGCAATTGATTGGTATATGTATTTGGCCCTTATTTATGATTGCCATGTGCAGCCGATGCATGACTTTCAACATGGGTAATACGTGACGCACTGGTGGCGCAAGGCTTTCATAAATAAGGCCCTGACTTTGTTTGATGATATTGAGTGGTTGTACTTAGGTTCTGTGCAGTGTTCCTTACATGTTATTCAAAAATCGATTTTTGGGTGCAATTGATTGGTATATGCATTTGGCCCTTATTTATGATTGCCATGTGCAACTGATGCATGACTTTAAACATGGGTAATAAGTGACACACTGGTGGCGCAAGGCTTTCATAAATAAGGCCCTGACTTTGTTTGATGATATTGATTGGTTGTACATAGGTTCTGTGCAGTGTTCCTTACATGTTATTCAAAAATCGATTTTTGGGTGCAATTGATTGGTATATGCATTTGGCCCTTATTTATGAATGCCATGTGCAGCTGATGCTTGACTTTAAACATGGGTAATAAGTGACGCACTGGTGGCGCAAGGCCTTTAAAAATAAAGCCATGAGTTGCTATTGTATAAACTTAAATATGTTGCAATTTATTGTTTATATTGTTTGCTTTTTAACATTACTTTGTTGTTTGCTAATAGTGGTCTTTCATGTGTTTTTTTAACAGAACAACAGATTCAAATCAACTTCTGAAAAGCAAGCAAAAATGCCTTCAAGGCAAAGAAAAATCAAAAATACCATACGGAAAAGGAGAACATCAACAACAGAGTTTATGGAATCCTCTTCAACAACTACTTCAAAAAACACCAGAAAAGCTTCTGGTAAGCCAATTAAGTCTTTTCTTCGTAACATATGTCGTAGGAAAAAAAATGAAATTGCTAATGTGAATATACAGAAAAAGTCAACAAATCTAAAAAGGAAAGAGAAGCCCACAAAAAATGTTTCCATTGGACCAGGAGAGAAGAGAATGGTTAGCAATAGAAGGGTAAATGTTTTTAGGGACATTCGTAGGCGAATGTTTCGCAATAGGGTAGTTTTAAATTTGCTAAAAAATGAAAAGAAAAGTAAACTAAAAGCTGCTTTTTACAAGAAAAAGAAAAGTGTAGAAAAGATTGTTGATCAGGCTTTTGAAGTTAAGAAAAAATTATTTATTTTAATAATCAATAGAATTAGGATACTTAATAAGGCAATGGATGTTTTCAAATCGAACAGTAGATGGAAAAGAATTATTAATCGGAGTAATTTTTGTGAAGTATTTTCTGGTGAATGGATGCATAGTTCAAGTTCTGAGCCTTTTTTTAATGAGGAGAGTTACTTTCAGGAAAATGATTTGGTGCATGCGGTTGACACCAGTGGTCGTGCCTATGAGGTGAAAGATAGTTGTGTGATGGAAAAAGAGAAACTTGTACCTAGAGATGCAGAAGAGGTGTTAGCTGATGAAGTTTTAGGGAGACGTACTAAGGGTCCAGTGTACACATGGAAATGCAGTAGTATTTGTAGTGTGCGACAGGAATCAATTGATTTGCTTCGAAATTTCTTACGTACATATAGTAAAAAAAGTCTCAAACAAAAAATGAAGATCCTGCAAGAGTTAGATCCTTGCAGAGTGAGAGAAAGCACAGGTTTGCAAGGGCATTCACTAGCATGTCTTTCTAGAAAAGTTTGTCGGAGTGTTTTTCATCATTTTAGGATGTTAGCAGTGCATCATAATAACGTAAGGAAATTAGTGAGGAAGTTGTATTATGCAAAAAGTCCTGCACTTAAGCTTAAACAGTTAAATAGTGCTCTTTTGCATGGATCTGAAGTGGATGTGAAGACTATTTGTGAAGAAATTGAGTTTTGTTATTTTGGGAACAAAGAGGACAGTGTAGAAATAGATATAGTAATGGATGGCAATGCAGAAGATAATGGACAAATTTCAAGTATTGAAAAGTTTGATGAGGAAATTATCAAGTTTAAGGTGAAATCAAGTGAGAGGCCTAATGTAACTTGTGTGTGTTGTCGACGGACTCATTATAAAATTCAGACTAGGTTAGTTGATTTATATGCAAAAAGTGAATTGGAAAATAATAGTGAATGGGAGGATTTTGTAAGTTATTTGTTGGTGGAGAATTCTTTTGATTTGAGTTTGGATCAGCGTATTTGCACTTATTGTTTGAAAAAATTAAATGAAAATAGAATGCCTGCAAGAGCAGTTTATAATAATCTTCAGTTGATAGATATTCCTTCTGAATTGATGGATCTAAATACTTATGAATCTATTTTGATTCAATGTGTCCATCCTTTTCAGGCTATTGTACGCATGGAGCCTAAGACAGGGAAATTGCCTCCATCAGATTTACTGAGAGGATTAAAGGGAAGAGTTGTTTATTTGCCTCTAGATGTAAAGAAAAATATTAATACAATTGGTGTAGAAAGAGTAGAAGAAGATCCTTTAGTTATTCTAGTTAATGGGGTTCCAACAAAGAGTAAGAAAATTTGGCAAGATTTAGTGGATGTTAAAAAAGTCAAGAAGGCAACGTTGTATTTAGTTAAAAACAATGAGTACTACAAACATGTAAGTGTTGGAGTTGAGGAAACAGCTACAGAAGAAGATAGTGATTCTTCAGTTGGTCAAATTGAAAAAGTTGATGTGTCTAGAACTGAAGAAATATATGAACATTATACTGTTCATCCTTTGCATTCCAAAGAAGTAATGGGAAATGCAATTGACTTGTTTCAAATGAAGGCAGCAAAAGGAAGTCCCATTAGTGTATGGGAAGAAAGTTTGGAAGCTCGTTGTTTTCCACAATTATTTCCAACAGGTTGTGGTGGACGATATGATGATCGACCAGTTCAAATTCCTGCAGCTGAATACCGGACTCTAAGATTATATGCAGAAGATCCAAGGTTTCGTCAATGCATTCCATATTTATTTCATCTACTGTTTGAAAGTGATTTGTCTGGGCTTTCTTATGCAGTTAATCATATATTAAAAAGTGGACCTCATTTGCAAAATGTATGTGCAAGGGACTTTATGGAGAAAGTTAATCTGCAAGACAGTATTTTGGAATCTCAGCTAATCAATCTCATGGCATGTCAACGTGGAACCAATGAGTATTGGTTTCGTCGTCATGGAGAATTGAAATGTATGCTAAGAAACTTAGGAACTCCTACATGGTTCCTCACTCTTAGCTGTGCTGAGTATGCATGGGACGATTTACTTCAATTTCTACGAGAGGCAAATGAAAACATACCAAATATAGAATTGAAAACACCAGGAGAACTGTGTTCTTTAGATCCAGTGAATGTTTGCAGATATTTTAATCATAGATTTGAAGCTATGATGTCTTTTATTACCAACAAAAAAAATCCTCCCCTTGGAGAGGTTTTGGATTTCTTTTGGAGGAAGGAATATCAAGCGAGAGGTGCTCCTCATATACATATGTTGTTGTGGATTAAAGATGCACCCAAATTTGGAACAGATTCAGATGAAACAGTGATGAGTTTCATTGAAGAGTATTCAACATGTGCTGTTCCAAAATCTACTGAAGAAAACAATTTAAGGCAACAAGTTTTACGTTTTCAATCTCATCGTTGTGGAAAGTACTGTCGTCGAAAATTTAAAAACAAGGAAAAGTACTACACGAAATGTCGTTTTGCATTTCCTCGACCAGTGATTTCTAAGGGAAGAGTAAATAATTTGATGTCATCTCTACGACATACTGTGACGAGAAAATCTCCCAAAAACACATATAATTTGAAAAGAAATGAAGAATCTAAGTACATCAACGATTACAACCCAGTGATTTTGTCCATGTGGAATGCTAACATGGATATTCAGTTCGTTGCTGACAACTCTATTGCTGTGGCTCGATATGTGACATCTTACATCACCAAAAAAGAAAAGACAGAACTGAAGGAAATGTGGGAGGACATTTCACATGAAAAGAGTCTAAGCAAGAAATTATACAGTTTCAGTCTGAAGATGTTGTCGCATCGAGAAATTGGAGCATATGAATGTTCTGATCGGTTATCATCAGCAAGTCTCTATGCCAAATCAAGAACAATCATTTGGGTGAGTCTTGGTCTTGCTGCCACACGAAACCGAGTTTTGAAATCTGTACAAGAAATTGAATATTTGGCGGAAAAAGAACCAAACAGTACAGATATTTTGAAGACAAATATGTTGGATACATACTATCCAAATAGAAGTACTCACCTTGAGAACACATGTTTGTATGAAGTTCTTCAAAACTACAGTTATAAGAGGAACATCACAGAAGATATCAATAATGGAAAATATGCACTCATTGGCTATGAAGGATGTCTAGTGAAGCAGAAAAAAGGCCATTTGATTAATCATCGAAAATTGAGTTGTGAAGTTCCAGACAAAAGAGAATTTTACTACTTAGCTCTTTTGCAACTCTTTAAGCCATGGCGTACAGAAGAGGAACTACTTGGAGATTTTCTCTGTTATGAAGACTCTTTTAATGCAACTAAGGATACCATAGAATGTCCTATTTTTCTAAATTATCTGCAAATGTTGAATGAAGAAATGGAGCAAGAAACCACAATTGCTGAAGAGATAGCTAGAAACAGTTCTCAAGATAGTCAGAGTTCTACTTCATTGAGCCAGGATCCACTAGGAGGACCAATTATCCAAAATGAAGCTGCCACTGCCATGGATGAGGTGGAAAGAGCTATGGAACAAGCTCAAGAGGATGGAGTTAACTTAGAAGGTTTGGTAACGCAACTAAACATTGAGCAGAAAAAGATATATGATGAAGTCACAGAGCAGATTGAACATGGATTCAGACATGAGAAAAAAGAGTGCTCATGTATATTATTTGACCCTGTCCGACTGTATGTAAGTGGAGAAGCGGGGACAGGAAAAAGTTTTCTAATTAAAGCCGTTGCAAGTTATCTGCAGAAAAGGACTGATTCACCACTGTCTTGTGTTGTAACTGCTCCAACTGGTCTGGCAGCACATAACATTAAAGGGATTACTCTACATCGTTTATTGATGCTGCCAGTTGAACATGATAATAAATTGCATTACAACAAGCTATCTGGAGATGCGTGTTCTGAAGTTTCAAGAGTCTTGAAGAAAATGAAACTTCTTATCATAGATGAAGTAAGCATGGTCTCAAATCTAATGCTTGCTTTTGTGCATTTGAGAATGCAAGAAATTCTTAAAACAGACTATGATGTGTTATTTGGAGGAAAACACATTATTGTTTTTGGAGATCTATTGCAGTTGACTCCAGTAAAAGGACAACCAGTGTTTAAAATGCTCACGCATGAAGATACCAGGAAGTCCCTTGGAAGCATTGGAAATGTTAATATATGGCTAAATTTTAAATATGCTGAACTGCTTCAAAATATGCGACAGGCCAAGGATGAAGATTATAAAAATATTCTACAAGATGTAAGAATTGGAAAAATGACTGAGAAAGGGAAAAAAGCTTTGCATAGTCGATTAATTTCAAATTTGTATCCAAATGAAAACATTCTTCCAGAGAATATTTTTAAAAAAATGACTGAGAAGAAATCTGGGATATGTTTGATGCCAACTCTGCAAGAATGTTCCATCTTCAACCAAAAAATGTTAGACTTAGAAAATGAAGAGATTGTGAAACTAGAAGCAATAGATAAAATAGAGCATATGGGTGCAACAATTGTTTTGTCAGAAAATTTGAAAATTAAATTGCATTCATTGGAGAAAAGTATTTCAAAAACAGCTGGTTTTGAAAAGACTCTGAATGTGTGTTTAAATTGTCGTATCATTTTGAGAAGGAATTTAAATGTTGAAAGCGGTCTGGTAAATGGAGCAATGGGTTATGTTGTTGATTTTGTGAATTACAGAAATAGAGATGGAATTGAATTTTTAAAAATAAAATTTGATGGCATTGAACAAGTACAACAAATAAGTCGTTGTTCTGCTAGATTTTTACTTGTAAAAGACTTATATGTTCGCCGAAAACAGTTTCCTGTTTGTTTGGCGTATGCAGTGACAATTCATAAATCTCAAGGTTTAAGTGTAGATAGTGCATTGGTGAACATTGGAAGATCTGTGTTTAAAGAGGGTATGGCATATGTGGCATTATCTCGAGTCAGAACTTTATCAGGATTGTATTTGATTGCATGTGATGAGACAAATATTTCTGCCGATCTAGATTGTGTTAAAGAATACAATAGGTTAAGAAGAGAGTATGCTCCACATTTGCCTCAATATCCTCTGTTTGAAAAACGTGTGGTAGGCCGAAAAAGAAGAAATGAGGATAATTGTAGTGAGGTAGTTGCAAAAAGACAAAAAGTAGAGAAAACTGTAATTGAAAACAGGAAGAAAAAGAATTGTGGAGAAAATGTTGTTGGATTTCAGTTTGAAAACAGTTCTGGTGTCAACTGCTATGCTAATGTAGTGGTTAATGTTGTTTTTTTTCTTAAAAGTTTACAAGAACAGATTGTTGAAAATCGGGATCAAAGATTGTGTGGTTTATTGAATTCTGTGTTTCAGAAATGTAGCAGTGTTACAGCACAAATAGAAAGTGTAACAGAAATTCGAAATATTTTAGATTTGTGTTCTGGTCAAGATAAATTTTCACAGAACATTCAGCAGGATTGTCAGGAATTTTTAATGTATATGTTTGGTGTTTTGGAAGATGAAGGTGTAGATGTAGATAATCTTTTCAGTCTTTCTTATCAATGGCAGCATGACTGCCACAATTGTAGTTTATCAAGTACTACTACAATAGACACTGAAAGATTTATATATTTGACTTTACCAGACTGTAAATCAGTGTCTTTTAAAAATCTAGTTAAAGCAGCAGATCATAATATGGTGTGTACCCAATGTAACTGTACAATGCTGTCCACATTATTTATACAAAGGTATGGGCAGTATATCATTTTAGTTTTCCAACGATGTAGACCTGATGGAACTAAATTGACAACTTCTATCAAAAATTTTGTGGCTTCTCAGTTATCAATTTCTGGAAGGACCTTTACAACTGAAGCTATTATTTATCATGATGGACCTTCGACCACCTCAGGACATTATACATGCTACTTAAAATCTGAAAATGGATGGAGTTACTGCAATGATTCTCATTTAACTTATAAACAACGTTTGCCTTATGACTCTACAAATTCTTATCTAGTGTTTTTAAAACCAAAGTTTTAGTAAAGGGAATTGGCCTTTGAAGACGGGAATAGTTAATAAAAGTTAGTTAGTTAGTTAGTTAATCTAATATTTGAAATTATTTATCTCATGTAGATACTTTAAGTGGATCTCAAAGTAAAAAATACCGATATATCAGACACAAATTGGCCGTGAGGATTGTGTATGGTATGATGTTTTTAGATCTTTTTTCATAGGAAGTCGATGAAATGGAACTCATAAGGAACAGCAGACTTTTTTTCTACCAAAAGGACCTTCACTATCTTCTACTTGGCCTCATGGAAAAGTAAGTGAATCAAAGATTAGTGTACATATATGAGATGTATGTTTGGATGGGTTTTTTTAAACACAATCTTTTAGATTGTGTTTTTTTTTTCCCGCTGTTATATGATGAAGACTTTGAACTCACTAATTTAAGTGGAATTCAATATATTCTGAGAACAGCAAAAATAAATAATGTAACATATTGTAGAAGTTATTGTGTAGTTTGCATTATGTAATTTATATTGTGTTCACATTGTTATGCACTCATTTTCTTTTTCACCCTTATTTACCTCTCTTTACTAATTTACACTCTTTTTTCATTGCTGTTTCTTTACTGTACTTCATTCACAACTTCTTAATCTAATAGGAACTATCTGCATTTCCTCAGTTCCTTCCACCACTTTTTATCTTTTTTATATTCTCTTAGTACCACTGCTTTAGTTTCCTAACCCTCTTTCTCTTTCTCCATTTTTTTTTCTTTCACACTCATTGTACTGTAGTTCAGTTAGTTCTTCCTTTGGTCTTTCTTTTACTCTCTCTCTTCTTTCTCTCTATTACTCCCCATGTGTTGCCCTTATTCACTTACATGTACCCTCTTTCACCCCTCTTTACTTATATTCACTGATATTTACTTTCCCTCAATCGCTGCTATTCTTTTCCTCTGATTCCGTCACTACCTGTCATTCTCATACTTAACTGTCCTTCTTTTTACTTTCAATATCCATTTATATTCTCCCTTAACCTCTACTTTAGTGTTCTTCCTATTTCTTCTTTCTTTTGCTCCCTTATTCATTTTTCTTTTCTCAGTTACTTCCTTTTACACTTTTTATCTGTCTTACTATCTATTACACAGTCCCTCCTTCATTTTTTTTTTCTTTTTTTTTGTTAGTGCGCTGACGGTACGCGCACCGGTGCGCGCACCGAAAGCGCACCAAAGTGAAATATAAAAAAAAAATATTTTAAATTAAAAATATTATCTCAATATACATTATAGTGTTCATTTTTACAAAAACATACTTTAGCAATTCACTAAAAAACACATAGGTATGAGTCTGTATAAAAAGTTAGGAATTAGCATTAAAAAAACCTATGAAATTCACTGAAAAAACCATAGGTTACACACCAGTTATAGTTAGGAATTAGCATTAAAAAAACCTATGAAATTCACTGAAAAAACCATAGGTTTCACACCAGTTATAGTTAGGAATTAGCATTTAAAAAACCTTACAAATTCACTGAAAAAACCATAGGTTTCACACCAGTTATAGTTAGCTGGAAATTTTACTGATATAAAACCATTGAAATTCCCACGTTATAGTTAGTCGGACTCACTATAACTTGCGCGTACAATGCACTGCTGATGACGTCACATATTACATCACTCATGACATGGTCAGTGACATCACTCATGACATCACTGATGACACCATCCAGTGAATGTGTGTCTTTCTGAAAAATAACTTTGTTTTATATATGTATTTGTAAAGGTCGATGGAAGAATAAATGTTTAAATACGTGTGTAAATGGATGTTTTTTTAAAAAAAAATTGGTTGGGTAACTGGCTTATTACGTGTATCTTAGTGAATACATATATTAGCGAGTATTGTTTAAATATTTAAATGTTTGTATCAGTGTTTCTCTTTGTGTATAAGTGGCTGCAGGGGTTGGTGACTGACTCACTGTTTGTATGTGTTTTGAAGACAGCATATGTGCAGGACTGTATGGGTGGATGAGTGTGTATATGTGTTTGTTAGTGAGTGAATGACTGTCTCACTAGTGTCTTCATTAGTAACGACATATGTTTTAATCTAGTATATGTGAGTATTGATGTATATAAGTGAGTATAGTATATATAGTGAGAGATTGTAGAAGTTCCTGTTTAAATAAGTATGTGTTTCTATAAGTGATTGTTTAGGAGAGTAAGTATGGGTAAGTTTCCTTAGAAGTAAGGTGGTAGTGTGTGTATAAATGTATATGCAAATAAATGGATGTTCAATAGTTTATTTGCATGTGTGAGTAACTTTTGGATGACTGCTGATGTGTAACAGGATGTATAGGTGTATCACTACATATGATGAGTGAGTATATATGAGTGACTATATAGAACTGTTGGTGAATGAGTGGATGTGTATATAGATGGTGGAATTACTGAATTGGTTGTTGTTACTGGTTTGGGTATCTCCATTTTTTTGAAAATGTTTGTTTCTATTTTTGAATATGTGTTTCAAGCGTTACATTACACTGAAATTAGGTCTGTCACTCTGTCACAAGGATGGTTATCAGTGATGTCATGAGTGATGTCACTGACCATGTCATGAGTGATGTAATATGTGACGTCATCAGCAGTGCATTGTACGCGCAAGTTATAGTGAGTCCGACTAACTATAACGTGGGAATTTCAATGGTTTTATATCAGTAAAATTTCCAGCTAACTATAACTGGTGTGAAACCTATGGTTTTTTCAGTGAATTTGTAAGGTTTTTTAAATGCTAATTCCTAACTATAACTGGTGTGAAACCTATGGTTTTTTCAGTGAATATATATATATACATATATACATACATATATACATATATATACATACATATATACATATATATACATACATATATACATATATACATATATATACATACATACATATATACACATACATACATATATACACATACATACATATATACATACATACATACATACATACATACATACATACATACATATATTACCTACTGGCGGTCGCCAGTAGGTATATATAGTTAGGATTTTTTCTCTATGGGATTTTTGAAAATTCTATGTCTAATAACTTTGGCGTTTGTGGACGGAATCGGCTGAAATTTTCAGGAAAATGGCACATTTTGTTTCTGAGCAGCCCTTGAAAATTTGGGGGGGGGTTTCGTCAAGGGGGGGCCGAGAAAAAAGGGGGGTCCCAAAACGCGTTTTTCCCATGTTAATTTCCATAGGGCGGTTGGCCTCACTTTTAGCTCGAACGGCTGAATGGATTTGCACGAAACTTGGCAAAATTGTAGGGACTGTTAGCCCGATGTGCCTTTGCTAGGTCTCAATATATGTGCTCCAGTGGATTTTGAGTAATTTAGGTTCAAAAAAAGATATATATCTGGGCGGAGCCTAACCACACATCTGATCTGATTGGCTGTCAGCACTTCATCCAAGAAGTGTTGGCAGCCATCTTGGGACCAATATACATGATAGCACCTCATTAAAAAGCATTGTAGTTAATAGAGGGTTTTAGGACTTTAGTTACATTATAAATCATTTGTTGATGGTACCATACTCGTTTTAGGAATTGTGGTGGGTTCTAAGGTGATTTTACCATGTGAAAAAACCTTCTGCTGTGATATCATGAATATTGTTTGAAAGAAAACTAATATCTCATGATTTTCCCACAGTGGTTTGGAAGGGGATCTATAAGCTAAACTGAAAGCATATTTTCTGTAAATTCACATTATCTTTCTCAGTCATGTGAAAATGAAGTCTGACATTCTCAGTAAAACATGTACATCCAACAAGGACAGAGACTGTCAGTTGATTCCTTTGTGTTCTAATGCAGCCTCCTAGAGTGTTCTAAAGAACAACTAGAGCGCTAACAGTCCTACTTATTACAAAGGTATGGCACACCTGAAGCCATCTTGATTGGAATAAAGTGGTAACTCTTAAAACATTTAATTTAAAAAGAAACAACATGAGGGGGTATATTTTGCCATAGAAAGTATGATTAGTGCTGCAGAATGAAAAATTAGGGCACATTTTGAGTGACTTCTCAAATCCTTTTCTATTTCATTAAAACATTCTGACATGCAGTCTCCCAAAATGGCCACCAGAGACAAAAGAGCCCAAATGTAGCCCAAATATCACCCAGATGTAGCCCAAGTATAGCCCAATGACAGAATGTCCCAGAGTGTTCTAAAGAACAACTAGAGCGCTAACAGTCCTACTTATTACAAAAGGTATAGCACACCTGGAGCCATCGTGATGGGAATAAAGTGGTAACTCTTAAAACATTTAATTTAAAAAGGAACAAAATGAGGGGGTATATTATGCAATAGAAGGTATTATTAGTGCTGCAGAAAGAAAAATTAGGGCACATTTTGAGTGACTTTTCAAATCCTCTTCTATTTCATTAAAAAATTCTGACATACAGTCTCCCACGATGGCCACCAGAGACAAAAGAGCCTAAATGTAGCCCAAATATCACCCAGATGTACCCAAAGTATAGCCCAATGACAGAATGTCCCAGAGTGTTCTAAAGAACAACTAGAGCGCTAACAGTCTTACTTATGACAAAAGTATGGCACACCAGAAGCCATCTTGATTGGAATGAAGTGGTAAGTCTGAAAACACTCAATTTAAAAAGGAACAACATGAGGGGGTTAATTTTGCCATAGAAAGTATGATTAGTGCTTCAGAAAGAAAAATTAGGGATCATTTTGAGTGACTTCTCAAATCCTCTTCTATTTCATTAAAAAAATTGTGACATGCAGACTGAAACATGCACTTTGAATACCAGCAGCAGACGTCCCTGGTGAGCAGTAGCTTTACTACAGTGATCTAATGTGCAACTAGAGTGCTAACATTCAGAATTTATGGCAAATGTGTGACACATCTGAATGCCTTCTTGATGGAACCAAAGTAAACAAGCATTGAAAATGCAATAGATCTCGCCCTCGTTTAAGTTAAAGCCATTCTGTTTGTAATGAGGTGGCTTTTTAGCTTTGCTTTTATTAGTGTTTTTTCAACTTTCATGTAAATAACATGCATCTGTATGCATATAAGTATATGTATGCATGCATTTATGTTTGTATTTATATAGATATACAGATGATATATGTTTATATATGTATGTATATATATATATATATTCACTGAAAAAACCATAGGCTATAGACCATATATAGTTAGGAATTAGCATTTACAAAACCTTGAAAATACACTGAAAAAACCATAGGTTATAGACCATATATAGTTAGAAATTAGCATTTACAAAACCTTGAAAATTCACTGAAAAAACCATAGGTTATAGACCATATATAGTTAGGAATTCGCATTTACAAAACCTTATTTTACTCACACAAAACCATTGAAATTCCATATATAGTTAGTTGCACTAACTATATATCGCGCACCCGCAATCCACTGCTGATGATGTCACATATTACATCATTCATGACATGGTCAGTGACATCACTGATGACATCACTGATGACATCTCAAATGACATCACTGATGACATCACTGATGACAACATCCAGTGACTGTATGTTTCTGTAAAGTTAAAATATGTCTTACATATTGAAGAATGAGTGGATGTATAAGTGTCTGGATGAAGGATTTAGTAGGTGCGTGACTGACTGTATGAGTGAGTGATTAAATGTGTCTCACTGAGTGCATGGGTTAGTGACTAAACTGTCTTAATTTGTGCATCATTATGTCTGTTGTTCTGTAAACTGTTGCATGTGTTGATAAGTAGCTATATGAGTAACTATATGGGTTATTGATGGTTGCCCAAGTATTTGTATGGGAGACAGTGTGTGTGTGGGTGGCTGGGAGGTGTATGACTCTGTGCATAGATGTGTGAGCAGTTGATTCACTAGATGTATGGTTTCAAAAGTGCATGTGGAAACAGCTGTATGGGCGGTTGACTGTGTGCATGAGTGTATTGGTGAGTGAATGGATATCTCAGTGCTACATGTCAAAGTAAGTACATATGTAAAACACAGTACATGTGAGAGTGGACATATATAAATAACTGTGCATAAGAGCCAGTGAATGTGTGAGTGGCTGTATGGATCATTGTGAACTTGTAACAGGGATTGTATAAGAGAGTAAATATGTGTTAGTATATGTTTGAATAAGTAAAGTTTGTATAACTGTATAGTTGAGGAAATGGAGGTGTGATTGATTCTTTGCATGACTGACTAGGTGTGTGAGTAACTCCATGGATGAGTGACAGTCTGTGAGTGTCTGTTTACACTGATTGTATCTAAGGTTATATTAGAGTCTGAAGAGGTTCATCGTATTATCACATGAATGATATCATCAGTGATGTGATCAGTAATGTCAAATGAGATGTCATCAGTGATGTCATCAGTGATGTCATCAGTGATGTCATTTGAGATGTCATTTGAGATGTCATCAGTGATGTCATCAGTGATGTCATCAGTGATGTCATCAGTGATGTCATCAGTGATGTCATCAGTGATGTCACTGACCATGTCATGAATGATGTAATATGTGACATCAGCAGTGGATTGCGGGTGCGCGATATATAGTTAGTGCAACTAACTATATATGGAATTTCAATGGTTTTGTGTGAGTAAAATAAGGTTTTGTAAATGCGAATTCCTAACTATATATGGTCTATAACCTATGGTTTTTTCAGTGAATATATATATATATATATATACACACATATACACACACATTTATATATATCTGAGATGGGTAACCAGCAACATGGTACCGTACAAGAGGATAGGGGGAGTGAAAGACAGTACACAACTTGAAAGGAAATCGAACAAGAAAAAACTTTACTGAGTGTTGTAGCAACAATGAGACGGTTGATAGATGATGGTAAGGAAAAGCAGCAGGTGAGAAAACTGTGCTAAAAAAAAAATAAGACCACCACTTGAATCTATAAAAAGATTTTGTGAAAATGTAGCTGAAAAAAGAAAAATAAATTTCCACATATTTCTGTATGGTATTATCGTGCCGGCACAAATGTCCTACCACACAGCTTTCCCCTCAGTCTCCCGAATTAAATGATACCTCACTCGTGTGGGTGTCCAATGCAGAATTGGCTAAAAACGTATTTGTTTTTTAAATGTAGTGCCTCAAATTTGCTGTGCTACACCCTTAATACTTATGTTTTTGACCCTTCTCAGTCACACGCCCTTGCCCCACCCACACAAGTGAGGTATCATTTTACTCCTGAGTCTGGGGGGGGGGAGAGAGACTTGGGGGTGACGCTGTGTGGTAGGACATTTGTGCCTGCACAATGATTCCACACAGAAGTATGTGGAAAATTAATTTTTTTTACCAGCTAAATTTGAGGTTTGCAGGGGATTCTGGGTAGGGAAACGTTAGGGGTAAACATACCTTCCTGGACTCCCCCGGGTGTCTAGTTTTCAGAAATGAGTGGATTTGGTAGGTTTGCCTAGATTGCCACAGAGCCCGGGCCAAAAAACCCAGGTGATTCCCTTTGCAAAACCAGGTTGTTTTGTGATGGGTAATTTTGATGTCTCCACGATACTTTTTGGGCCCTTCCCTCCCGCCCGTACTTGGCCCACCCACACGAGTAAGGTACCATTTTTCATCACGCGACCATGGGGGGGTGGGTTGACGGGGGGTCAGAGACTGTGGCAGGTAGGAAATTTGTGTCCCCCGGTGATCCCACAACTTTCCCACACAGAAATTTGAGAAAAAATGATTTTTTTACAGCTAAATTTGAGGTTGGCAGGAGATTCTGGTTAGGAAAACGTTAGAGGGTCCATAGAAGCCATACCTACTTGGACTCCCTGGGTATCTAGTTAACAGAAATGTGTTGCTTTGGTAGTTTTCCCTAGATGGCTGCTGAACCTGGGGCCAAAAATCCAGGTGCACCACCCCCTTACAAAACCAGTTTTTTTTGTGATCTGTAATTTTGAGGTCTCCCTAATATGTTTTGGACCATTCCCTGCCACGGCCACTTGACCCGCCCACACAAGTGAGGTACCATTTTTATTGGGAGGCTTTGGAGAATGCGGGTGGGTGGACGTTTGTAGATCCATGCAGATTCCAGGACTTTCCATCACAGAAATCGGAGGAAAATTTGTTTTTTAAAGTTTGAGATTTGCAAGGGATTCTGGGTAACAGAACCTGGCAAGAGGCTCAAAAGTCACCCCATTCTGGATTGCCCTGGGTGTCTGTTTTTCAAAATATAAAGGTTTGCTAGGTTTCCTTAGGTGCTGGCTGAGCTAGGGTTCAAAATCCACAGCTAGACAATTAGAAAAAAAAAGGTCAGTTTTCACTGCTGTGATGTGTCCACGTTGCGTTGTGGGCTGTTTCTGGTCACGGGCACTAGGCTTACCCATACAAGTGAGGTACCATTTTTATTGGGAGACTTTGGAGAGTGAGGGGTGAGTGGAAGTTTGTGGATCCACTCCGATTCAAGAACTTAACATCACAGAAATGGGAGGAAAATGTGTTTTTTTGGACGTTTGAGGTTTGCAAGGGATTCTGGTAACAGAACCTGGTAGGAGCCACACAAGTCACCCCATCCTGGATTCTCCAGAGTGTCTAGTTTAAAAAAATTGTATAGGTTTGCTAGGTTTTCCTAGGTGCCGGCTGAGCTAGGCTTCAAAATCCACAACTAGGTACTTTGCATAAAAAGCTTTCACTGTAAAAATGTGGTGTGTCCACTTTGCATTTTGACCAGTTTCCTTTCGCAGGGACTAGGCCAACCCACACAGTTTAATTTTTTTTATTTTACAGAGTTTTATATAGCGCAAACTTGACCCAAAGGTATTGGGTAGAACAGCGCTTTACATAGCACCAGTTGCGTTACATGAGGACACATTTATGTTTGTGTTGTTAGGCACAGGGAGATTAAGTGATTTACCCAGAATAACAGGATGTTTAGCGTCGTTGCCGAGACTCGAACACTGTTCCCCAGATTCGAGGTCGACTGCCCTAGCCCTTAGGCCAACTCTTCTCCCCAGTGGGGTAGCAATTTCATCGGGAGACTTGGGGGAATACCAAATAGTAGAACAAGTGTTATTACAGATTGACTCTTTGCATTTCTGCCTTCCAAATGTAAGACAATTTGTAAAAAAATTAGTCATTTTGAAAAATGACCTTTAAATTACCTGCTTGTATAGGTAGCCACAATTTTGGAGATGTGCAAAAAAATATTGCTTCTTAACTCTATATTTTATTCCCATTTCGGAAATATATTGGTTTACTTGGTAAATATTTCTCACCCTTTATATCTTACCAAATGAACTGCGATATACCAGGTACACAATGAAAACTAATTGCAGGACACAGCTTCAATGAAAAAACCTTGAATTATCTACACAAATGGCCACTTGCTGAATTCAGTATTTCATCTAATTTTCAGAAAGTTATAGCTTTCTGGGATCCATTATTGGCTACACACCCATTTCTACCACTAACTGGAAGGAGGTTGAAAGCACAAAAAATTGGAAAAATAGGCTATGTCCAAGTAAAATACCAAAACTGTATAAAAATGTTGGTTGTATGCCAAACGTCTGCCTGTCTCTGAAAGCTGAGTAGATGGTGATTTCAGCACCACAAACCCTTTGTGGATGCCATTTGCAGGGAAACAAACACTTTTTTCTGCAGCTATTTTTTCAACAGCAAAAGAAAAAATGTGATGTATTTTGGATCATTTCTGGGTCTTCGCCATGGTAATCCACAAGCTCTGGGTACCTTTAGAATCCTCAGGGTGTTGGAAAACAAGGGCGCAAATTTGATGTTGATACCTTATGTGGACAAAAAGTTACGGGGTCTAAGCCCGAACTACCCCAAATACCTATAACGTTCGCCCAAGAGAAGCTAACAGTTGCTATAGAGATGAACTGATTAATATGGAAATATGAGACAACCTTAGGCGAAAAGGACTAATATGTCCTCATGAGTGTGCTACTCTGATGTTCACATAGCAATTTATAGCTACTAGCAAAGCTAAGTCTCAAGAGAGATGCTGCAAGGAAGCTTCATGAAATTGCTCTCAGAGAGGGACTGAGCCTATAAAAAACATATGTTCAGCTCGTTTCGCTCTCGAGATAGTATGACATTCTGAAAAGTAAAACACTTTAGGTTGCTTAAAGAATTCCTTACTTAAATGTATATGGAAAATGTTCACAAGGAAATCTTCTATAAGCTGTAATGAACGAGCTACTTACCTTCGGTATCGATGTATTTGGTAGAGACATAGTCTAGCCGCAGATTCCGTAACTTAGAATATCCCCAGGCGTCAGACTGGATCTGGAAATCTTTCCGCAGCAGCACCTCTGCGCGCCGGGGGCGGCGCTGCACGGCTCTGCCCGGACATCGTCCACTGACGTGACGTCAGCGGAGCCATATATGTCGATCCCGGCGCGCTGATGTACGTTTTCGTCTGAGAAACCTTTCCGCGCCACAACGCGGAGCCACCACCAAAAAACTATTAGAATATGGGAACAGTGTTCGAAAATTATGAAAGGACATAGAATGGTGAAAAACAGCACCATAAAGGAAAGTGCAAGGCACTGTATATTGCAAACTAGTAAAGGAAAAGAGCAGAGTACCGCTCTGGGAAGCAACTCCGCAAAAACTGAAGACCAACCATCCTTGGAGGTAATGAAGATGTAAACAACCTCATGGCAGACAACAGAAAGTCCGCAACCTTAATGTTTATCTGTGAAGGACAACAAGTCCGGAACACAGGAGCAGAACAATTGACCAGAAGACCTCACCAAAAAGAGACGTTGTATCCCCAAGAAGAGACCTATAATTTGTGGCAGAGCCAATAGACTTCCAACTAATTGAGCACAGGGGTGGTTAGAGACCCCCAAGGCGATAGAGAAGGGAAGAGCATGGGTGGGAAAAACACAAATAGAACCCATACAGTACAACTCAGAGCGTAGGGTTTGAGGGGTACATGACACATGAGCATGAGCCTGGGCGGAGTAGAGCTATGAAAACAGAATGAAGTATCCACATCCTGTGTTGGGGTGAAGTGAAAGCGTCACCCTGCGGAAGGATCAAGCCACCCGGAGGGAGGCGAGCATAGAAAGCCCAACCTGAAAAGGTCCTTGCAGAAAGGGCAGTGTTAAGGAATCTGCGGCTAGACTATGTCTCTACCAGATACATCGTTACCGAAGGTAAGTAACTCGTTCATCTGATAGGGACGTCTAGCCGCAGATTCCTCAACTTAGAATAGATACCAAATCCATACCCATAGAGGAGGCGGGTCTGCGTCTGAACCCCAATGAGTTGCTAAAGCAACAGAACCGTCAACAAGGCGACGACCCACGGTGGGCACAACATCCAGCGCAGCCACACCAGACCATGAAGCTCAGAAAGAGCGAAAAACATTGGGAGGCAAAGGTACTACAAGCAGTCCACGAACAGCATAAAAACCTCCACATGCATACCGGGTGAGAGAAAGAAAACATATGCTAGATATGTCTGTGTGCGGGGCAAGTTCATGACTTCTCAAGAAGTGGAACTGAACCCAGGGGCTTAAGGACCCATAGTATCTGACGTGCTGACCATAAATAAAACCCAGAGAGAAGAACACTGGTATGACAGAGTCAACACATACCAGGTCAGCATGCACAGCAGTGGAAGAAATACAGTTGAATCCAATACCAGCCAAATACATAGGACAGTATTGGCAGAATGCCGGCCCATGAACATAAAATGCCAGTAGTAGCAGAAACAGTAGACACACCGTTGGGAGAGTCACTCTGTCATGAAGCATGTAAAAAGGCTGACTGCAACCATCAGAAGCACCCAAAACCGGCCTACAGTAAGAATGATAGTCAAGTGGAAGATTAAACAAAACAGAAGCATACCATGCGGATGGTAGAACCACACAAAGTAGAACAAGAACCCTCCTGTAGGGGTGCGTGAGTAGCCTAGATGCAAGAGACGTCACCGCAAGAAGGCAACCGGCAAAGAGAGGCACCAAGCAAGCTGGACAGCCATGTAAGAGCACTTAGGCGAGGAGACCGCGTCAATGACCACGGACACCGAATGAAGGAAAGTTGACAGCAGGATTTTGCTGTGTAACAGCACACCAGATATAGAGGCAAAGAATTATGCCTAGAAATGAAGCGTAACACAGAGGACGCTAAAGTACCAACAGTGATGATGAAGCAGAAGTGGACAGAACAATGTCCAGAATAGTAAGCCACACCATTCCTTCACCCGGGAGGAGCAACGGTCCCCCACAAGATAGAGGAGGATACGGAGCTAGACACGACGTCTGAAACAGTCAGGACCAATCGAATAGTCAAAGGACAAAAGAAGCGTGTACCCTAAAGAGAATACTCCACTTGAGTGGTACAGCAGGAATCCAAGCAGGTGTGTGTAAAACACCTTTGTGGAAAGCAGCAGGAAAATGTGTAAAAACTCCTTTTGGGAAAGTGCCCCGAAAACGAGAGCACAAGGCAAGGTAGAGTAGAAAGGTATATGGCGGAAACTGACACCTAGAAAGATAAGCCCAGTAAGGGCTGAAGTACGAACATTTTTGTTCACCCCAGTCCTTAAAACGGGAGGAGTGAACCAGCACCACAGAAGTGATTTTGTTCACCCCAGTCCTTTAAAAAGGAGGGGAGAAGCAGAGCCACAGAAGTGGAAGAATCAACGCAACACCGTATGATAGCAATCATACCAGGGTGCATTCCCAGGTTGCATCAACACTAAGAAGCTTACAACATAATGGATGTATCTAGGAGCAAAAAGAGGAGAGGGCGTCAGTGGTGAGAACTGCGCCTGAACTGAACAGAACAAGGCCCTAAGATAGTGACTGGCAAAAGAAGAGCAGCCATCAAGGGCAAGAGGATCACAGCGACACTGAAAAACGCCCCCGTGAATATAGGCGAGGCAGAAGCCATGGTAAGGAACCCATACAGAGGCAGTGAAGGATTACCAGAGCCAACTGCACCGAATGTGCAATGGAGCGATGGTAACGTTAGGATCGCATAACAGCATAAAAGGGAAGCCCACAGCAAGATTGTGGCGAAAAACTCCATAGGAGCGTACCAAGGCTGAGGCAGTCACTGAATAGCCTATAAATATCCCACATAGGGTAAGTGTCAACCCCTGCAAGGGGGAATCCTCTTGAGCAAAGCACACATTTCGAGGGCAGAAAAGGAAGACAGAAGCAGCTGGCAGGCTGAACGTAATGAATGCGGAGATGGCGGAACCACCGTCTACATTATCCGGGTGCTACGCAGAGTACCGGTACATGTACGAAATCAGGCTAACAAGGCAACATCGCCTACTGAGGCTAAAAGGGGCGTACCACAAGAATCATGGTAGCCCTGACATCAAGCAGGAGACCGCTTAATCCGCATGGCTATCAAAAAGGTCCACGCCATTGAAAGGCAGAACCTTAAAAGCATCCCGTACATTGTCCGGGAAACGACTGTAGCGCAGTCAAGCATGGCGGAACAAAGCCATCGACCAAGCAAGAGCTCGTCCCACCAAGTCAGTGGCATCAAGAGACAAGCAGAGGGAGAATTGCGCCATTCCCCTGCCATCATGCAGAAGGCAGATTAATTCAACCTGCGGGACCCCTGGAATTGAAGATAAAAGGGCCTCGACCAAGTCCCAAAGGGAAGAGGATGCATGTGCAAACACGCAAGCTGTATTCACGGTGCAGATGCCAGCACTGGCAGAAACGAAAACCTGGCGACCACAAGCGTCTAACCACCTAGACTCACTGGTGGGAGGCAACAGAGGCAGGGCGGAGGAAGACTACGTTGAAAGCTGCCTGAATAACTAGGCCCTGAGCAATAGGATGAAGAGACAGACAGAGCGGATCATTAGGGGCAGGACTATGTCGACAAGCTATAGCCCGATCAATAGGGTCACCCGAGGAACTGCCCATGTGCCCAGCATGATATCAAACAAGGATGCCCCAAGGGCCAGCAAAGGCTCCACTTCAACCGGCTCCATATGGCGAAGATCCAAAAAAGGATCAGAAGGCAGAGGAACCACAGAAGGCTGAAAACAAAGAATAGCAGCCGCCCAGTGAATAGCTTGTGCGTAGGCAGCACTAGCTTCAGTTACCATCCGGGGAGGTGACAATAACCCATCTGTAGGAGAGGGCCGGAGACTAACCAGCCCACTAGAGAGCAACAGTGGAGGAGCAGGAGGCTGATCCGGAGTCCACGCCACACAAGGTACCTGCACCACGGGCTGAAACGGCCGCAGATCAGGGGAGTCCAGAAGAGCGTCAGCATGTGGCATAAGAGAAGGCGTAGACGCCGGAACCGGCGTCGACCGACACCGCGTTGGAGTCGCATGGATGTCTGAGGAGTCAGGAACATCAACTTCCTGAAATAGAAGAGACGTGGATGCCAGTACCAGCATCGACGGACGTCGAGCCGGAGCCGTTTGAACGTAGACAACCTCAAAGGGGGCCTCGGCCTGGGCGTCGTCCGACATCGACCCCACTGCAACATGTGGGGAACAGGGCGTCAAGCCCGGCGCCGCCTCAGACGTCGACGCAGGGATCCGCTCAGGGCTATGCGGAGACAGATGGGGTGGGCTAGACGGACGACTGGGAAGACCCAGTGGGCCGTGTCCCGTCATCGTCGAATCAGCACTGGAATTGGAGTTGATGCACACAGCCGGAGCAGAGGGAGAAGACCCGACATGAGTGCATTCCACATCTATGGAACCCGAAGGCGCACCAGGGAGAGGGTGTGATCCAAAATAAGAGCGGAGTGCTGCAGAATCAGCCTCCAATTGGGCTTGTGTAGCTCCGACAACTGGAAGGGGGGGTACGGAGGAGACGACCGCCGGACACCCGTCCCCGGCAGGGAGCGAGAAGAGCAGGCGCTAGCATCACGGGAAGGGGAGGAAGACCTCCTGGACCTACATTTGTGTTTACCCTCCAAACGGCCTGACGGAGCGACCTCAGGAGTGGGCTCCATCCCGAGAGGGAGAACAGTGCCACGAAGGAGTAGGACCGGACAGCCAACAATTTTGGCCGACGCTCCCGTAAGGACTTCGGTTTCATCCGCTGACAATTGTCGCATTCTTTAAAGTCATTGTGCACCCCGAGACACCACATACAGATGCCACGCGGGTCCGTCGCGGACATCTGACGTGCACAGGTCTCACACGCCTTAAAGCCCGTAGGCATCGAAAAGACCAGAAAAACAGGTCAAGGAACCGCTGGTTTTCCAGGATCAGTGTTGAGACGCGGAAAGGAAGAAAACTGAGGTCAGCGCGCTGGGAGGGGCATATATGGCTTCAATGATGTCACGTACGTGGACAACGTCAGGGTGGAGCCATGCGGTGCCGCCCCCAGCATGCAGATGTGCTGCTGCGGAAAGTTTTCCGGACCCAGTCCGACGCCTGGGGATATTCTAAGTTAAGGAATCTGCAGCTAGACGTCTCAGTCCGATACTGGCAATAAGTAACTCAATTGAGGATCTGACCTCACTAAATATCGTAGGTAAGGAAAGAAAACCTCTTCCTGCATCCTACAGCACTGAAGAGCTTCCGATGCAGAACCTATTCAATTTTTAAGTTCAAGAGTACTATATGATGATCTTTTTGCTTCTTCTAGAATGTTTATGCATTACCTCCAGTAACACCCAAAGCTTTGATACTCTAATGGGAACTAGATGAGCAATTAACAAGTCACCACAATGCAATGCCAAGCACTTAGAAAAATACTTTGTCCAATATGCAGGACAATATTTTATTTTCCCTGTCAATGTATTGCATTAACTATTTAACTTGAGAGAATTCATTTTAGGGAAAACAGGGGAATAATGTTGCTATTAATGACACTGAGGGCAATAAATGTAAAACCTAATAAACAACAGTACAAAACCAGGGTACTGGCCGGTAACCAAACTGCCTCAGGAACCAAAGAGCTGTCACATAGCTATCTAGTCAAGATTTGGGTAAAGGGTCACAGCCTGACAGGTATACAAGGAAATGATATCCAATGTTAGTCACTAGTGCAAATATATTCTAGTGTACATATGGCAGTGCCAAACGCAACACTAACTTGTGAAAACTTACCAGCAACTGAGGCACAGGCCCAGACGTAAAAGGCACTCTTCCCCACAACTTCATCAGATCTCCGAGGGGCTGGAAGCTATCATCACAGGCTCTTCTTACCAACAAGGACATTGTGAAGTAACCTGCTTGGCACCATTCTGCCATCTCTCGATTACTGAAGGGACCTGCAGTGTTAGAAGAAAAAGTATTCAGGCTCAATGATTCGCCCTAAATGGTGTGGTATATACTGCCTCACTCAAACACTGTTCCAAATCCTTGGTGCCCACCTTCCTGGAATAACTGTTCAAACACCCTGATAGATTGTAATATGTAATGCACAAAGCAGGAGAGGCAGACCACAGCATGTAACAAATTCTCTTTCTTAATTAATGCTACAAAAAAGCTTTACAGTGCTTGATTCCAAAACTGATCCAAATGTATAGCTGATGCATTTGTATCATCAAAGGCACAAAGTCAGTTATTTGTTTAAAAAAACATTAACTGCAGCCTTTTTACATTAATTCGATATACAGTCAACACGTTTCGTACCTAACTCAACAGGGCTTCCCTCAGGGCCCCAACTGTTGATCAAATCCCAATCTTTGTAGAAGAATAGCTTATTGCTTCTGGGTGTCAAAAATAACAGCTTATGTACAGAGAGCAATAATTAGGGTTTTCCTTTACTTGTGTTCATGCATACAAAAGAGTCCTTAAACAGTCACATAATCCCCTGCACTAGTAGTTGTAGCTAGACGGCATGAAACCATGGAGTGCTGCACATAAGATTGGGATTTCATCAACAAGGCCTTGAGAAAGAGGATGCAATAAAGGTTTTCTTTTAACAACTGTCTTTGTACTTTTCGATGATACAAATACGTTGGGAGCCTCCTGTTTTACCGCACTTCACTGCACTGCTCTTCCCTGCCGGCTCGGGAGGAGGAGGGGCCGTCACGACACCAGTGTTGCCAGATTGGGTTAAATCACGCACAATTGGGCTATATTTTTCACAGTTGTGCGGTAAAATTTTGGTTTGTGCTAGTTGCCAGACTATACATCTATATACAGCGCTCAAGCAAAGTAGCATGTTAAAGCGCTTTATTAGTCAAATATTTACTGGGCAGCCTGCTGCAACATCAATTCCAATGCATTCACTGCCTGCTTGACACTGTCCCTGCCCCTCCTTCCTTTAAAGTAGTAATATTGGGCTACATTGGGATACTTTTTTGTTGGCTTTGGGCTATAGAAAGCTTACAAAATCTGACAACACTGGATGACACCAGGATGCGCTGGGGCGCCATAAAACATTGAGAGCTGTCACGCAGCAGTGAGAACCTCCAGTTTTGCTCTACTTCACCGCACTGCTATTCCCTGCCGGCCAGCAGGGAGGAGGCGCTGGAGCGCCATAAAACATCGAGAGGCAACCCGCGGCGGCAGGAGCCTCTTGTTTTGCTGCACATCACCGCACTACTATTCAATGCTGGCCCGGGATGAGGAGGGGCCATAAAGACACAAGGAGGCGCTGGAGCACCATAAAACATCAAGAGACGTCCCGCAGTGTTGGACAAACAAGGGGCGTGCCTGTGCTCGGCCCGGGCGAAAAACCGGCAAGATAGGCCTGTCTTAGCCCGACAGAGACAGTAGGAGGCAGGGCTGGGCCCCTCATCTTGGTTTTTCTCTTAGGTTCTGCTTCGCCTCTACACAAGGTTTATCATATTGATTTGGTACGTTCTCCAGCTACATCTGATTACTTCCCAAGCTCTTAAGCCTGCATCATGGCAATATTTTGCAGAAACTGAGTGGATACAAGGCAGAAGCAGTCAGAGGTGGGCTGTAAGTGACTCATCTTTTCTTGTTTCCCCTTGTATTTGACACTCTGCCACTGTCTGGAGTTTCTCCACAAGTACAAGTCTAACCGTTTTTTTTTTTATTAGTGGTGCATTCGGGAGCAGGGGCATCTTTGCATCCTTTAAAACTGACAATCAAAATGGGGAAACAATCTAATAATGACAAACAGGAAGTGCAGCCCCAGCTAATACCCCCCCCCCGCCCATGCCTCAAACTTTATTTGATCGAATGCTCCAGAGGGCTATTGCGGTGGTGGCCACAGAGATTGAACTGACAGACTGTTGGCGCTAACCGAAGATATTTGTTGTGCCGTGACTGAGTTGGCCTTGCTCAGTCACTAGTGATTTTGAATAAAACCCCTTTAGCGTGTGTGCAAGTACCAGGTAACAAATCGGAAACTACAACAAAACTTTCAGAGGAAGAGGGTCGAGAGGAAGGGTTCAGCAAAGCCCAGTAATCCTAAACTAGCTACAAGGGTTGGGGTAAAGCAGTAAAAACTCAAAGGGCATCTGTAAGTCTAGATGCGCTAAGTAACTAGGCACTGGACATTGGCCAAAGCCTACAACCAGATATGGCCTTTACGCCCTGGGTGGCTACCCTGATGGAAGACTTACGGGTCCAGATTAGAACCATTGTGAGAGACTAGCTTGCAGCCTTGGTAGCCCGACTTGATAAGCTGGCTAATGTGTGGGATAACAGGGATGGAAATACCCTTGAAAGGCCCTTTTTGGCCAGAGCAAGTGGAATCAACCCCTCTTCTTCTACAGACATTGGAGTGGCTAAGGATTTAGGAAAACGAAATGAACCTTGAGAAGAAAATTCGACCTTGGTTCTGTCCGAAGGCAGAACAGACTATGGACCCAAGCAGTCAAGAGGGTGCTACTAACAAAGGGTATCTTAAGGAGTAGTATGGACACAGATGGGTCCCAGGAAAAACGGAGTAGTGTAGAGTGTGGGAGCACAAGTAGGGGCTTGGAACGTGAAGACTAACTACCATCAGTAAGTCTCCCGCCAGCCTCATCCCCTTATGTAATTGTATTAGCAGGCGTACCTGGAGCCAAAGCAGGTCAGAGGGAAACTCAGAGCTAAAAAACGAATGCTTTTTCTGGCTAGTAAGGTATCACCATTCTTCCTACACCAATGCTGTTGAAATCCTTGTGACCCGTAGAGTTAGTTGGGTGGGCAATAGGCCAAGAGATCTAAGAGGGGATTGTGTAATAATTAATTTTAAAAGTCCAAAGACTGTACAGCATCACTTGCAGATTAATCATTCTGCCCACTATGCAGATAAGGCTATAAGGTCGCTCCTGCTTACTTATTTTTATATCCCAAGCTTTATGGGCCAATCTAGGGTAGGCAAAAGTCCATTGCAGGATAGGTGGTACCAAAGCCGATCCTCACCAGGTCAGTGGACTCAACAAACGAGATCACTATAACTGTGGCAAACAGATTTAGCGCCCTGGAAGAGGTGGATTGACTTGTACAAAGAACAAACCTTGACCAGGTAAATATCCGTCAAAGGGATATATTGGAGAGTGACACATGGTCAAGTTTGGAGTAGAAAAATGGGTGTCCTACACGGGATAGGGTTGGAAAACAAGATGGTGCATACAAGAAAGACCCCAAGAGACAGGGACAGAGGTGTTAAAATGGAAAGATCCATGTCCTAAAGTACATACATAAAGTCCAATCACTTGAATGTGCATTTCATCCACACTGAATCCCATACTAACATGCCAGGTTTATCAGAAACCCAAAGCACCGAAAGAAACGTGATGTCACAAGAGGGAGAATATTTTAGTCCTACAAACTCACATGTTCAGACCAATATATTAGGAAAACCAGATAACTCTAGTCTCGAAATTGACCAGGAGCTTGGGTGGGAGCTCCAACCAGCCCCTTGAGAAAATACCACAGTGACCGGATTGCGAGTGTATTACTGTCTAAGCCTAACACCCAGGTTGGTATCTACGCTGGTCAACAAGGCTTTAACAAGCTTAAGATTTTATCCTGGAATGTTGCTAGCCTTAAATTAAACTGAGTTGTTCCGACTGGGGGGGCTTTGTAGACCAATTCAACATTTGTATGTTTCAGGAAACATGATCAATAGAGGAGATGCCACGTATGAGATTCATGGCACACAGAATAGCCACCTCATCCTGTGGTAAGGGAAGACATTCGGGGTGGGGGGGTGGGGCATCGGGGGGGTATGTAACAGGGTAAGTTCCCATTTGGGTTGTACGACAACTCAACTGGAGTCCCTCTCTGATGACATATTGTGTATTTTGCTAATTTTTCCACTGAAAGTTAAAATAACATTGGTTAATGTCTATTCCAGGCCTATAAAGAGCAGTCAAGAAGCTTTGCCCTTAGACCACTTTATTCCTAGGCTTCCCAAAAATGTCTGGGTGGTCTTAGGCAGAGTTTTTCCCCCATTCATTTTGAGCCGTTGGTTGACTTTAATGGTACGTTACCCACTGATGAAGATGAGTTTTGGGACATTCCAGAGACTAATATCTCTACAATCAGGGCATGGACACCATTGGCCCTTCAGATCCAGTTGCTCACCTTAAATCACTCCCTGAGAGCCTGTAATTGCCGAACCAAATCGGATTCTCCTGGGAACTATACCTTTAATAAGATTGGCCATCGTTCCGTTTTAGATTATATCATGGTAGAAACCAGGATTTGGGGTAAGGTTGTTGATTTTACTGTCTTACCTCCACAGGATAGTGATTATAATGCCTTGATCTTGGAGTTGCAGTTGCCTGCCACTGGGATTAATTTTGACTACAATACATCAGCAAATGATAGATTAACACTTACCAACGGTAGGAGGAGAATTAGATGGTCATGGATTGAACAATCGCCGGAAAGATTGGCTTCCCTATACAAATTTATCATACCTACTCTCCTGAAATTAGAAAAGCTTTTTTTCTGTAGATGGTACTCCTACATCTTTAACAGATGTTGCCAAGATGCATGAGGCATTGACAGTTATTCTGCTGAACCCTTTTTGGCAAGTGGGTACACAGGGAGGGGAGGGCGAAGCGGTCTTGGTTTGATGGCAACTGTCGGGAGGAAAAGAGAGCCCTGTTTGAGGCTCTAAAATCAAAGAAAAGAATTCTAATTAAAACAGCCAGGGCCTTCAATAAAGACTGCATTACACTTGCAAAAAATAGATCAATCAATCAGCATCCCTGAAACCGGCTCTAGCTGTTAAGGATATGAAAGCCTTCTGGAGCATTGTTAGCACAGGTAGTAATAATGGAAAGCCGGCAGTAGAGCCCAACATAGTAGCCGACAGCTGAAAAGAGTACTTCCAGGCCCTTTACTCCCCACTGGTGACTGAGGTTTTGACCTTAGCAACCCAGCTACCACAAAACTCTTATACGGTGACCCCCTGAGTTGACATTGACTGATGATATTTATGCCATAAGCCAAATTGCCCCCAGTAAAGCCCCAGGACTGGATAAGATACCCGGAGATCTCTTGCGTCCGGAGCCCAACATTTGGAGGCCATACCAATGAGTTGTTTTCAATGCAATATTACAAGGGATCACAATTAAGGAAACATGGGCCACCCTACTCACATGTAACCAGGGTATCTATTGTGTAAAAAGGAACAATGGCTCCTGTGGACAATGTATATAATATATAGCAATCTATAGCACAATGGTAATACACATGGGTAAAAAAAAATGTCAGAGGGGGACACAACAACCATATACAACAAGACACTGTTGAATGTAAGTAATTTATACAAATGCGCATTTAAATTGACTGAAGCAAGTGCATGGTGTCTCAAGTGAACACAGAACCTACAAAAACAATGGTGATAATTGTGACATACAAACAGGTTTCCAAGTATTTACTAAAAACACCCATAACAGGGATATTCAATGATAAATAACAGCCTTCTAGTACAATGGTAGGGGTTCAGAAGTGGTACGCTTTTGGATTTCGTCGACGGCATTTCGACTCCACCAACAATAGGGAGTTTCTTCAGGACCCAACAAAGGGACATCTGAAAGGTGACAATCAATGGATCAGTATGAGGCCAAAGGAAAAAGCACAAGGTAGCTGAATAGGCTAATAGTGGTGCCTGGGTTTAAGAATCCACTGTCAAAGTGTGAGGTGTGCACCATAGGGACGTAAAAATAAAGGGGAGGTACTCACATGGGGCCCAGCCGGGCACTAGTTTGGGAGGGAAAAAAATAAAGAAGAACACATGAGCCTCACTGTGGTGCTACGAGGAGCAGTGGTTTTGTTTTTGATAGTTATAAGGACTTATCCCTGTGAGTGGAGAGCTGACAGTGTACATGTTTAATCGTGGTAAAATCACTGTATCCAAGAAGTACAACACGACACTCCGTGTTTAATGGAGGTATCTCTAGGAGAAAGACAGCGTGGATACATAAATTAGCAGAGTGGGAGAGATACTGAACACAAGGAAAAGCAACGGACTGCTATGATAGCAAGCGCGGTCTTACCAGATCTTCGTGAGTAATTAGATCCTCTGTAAATTCGGTTAGTGAGGCTGCCAAATTCAGCCTTGCATCCGATAATAAATATGGAGAGTAATGTTAGCGAGAACCGTTGTCGTTTGTCTCTGCTTGGAAATGACCAGCCTCGGGCAGCTACGATGCATTTATGGAAAGCATGCGAACCCTAGCGGCCGTGAGTGATCTAATGTGGCAGGCATGGCTTCCCAATCATGGTAACCGGCACAGTTTCGTGTTAAGTGGCCTACATGATGCGGACCTCGATGTACAATGTAGTCAGGTAACAGTAATTAAACAACACTTCTGTGGTAAGGTCATAAAAAAGAAGGAAACATTTTTGTATAGGGAAAGTATGGCGGACTCACATACATCCTCTAATGAGCTGTTGTCTATGTCCAATGTTCGAAGTGACCCTCGAGGCAGTTGCCCTCGGAGCGTGTTGTGTAAGTGGACAGCAAGTGTGGAGAGCTAGGTTTTCACAGTATGATCTAACATGGTAGATACTACAGTTAGATGAATGCATACTGGACACGCGCTTAGAGACCGGTTGGTGATTTGCGCTATATAAATTCCTGTACATTTACATTTACATTTTACACAGTAAGGATAAAGTAAAGGGGAAAACATGGCGGCCAGCGAGTGGCAGGTCGCGGGAGAGCTCCCAGGACGTTCGTGGACTTGACTATGTAAATCGAAGCGCAAATAGCGGATTTTGACGTGGAAATAGGAATGCCTGTACAGAAATGCCCGTATCCTGTTAGTTCGTAAGTTTCTTAACCTACCGGTCTCCAGCTGCTGCTCCCGGCTACGGTGTGGTGAGAGGCTCCGGGCGTGGTGAGAGGCTCCGGGCGTGGTGAGAGGCTCCTGGCGGGGTGAGAGGCTCCTGGCGGGGTGAGAGGCTCCAGGTGTGGTGAGAGGCTCCAGGTGTGGTGAGAGGCTCCTGGCGTGGTGAGAGGCTCCGGGCGCGGTGAGAGGCTCCGGGCGTGGTGAGAGGCTCCGGGCGTGGTGAGAGGCGGCTTGGTGTGGGTGGAGACAGCCATCTGGCAACACGGCGTCTGAGCAGGTGTGGGGCAGAGGGGCCCTGGAGCACCACAGAGGAAGAGGCGCAGCGGCAAGTATTCCCTTCCTGGGGACAGGAGGCAGAGGAGGTTTCTGCAGTGAAGTGGCCATCGGTGTTTCCTCCCAGAGGGGCGAGCAGTTAATCAAAAGCGGTTTGACAGTGGATTACAGGCGCAGACGTGTCGGCTGCTTGGAAGGAGAGAAAGCAGAGCCCGAACAGGCGGACTTCACCGGCTTTGATACCAACAGAGGTAGTAGGAAGGCGGTATATGGGAGTGCACCTGTGGAGGGGGTTTCTAGATACGCGATCCGAAGCCTAGAAAAGACACTGGAAAAGGGAGACAGCCAGGGGGCATATGAACAGCTGAACTCTAGGGAGATCTCCGTGAAGCGAGAGAAGGGGAAGAAGGGGGAGAGGTGGAAGGAGGGAGAGAAGGTAGATAGGGTAGAGGAAGACTGGAGAGAGGGGTGCAAAGGTTCTGAAACCCTACACGCAGCAGTTAAGAAACAGATACTCTCCGACCCGAAAACAAAATACAAGAAGTCTTCATTAACCCCTTCGATGCTGATGACGAGCTCAGCTCGTCATCAGCCACGGTGGTCGTGTGCTGATGACGAGCTGAGCTCGTCATGTAACTTTGGTTATTACATTTTTCAGCACAGGGGAAAAATAACCACAGCAGCCAAGGTGTTAAAGAAGAGTTCGCAGGACCCCAAAGTTAAAATTACCCCATCTCTCAAAACTTACTTTAAAGTCCTACCAAAGATCTTATTTGAGTGAAAGCACTATGGCAGGCATAAATAGTGGCCAGGAGAAAGACGCCGTGAGACGGCTAGCAACTTCTGAAAGCCACCCAGATGGTCTAGGTGAGATCGGCTATGGAGAAGAAATGCCTCGGACAAACCCAGATACTGATACAGGCAATCGGCAATTTTGTAAAAATTCAGACAGCCTAGCCCCTATTTCCGCAGACCCGAACAGGGTTTTAAACTTCTAGAGAAGGAAGACTCATCAGTTGGAAAACTCTTCGCAGCATTATCAGCTGAAATTAAACACAGATTTTAAATATCTGAGTCAAATCATTTGGAGATAAAGAAGGCCTGTGAAGGAAAGGAAGATAGATTACCTCAGCAGCAGAACAACCACGTTAGAGGAGGAGGAGGTCAAAGAGCTCAGGGAAACGGTACAGGCAAATTGCGCTGAAATAGACAAACTAAAGCCTGCGGAAAAAGAGATTTTGGACAGAGTTGAAAGACTGGAGAATTTCCAGAGACTAAATAATCTGAAAATCTTGAAAGTGCTGGAAGGTAGAGATGGTGATAACATTAAATCATACGTAGGAAAATTTATCAAGAACAAGCTTCAGATGGAGGAGTCAAAAGAGGAGATAGCAAAAGATATACAAGGCGTCCACAGAGATCCTTTCAGACTCAACACAAACAGGTCCGAACCCAGAAAAATCTTATTAAACTTCCTAACTTACTCTCTCAAAGAGAAAATACTGTCAAAAGCCCTGGGGATGAAATCAATTGAGATAGATGGCGTTAGATATGAGATTAGATCAGATGTCTGTTACCACCTCTAATAGGCAATGGGGGCAAAGGCTCAATAGATTAAAGAACCTGGGAGCCTCAGTACAGCTGAGATGTACTGCTTTTTTAAAGGTTATGTTACATAACAAGATGCACATCTTTCACTCTGTAGACAAGCTGGACGACTTTATCAAAAGCTTACAACCTGGGGGCTAGACCTTTCTCTTGAATACTACCACTATCAAAGATAGGGCATAAAAAATGTTTTCTTAACCGAAGGGTATGAATCCAATAAATTCAATAAAAGTTTAATGGCAAATTCACTCAGTTACACCTCTATACTTTATACTTATGTTATCAACACGTACGTTCAGGGGAAGACCCAAAAGGCTCTGGGCCATGTAGAAATAGGGGAGGGTTTTCCATGGGGAGGGGTGTTTTGGAGGCGCACAGGGTGGGGAGCAGTGGGATCAAAAGATTTAAAAAAAATCCTCCATAGCCTCTAAAGTTTTTTTTAGTACTGACTAGATGCTTGGTGCCTTGGTGCTGGTTTTTAAATCTCCAAGAAAGATAGGTGAGAAGAGAGGGAATATAATACAAATCTTCTGTTGGAATGTTAACGGCCTCAGGGTACGAGGGAAACGGGACAGAATTTTACAATATCTAAAAGATTGTTCAGCCCCGATTATCATTGTGCAGGAGACTCACCTATCCAAGGAGGAGGGCCTGGATCTTTTCAAGGCCCAAAACTGGATCTCTCAAGTAGCTTGCACATCCCAAACGGCCGTAACAAAAGGGGTGGCAATTTTAGCAAAGAGAGGGGCAAAAGTGATTTTTGGGGCCCAGATCTCCGACAAAGCTGGAAGGTGATTAGTTGTTGAGGCCAAGATCTTTTGTCACACCTTTACTCTAGTTGGATATTATGGCCCAAACTAAGATGATGTTTCTGCTTCAGGTGATCTACTAGCGGAATTAGTAGATTCTCCTGATCCACTTATCATGGCTGGAGATTTTAACGCTGTTCTAGACCACACCCTAGAAAGAATTTCACACAGTAGAGCATGTGTAAAAGCAAAAATGTCAACGCTTATTAAGCAAATAATGGCCCAGCTGGGCCTCTATGATATTTGGAGACAGAAGGCAGGGCAAAAAAAGGCTTCACTTTTTATAATCAAAAATACAGACACCAGTCGAGGTTAGACTACTTCCTCATTGACAGTAATCTGGCAGATTGGATTCAGAAGGTTGAGCATGTGGGAGTCATTTGTCAGATCACTTGGCAGTAATTTTACACTTTAAGTCATACGAGATAGCCTCCCAATCTAGATGGACCCTAGATCACACAATTCTGCAGGAAGAAGAAGTTATAGCAGCACTGGCCAGAGACAGAACAGTTTTTCCATTTTAATCAGGGGTCAGTAGTATCTGGAATTATTTGGGAAGCTTATAAACTTTTTCTGAGGGGAAAATAAGGGGCATTGGCTGCTGTGAAAAGACGTAGTTACCATAAAGAGGTGTCAGCAGTCAAGGAACAGGTTTGTGCCCTAGAGAAAGATCTGACTGACATTGATAGATGAAGAAGCCCGGGAAAGTCTGTCAAAGGAAGTACAGGAAGCAAAATCCAATCTGGCAGCAATCCTACATGAAAGGGTGAGAAAAAAATGAGGCTAGTATACCTGCCCATTTTGTATATAGTGAAGGCTGCAGCAAGCTGCTGGCCTGGAAGGTCAAAAGAGAGCAGGTGAGAAACAGGATAGACCAGGTCAAATGCTAACACACAGGTGTCCTTTTTAGTGACAATAAGGAGATTGAGCATGTTTTTCATAGTTATTATAGCAGGGTGGACCAAGAAGATAGAAAACCTACCCAAGATGAGGTCAACGCATGGCTGGGGCAGGTTTCAAATAACATCCTTACAGCAGATAAGAGCAGATAGTTGAATCGGGAGATTGGAGAAGGGGAAGTGGGGCTTGCATTAAGACAATGAAAGAAGAGAAAAGTTCCTGGTCCCGACGGTTTGCCCCTTGAGGTCTACAAAGCATTGGCCAGTACACTAAAACCAATTTCCGTAATTTTTTTTAATGATTTCTATATAAATGGGGCCGAAATGCTGGCCTCATAGAATGACGCTGACATCTCCCTGATTCTGAAGCCAGGCAAGTGCCCAATAAATTGTGATTCGTATAGGGCAATATCTCTGCTAAATTGCGATTATAAGATCTTTGCAAAGATATTGGCCGATAGGTTAACACCTTGGCTGCTAGGGGGTTTTCCCCTCCTGAGCTGGATATGAATGATCCCCATTGTTCATGACTCTGACAGGACGGAGGTCCTCATCCTGGGCTCTTCCCCCTCCGCCTGGGACGACTCCTGGTGGCCTCCCGCCCTGGGCACCGCACCCAAACCGACAGACCATGCACGCAACCTGGGCTTCATCCTGGACTCCTCCCTCTCCATGACCAGGCAAGTCAACAACGTCTCCTCGGCGTGCTTCAACATCCTACGCATGCTACGGAAGATCTTCCGGTGGATCCCCACCGAGACCAGGAAGACCGTCACCCAGGCCCTCGTCACCAGCCGACTGGACTACGGCAACGCCCTCTACGCCGGTACCACCGCCATGCTCCAGAAGAGACTCCAGCGGATCCAGAACGCCTCAGCCAGACTCATCCTCGACATCCCACGAACCAGCCACATCACCGGACATCTGAGAGACCTTCACTGGCTCCCCGTCAACAAAAGAATCACCTTCCGCCTCCTCACCCACGCACACAAAGCCCTACACGACCAAGGCCCGAGCTACCTCAACAGCCGGATCAACTTCTACGCTCCCAAACGCCACCTCCGATCAGCCAACCACGCCCTCGCCGCCGTCCCCCGCATCCGAAGAGCGACTACAGGAGGAAGGTCCTTCTCCTACCTGGCCGCCAAGACCTGGAACTCCCTCCCTCCCGACCTGCGCCTGACCCAAGACCACCTCTCCTTCAGGAAGAAGCTGAAGACCTGGCTGTTCGAGCAGTAGCGGCACCCCCCCCCCCCAGCGCCTTGAGACCCTACGGGTATGTAGCGCGCTCTATAAGTGTCACTGATTGATTGATTGACAAGGTCAACTCGTCAAACGCACGGCGCAGGTAACACCCATGATGAGCTGACCTTGTCATGAGCATGGAAGGGGTTATACAGACCTATGGCGGAGATGTTCCATACAGATCAAAAAGGGTTCATACGTGGTAGGTCTCTGAAAGAGCTGACTTATTCACAGATAGGCTTGATAGACCTGGCATCCGCTTATGAGCTTCCACTTGCGGTAAAAGCTTTAGATGCCACTAAAGCTTTCGACTGGGTCAACTGGGTCTTTCTACAGACTGTGGCAACATCTGTAAATCTTGGCCGAAACTTTTACAGAGCACTGGAAGCCATCTACAAGACACCAAAAGCTAGAGTATTGATTAATGGCTCCCTGACAGATCCTGTCCCTATTAGTAGGGGGATGAGACAAGGGTATCCCTTATCACCACTCCTATTTACTTTATATATAGAGCCCTTAGCCAGAAAAATGAGGGAGGATTCGGAGATTACACCTTTCCAATATGAGGGCTGGAGTAAGAAATTGGGTCTCTATGCAAATGACATCCTCATCTACACAACCAACCTACAAAACACCTTGAGTCGCATCACAACACTAACGAAAAACTTTGGTAAAATCTCAGGCTATAGATCCAGGCACGGTGATAGGAAGACCTAACAAATTGGAAGACAGACTTCTGGATGAGGTAGTAATCAAGAAGGAGCTCACAACAATATACTGGCTGATGGTGGAATTAGATGAGGCTTTTACACTGCCAACGGAATTGTGAGAAAGATGCTTGCCGGAGTCTTCGCTGGAAAACAAGTGGCAAGTATCAATGTCTATGTTGTTTAAAATAATAAAACCTGCATACCTAAGAATAAATCATCTTTACTCCATCCACAGAGCCTATTTGACGCCTCAGAGGTTGTCAAAATTTTGAGAGAAGAGGCGACGTAGCTTGCCCTAAGTGCGGTAGTTTGAAAGAGTAGGATGTACATATGTTTGTGGAATGTCCGGAGATTCAGCCATTCTGGAATGATGCAAGTAGGTTCCTGTCCATTATGCTGGATACGGACATTAAGGAAAGCATTTTGTCAGTTATTATTGGATGAGCAGATTCCCCCGAAAGAATTACAGAAAACAAGGCAAGGCTGCTTTTTATTATTCTATGCTGTTGGCACGTAGAGAAATTTGCAAACAGTGGATAGCTGTATCCCCTCCTAGGTTCTTTGATTGGTTAACCTCTATTAAGTATGTTGCAAGTTTGGATATGAAGGCCTTTAAAAAGCATGACATTTGGTCTCCCTTAATGGAGTGGTGTGAGCAACAAATGAACAACAAAGTCCAATGATTATGCCTTCTCGGCCTTGTCTGGCTATCTGGTCTCCCTTCGCTTCCCACTTTGTGCTTTAGCTCATGGGGTTGAGGAGGGGAGTGATAGCAAGAGATTTTAAGATGGAAAACGGCGCTTCAAATAAACAAGGGTGGTAAAGGTCGAATCTAGTGTCTCTCCTTTTCTCTCCCTTCTTCCAGCACAAAAGGGCATGATACTCCATTCATAGGAGCAAATAGAATGGTGTTTTTAGAGGCAAATGAGGATAAAAAAATAAAATAAAATAAGGATAAAGTAAAGGAACCGCAAAGGGTCTGTTTACTCTATTCAATTTCCATAGGAGGACCGTGACCACGAGGCAGTTTCACTTGTGGAAAGCATGTGTGTAATATGGGAATCTATTCCGTGTCTAAGGTTTGGAGAGCTATCTTTTCACAGTTAGAGCTAATATGGTATATGCTCCAGTTAGATGGATGCAACTGGACACAATAAGGATAAAGTAAAGGAACCGCGCGGGTCTGTTTACTCTATTCAATTTCCACATAGAAGGACCCCTAACCTCCGAGGCAGTTACACATTTGGAAGGTACGTGTGGAATATGGGAATGTATAACGTGTCTACGGTTTGGACAACAACGGCTATCATTGCTTTCAATAAGAAGAGCACGTAGCATATGTCAAAAGTGCTTTACAGGACACACGTTATAAACATACATATGTAAAAGACATTATGGTTACATTGTGGTTATATACAGACCATTACTTGATAGTACAATTTGTGGGTCAGTCTGTATAATTGCTTTAAAGCAGTTTAGAGTCTATAGTCAATTTGATAAGGAACCTAGCCATTCCTCAGCTGTATTGAGTCCTTGTGCAATTGAGTTAGTGCGTTCTATCCATCGTCATTCTAGTCTCTGTAAGATCTGTGATAGATCTCCTCCTCTTTCCGGAATTGTAACTTTGTCAATGACTTGCCATTTCAGATTCTTTTCAACATAATGGGCAAACACACGAGCATTCAATACAGAACATCTTATCCTGCTTTGGTGTTGGCAGATCCGTGTCTTAACGGGTTGCGAGGTTTGCCCAATGTATGGTAGATCACACAGGCACCAAATGCAGTAAACAACATTTTGTGTGTTACAGTTCGCAAAAAAGTTAAGGTTTTGTCTTACGTCACCATGTTCAAAGAGATCTGTGTCAAAAGAGAAAGTACATGCAACACAGTTGCTACATTTGAAATGACTTATTTCTGGAAGGCCCTTGCTGATTCTAGTATTTGGACTTTTTGTCTTGTGTTACCTTGTGTGGCAGAATGCACTAGGTGGTCAATGATATTTGTACCCTGTCTGAATGTAAACATAGGGGGTTCTATAGTGGAGTTAATGTTTCTAATGAGATGCCAGGTTTTTGGGATCAGGTTCCAAATCTTGTTAGTGTGTATGTAAAAGTAGTAACAGATCAATTTATCTAGTGAGGTTTTGTTTCTGTTTATGAGTAATTCCTCCCTTGGGCAGAACCAAGCATGTTTGAGGAAGTTTTTTTACTATTTTGTTTAAATAACCTCTAGCTACCAATTTCACTTTTAAAATCTGAGCTTCTCTCATGCAGTCCTCTTTGCTGGCGCAGTTTCTACAGGGACATAGAAATTGGCCGAAGGGTAGGCCATCCCTCAAGGCCTGAGGATGGTTGCTAGAGTAGCATAAGAGAGTGTTCCTTTCCGTGGGTTTTCTATGGAGGCTGGTGTTCCCTCCTGATGCTTAATAGACCAGTCCAGGAGGGCAATTTCTGATTTGTGTATGGTGGAGGTAAATGTTAGGTGTTTTTGGACATCATTGAGATATGTAAAAAAGTCATGGAAATTACATTGGGGACCAGACCAGATTAAAAACATATTGTCGATATATCTTATTCAACAGTTGATTTTGGAACGATATGGGTTATGCATGGAAAGGGCTCATCTTTGTTTGATTTAGTCCATGTAGATGTAGGCTAGATTGGAGGCAAAAACTGTTCCCATTCAAGTTCCAGAGCATGGTTGGTAGTAGCTCCCTTCAGTTACAAAATAGTTGCATTGTAAGGCAATTCTCAGTAGAGAGATAATGAAGCTCGTTGTTGTAGGAGAGTAGGGTCTGCAATCCTATGATCACCCCAGATTTTTGCTTTTTGCTTCACTGGTTTACGACTTCCCTGGCTGTGGGCCTGCTAATCAGACCCACTTCCTAGCTGTTCTCTCACTAAATGGACACGTATACCTTAGGTGCATTTACCAATTGGTACTGGGCCACCTTATCAGTCCCTGTAACTCAGGGTGTAGGTGTACCCAGGGCCTACCAGGGGCTGCAGCATGTATTATGCCACCCCTGGCTGGCCATCTAAATTTGACACAACTGGCTGCACGACAGCTGGGGCAAGGTGGTGTAATCACCCTTTGCTTTAGATATAGTATACCTATATCTAACCCTAAAATGGACACATGTATTCCTATCAATCACTCCTATGGCAGGCCTTAACAATCCTGAAGGCAGAGTGCTTGGAATTATGTGAGATGGTGCTCTGGCATGAGCTGAGCCCGTCTGCAGCTTGCGGAACCAAGTCCTAATAGCTTTTCCATGATAACGCGTACCATATACTCTTAAGTCCATTATAATCCTCGCGGTTATTTGCCAACTCTGGTATCGCTTTATCAAAACATGTCGAGTAAGGTGTCATACGAATTGGAATACTAACCCCTCGCCAATTCTGGCGACGGGGTTAGCATTCCACCCTTCGAGGGACACGACATGTATGTAACTGTGAACCCCGGTTAAAGTTAACTCGAGCCTCCGCATCACAAAATGGATGCTGCCACCACAGACACAAGTCTGACCCCCTACAGCTGGGAGTCCTTCCAGCGAGGGGAGCTTGGACAAAGGGTTTCCTGTCAGGGGCGGTGCTAGCACCATCCCAGACAGGGTTTTGTGTATCCTAGGTAGGCAGGGCTGAATAGGAAGGTGACTGCAAGTGGCACCCCGGTGCTCACTATGCATCTGCCGGCTTGAACCAGTTCCAGGAGCACACCAGCCCCTGAGCTGGTGAAAGTCCGGACATGGGAGAGGGGTGTAACCACCCCCCTTCCTGGTCCCACCCATGGGCAGGACCTAGTCGCGTACCAGCCCCTTTCTTTAGAATAAAGGTGGGAGCAGGGACCCTTCCAAATTAGATCATCTTTGAATCCTGAAACTACTTTCTACAAAAGGAACTCAAGACTTCTTCTCAAGATTTCTCCCTTGTGACTAAGGAGTGGTCACCATGCAGCAGCAGGCACCAACTAAGTATCTTGCGGTTTGCTGAACGTCCTTCCTCCGGAACCAGACCGACCAGCACGACGAGACCCGTACTCCCTGCCCTCTCTGACCTCTACCTGCCTCTACAGCACAGCTGAGAATCATGGGTGCGACGAGACCAGAGGACCCGGTGACCATCAGAACCAGCACGACACTGACCCAGCACGACCGCCGAGGGACCCTCGAGTGGGTGCATTGGGGTTAGAGAAGCCCCAACCCCAAGCAGCACGAGCACCGAAGTCCAGCCCCCCAGCATCCACCAGATCTGCGTGGGGCCCTTTTGCTTCTGTGTCGCTTGCCACGTTGTCCGGTCACTTGCCCGTTGGCTAGTGATCCTCCAGACGATGTCCTATGTTTGTTTCATCGCTGGTCTAGCTCCTCTAGACTGGCCCTAGTCTCCTCCTGAAGGGGACCTTCCTCGGACCCTCCTGGTCCACTCAAGACGCCATTTTGTGTCGCCACGTAGGCTTCCCGTAGCCAAGGCATGTTGCCTCCTTCACCGGATCCAGCATCAGACATCCGACGTGGGACAGCTCGCAGCCCTCCAGCCTGGTCGACATCAGCGCCCCTGGTCCGTGCAGCAGCAGAATCCAGTGTCACCTCTTCGCCTGGCTGAGTGACCTTGTCCGGTGCCCACCTAATCACTGGCTAGTGATTCAGAACTCGGTCCCCTCTGCTAACAGGTACTCTTCTTCACTGATCCAGTCCTTGGATCAGCCCGGAACATCTTCACTGGTCGCCTGCCAGCAACTTCCACGACGACACTTGAACCCTATGCAGCCGCAGCCCCTGGGCTAGGTAAACCGAGTACCACGGTGCTCCAGCGTAGAACAACTCTCTAAGTGTTTAGATCCACTTTCGTTTTTGACCTACCTAGTCGGGTTCGCCCGAGAACACTAACTTTGCATTTACTAGCCTCCATAGACTTTGTCCCGCATTGCGCGTGAGAGTTTCCACTCTGCACACGGCGTTCCTAGACCTCCTGCTTCTAGTCTAAGGGTGCAGCATTGTAGGCCTAGCGATTCTAAAGTCTCTGAGAACTGTTACTTACCTGCTAGTGATTCGCATTCCACTTCCATAGTATATGGTTTTTCGTGCCCCTCGGGCATTTGCGTAAATTGTGCGACTTGTAGTATTTCTTTAAGAGTTTTGTATTGTGCTTAGCACCCTGTCCTCCTAAAGAGTCCAGGGTTGTTGTGTTATAAATAAATATCCTTTTATTTTCATAACAACTTGTGTGGTGTCCTTTCACTTGGTGCTCAAGGGGTATATGTGATGGTATAACAGCTGGCTTAACATGCCCTCTAGAGTTTAGCCTAAAGACTGCTCGTGTCCATGCTACTAGGATAGCTGGTCTATAAGGTTGACTTACAACCAATCATCAATAAGGGTCGTTTGGAATGATACACAGTGATCACTAGAATAGTGAACACTACATATCAGGCCAACTTCTCACAGTTGTGACATGAACAGGCTGTGCTTGTGTGTCTAAGAGTTGTTCTATTAACACAATTCAATCTTCCTAGGGTATGTTTGTGTACAAAGATGATATATCTAGCGTGGCTAGCCAGTCAGTATCAGTATTGAAAGGCATGTTATCAATAAGATTAATCATTAACATGCTATCTCTCACGTAGGTCTCTTGTATCGGGACGAAGTCCCTGATGAAAAAATCAATAGAACGTCTAAGGGGTTCTAGAGCTGAACCAAATCCAGATAGAATGGGCCAGCCTGGTGGATTGGTAACACTTATGAATCTTCTGTAAGGTATATATGACTGGTGTGCTAGGGCTTTCTGCATTCAAATATTCAAGTTCCTTTTTGGTGATGTACCCCTGTTCTTTCCCCTCGGTAGTAACTTTCAAAATTTCATTTCTTATTCTGGGTAGAGGATTAGATGTCAGTTTCTTGTAGTGTCGATAGTCTGTTATTTGTTTATGAATCTCAACATTATAATCTTTTCGATCTTGTATCACAATTCCACCCGCTTTGACAGCCGGTTTCAGAATTATGGCTTTGTCATTTTTGAGGTCTTGTAGGGCTATTCATTCCGCTAACGTGATGTTATAGGGAAAAAAGCTCCTGGTGGACTTAAGTTGTCTAAACCACTTAGAATTATCTTTTCAAAAGTAAGTAATTTGGGTGGCATCATGGCGTTTGATGGATATCAAATAGATTGGGGTCTTAAGCCTGTCAAGAGTCTTGTATAGGCAATACCCGGGCTTTGAAAAAGAGTCAATCTTATTTTGCGGAAGAATTGGAATAATGCACGTTACTTACCTTCGGTAACGATCTATCTGTAAGAAACAGTAGTTAGTATTAGATTCCTTACCTTAGAATATCCCCAGGCGTCAGATTGGATCTGGAAACTTTTGCATAGCAGTACACCTGCGCGTCGGTAGGCATCGTCTGCGGCTCCGCGTCAGTCGTCGGCGTCGTAGACGCCGGGATGACGCCGCCGGAGTACTTAGACGCTGCCCTCGCGCACTGACGTCAGTTCTTATACACAGCTTTTCCGTGCCAGAAACGCAGAGCCATGATAAAAACCAACAGTGGGGCCATGAAACTAGGGCCCTGAAAGGGATGTCCTTAACCCTAGATATCGGTTCGCAGAACGGGGAGGATGGGTGGGGCGGTAAGGAATCTAATACTAACTACTGTTTCTTACAGATAGATCGTTACCGAAGGTAAGTAACGTGCATTATTCCAATTCTTTTCGAGGGATGCGGAAAGAAGGTGGGCAAGGTGATGGACAGCCCGATGTGGAAGGCTGTGACTACCTTGGGCAGGAAAGAGGGACGCGTTCTCAAGACAACTTTGTCCGGATGTTCAGAAAGGAAAGGAGGTTTGGAAGAAAGAGCCTGGAGCTCACTCACTCTCCTGGCAGAGGTGATGGCAACCAGGAAGGCAGACGAAGAGGGCAATTGGGAAGTGGCTCGAAAGGAGCGCACATCAAATAAGTAAGAACAAGGTTCAAGTCCCACGGAGGCATCACGAAAGGAACAGGAGGAAACATGTGAGTGATGCCCTTCAAGAATCTATTTATAACAGGGGACTTGAAAAGAGAAGGCTGATCAGGTAGCCTTAAAAAGTCTGAAATGGCAGAGAGGTAGTCCTTGATAGTGCCCAGAGCAAAGCCCTGCTGGGCAAGAGAAAGAAGAAAGAGGAGAACTTCCGAAAGGGGGCCAGAAAGGGGATCCACAGCCTTTGCTGTGCACCATGCCACACATTTACACATGCAGGCCTATACTGATTTTGTGGAGGGACGCCTGGCTGCCAGAATCCCATCACAGACCTCAGGAGGCAAGTCAAATGGCCTCAACTGTCTCCGCTCAATCTCCACGCATGGAAATGGAGACTGGACAGGTTCGGGTGGAGGACTGTCCCCTGCTGCTGCGACGGAAGGTCCTTCTGAAGAGTCAGACGAATCGGGGGATCGACAAATGCTGAATAGCTCGGGATACTAGTATCTTCGTGGCCAGTCCGGAGCCACAAGGATGACTTGGGCCCGGTCGCACCTGATCGTCTTCAGCACTCTGGGCAGAAGTGGTATAGGTGGAAAGGCGTACAATAGACCGCAGTGTGAGAAGTTGGCCTGATATATGATGTTCACTAGTTCTAGTGATCACCTTGTATCAGTCCAAACAACCCTTATGGCGATTGGTTGTAAGTCAACCTTATAGACCAGCTATCCTAGTAGCGTGGAAAAAGCAGTCTTTAGGCTAAACTCTGAATGGCATGTGAAGCCAGCTGTTTTACCACATATAACCCCTTGGATACCAAGTGAAAGGACACCACACAGGTGGTTATGAAAATAAACAGATATTTATTAACTAACATACACCTCTGAACTCTTTATGAGGTCAGAGGGCTAAGCACATGACAATACTCAAAAGGAAATACGAGTTCGCACAATATTTACAAGTGCGCCTTAGGGGCACGACAAACCATATACTCAAAACAATGGAATGCAAGGAAAGAAAGTACTGCAAGGAGATCCAGAGGCTGGAGGATCGCTGGGACTACGCTACAAACTAGGTAAGTAAGGAGCAGGAGGCCCAAGGGACTCACGTGCAGAGTGGAAACTCTCACTCGCGATGCGTACCAACGTCTATGGATGCTACAGTTTAGAAAGTTACGGATTCCGAACGAACCCGGCTGGATGGAGGGAAAACAACAGTGGACCTGGACACTGGGATAGTGTACACAGACTTCAGCACCTAGAAGCTTTAGTTACCTAACCAACAGGCTGCGGGTGCATAGGGCTGAAGTTGCGTCGGGTTTGGTGCGTTGATCCCGGTGATGCCTGAAACAAGGAGTTGCTGGCAGGCAGCCAGATGGAGGAGTCCGGTGGTTCCAAGGGTGGAACTTAGAAGAAGGAGTCCTGAAAGGGAAGGGGACAGAGTCTCGGTCACTAGCCAGTGACGGTGCTGGAACCAGGAGGGAACCAGATGCTGTTGCCGCAGTCAGGTGAAGGAAGGGTCACTTCTCTCTGTAGCTGCGCGGACCAGGAGCTGCTCTTCACGACCAGGCTGGAGGCACGAGCTGTCCCACGTAGTCTGCTGCTGATGGCGGTGTCGGATCGTCGATCTGGAACACTGGCCTTGGCTAGTGCAAGCCACGCGGTGGAACAAAGATGGCGTCTGGTGCGGACCAGGAGGGTCCGGGGTGCTTCTCGTTCACAGGGAAGCAAGGGCCAGTCTGGGGGACCAGACCAGCAGTGTTGGTTTCTTCGGATCGTCGTCTCAGAGGTCACTAGCCAGCCGGCAAGTGACCAGACAACAGGACAAGCAGCAACCAGGCAAAAGGGCCCCACGCAGATCTCGTGGATGCTGTGGGGCTGGTCTTTGGTGCAGGAGCTGCGTCAGTGTGGGGCTTCTCAGACCCCAAAGCACTCACTCGAGGATCCCTCGGCGGTCGTGCTGGAAGCGCTGTGCAGGTTTCTCAAGATGGCCGACTCCACGTTGCTCGTCGCACCCACGGGTCCCAGCTGTGCTGTGGATGTGGGTATAGGTCAGAGAGGTCTGGAGGTCCAGGTCTTGTCGAGTTGGGTCGTCGGATTCCGCGATGGTAGGACTCTGCAGCAAACCGCACAGGAGCTTGATGGTGCCTGCGAAGCAGGATGGTCACTCCCCGACCATAGGGGAGATTCTTCAGTCTTCTGGAATCAGGAGGTCGAAGGTCAAGAGTTTCTTCGTGGAAGTTGTCAAGATTAATCTGCTTTGGAATGTGACCAGCTCCTACCTTTATTCAGCTAAAGGGGGCTGCACTACGACTAGGTCCCTCCCCTGGGTGGGACCAGGAAGGGGGGTGGTTACACCCCCTTTCCTTTGTCCGGTCTTGCGCCAGCTCTGGGGCTGGAGTGCCCCAGGAACTGGTTCTGACCGGTGTATGCACAGGGCACCTTGTGTGCCCCAGGCATGTCTCATTCCTTTGAGCCCTGTCCTACCTAATAAACAAAATCATGTCTGGGGTGGTCCTAACACCTCCCAAGGCAGGAAACCCTTTGTCCAAGCCTCTCTCGCTGGAAGGACTCCCAGCAGCAGGAGGTCAGACTTGTGTCTGTGGTGGCAGCATCCATTTTGTGATGCTGAGGCTCGAGTTAACTTTAACCGGGGTTCACAGTTACATACATGTCGTGTCCCTCTAGAAGGGTGGAATGCTACCCCCGTCGCCAGAATTGGCGAGGGGGTAGTATTCCAATTCATATGACATCTTACTCGACATGTTTTGATAATGCTATACCAAAGTTAGCATTTGACCGCGAGGTTCATAATGCACTTAAGAGTATATGGTATAGCGTTATCATGGAACAGCTATTAGGACTTGGTTCCACAAGCTGCAAACGGGCTCAGCTCATGCCAGAGCACAATCTCACATAATTCAAAGCACTCTGCCTTCAGGATTGATAAGGCCTGCCATAGGAGTGACTGATAGGAATATATGTGTCCATTTTAGGGTTAGATATAGGAATACTATATCTAAAGCAAAGGGTGATTACACCACCTTGCCCCAGCTGTCGTGCAGCCAGTTGTGTCTGTTTAGATGGCCAGCCAGGGGTGGCATAATACATGCTTCAGCCCCTGGTAGGCCCTGGGTACACCTATGCCCTGGATACCTAAGGTATGCTGTACAGGGACTGATAAGGTGGCCCAGTACCAATTGATAAAATGCATCTAAGGTACATGCTTGTTAATTTAGAGAGAGAACAGCTAGGCTGTGGGTCTGATTAGCAGGCCCACAGCCAGGGAAAGTTGTAAACCAGTGAAGCAAAAAGTAAAAATCGGGGGTGACCATAGGATTGCAGACCCTACTCTCCTACACGCAGCTCCACTCACGACGAAAAGCGTCTACGAGCGAGTGTCGCCTCGGAAATTCCAATGTGCAGTACTTATGACATTGCATGTTCTCTTCAGTGGCGAATAGATCTAACCAAGGCTCTCCCCATCGCTGAAAAAAGCCTTGTGCCACATCAGAGTTCAGACGCCATTCGTGATCCATCATGCACCGGCGGCTGAGTTTAGCCGCCCTGGTGTTCAGGGAACCTGCCAGGTGTTGAACCACCAGGGTGACGCCCTGGTGTTCCAGCCATTGAAAGAGGCACAGAGCCTCCTGACAAATGGTCCACGACCCCACCCCGCCCTGTTTGTTGCAGTACCACATGGCGGTGGTGTTGTGTGTGAACACCTGCACTACACTTCCCAGGACAGAGGAAAGGAATGCTTTCAGTGCAAGACGGTTGATATGGAGCCGGGACTCCGCCGGCGACCAGAGGCCTCTGATCTGCGCCTCTCCCATGTTGCCCCCCAGCCCAGGAGGGACACATCAGTCACCACTACGTGCTCTGGTTGGGGAGGGAGAGGGATCTGCCGTTGACCCAATCGCGGTCCATGAGCCACCACTGCAACTGTCTCGCAGTGCCCTCCGAGATCAGGACGTGGTCGAAAAGGTTGCCCTGATGCTAGGCCCACTGAAACTTAAGATCCCACTGCAGAGCCTGCATCCGCCACCTGGCGTGATGCACCTGAAGGATGCAGGAGGCCATCAGCCCCAGAAGCCGCAGCGTCAACCTGAGCGAGACGTGGGATAAAGGCAGAAAGATCGGAATCAGAGCCTGAATATCCAGAATCCACTGTTTGGGAGGACGTGAGGGGGCGCCCCTTCCTTGGCCACGAAAGGAGCGAGGCGGAAGTTTCCTGGCGCTAGCCCGACAGGCCCAAGGACTTGGCCGTAGTCCTTGAGTCCTTGAAACGCTCAAGCACACTGTCTGCTTTGTCGCCAAAAAGGCGACGGCCATCAAACGGCATGTCAATGAGGGAATTCCGGACATCAGCCGAAAAGTTGGCGGACCTCAGCCAGGCGTGGCGGCGAACCTCCACCGTCGTGGAAATCGCCCTGCCCAGCGAGTCCGTGGTATCCAGCCCACATCGGATAGAATACTGTGCTGCATCCCGCCCTTCCGCAAGAGCTTGAGCGAGTTTGACCCGGGCCTGCTCCGGGCAAGCTGGCAGCACGTCTTCGACCGTGTCCCACAGAGTGGGTGTAATGGCCCAAAAGTTGACCGACCACAACCCCAAACTAAGTAAGGAGAACAGCTTCTTACCGAACTGCATACCTTTTAGATTCCCGATCAGGTGGTGCAGTCGGGAATGCGGTCTGGGAGTTAGAGGCCTGGATAACCAGGCTCTCTGGGGTTTGGTGGGTGGACAGGAAGCGGGGTCGCCCGGGGCCGGGCGGTGGCACCTGGCCACGTTCCGATCTACAGGGGGCCCTGTCGCAGGCCTGGACCAAGTGCCCAACAGAACGTCAGTAAGTGCCACATTAAACGGCAGTAGAGGCTCCGAAGAGCTTGCCTGCGGTTTAAGGACCTCGGTGAGGAGGTTAGTCCTCAAGGCTGCGACGGGGAGCTCAAGACCCAAGGCCTTGGCCGCCCTCATAAGCACCACGCTGTAAGCAGCCCCCTCCTCTGTACCCACGGTAGGAGGGGAGACAAAGCCAGTGTCGGGCGAAGTGTCCACACCCCTGGCCTCCCCTAGATCCACTGCCCAGTCCTGACACGACTGGCACTCTCGTACCAGAGGGTCCTCAGACCCCTCCTAGTCCCCCTCGCCTCCCATCTCCTGATAGTCAGGTTCAAAGGATGGGGCCGGATCAAAGAAGAATTTCTCTTCTCTCGGCGTCGAGTGCAGCGTCAAGCGACGCCGGATCCGGATCGAGGGAGAGACCGGGGACGACGACATCCTGGGACGGCGTCGGGGGCGACACCCTGGGGGTCAGCGGAGGGGTCGTAAGGTCGACCAGCGATGACCCGGATCCGGACCCGGTTGGGTCCTGCAGCGTCGGGCCGGAGTTGTCGACGGCGCCGGGGCCGAAGCACCCGATGGCGCCGGGGCCGAAGCACCTGGCCCGCTAGGGCTCCCAGTCGGGCAGCGGCGCCCGAAGGCATCAGAGCGGGATCCGACGTAGGAAAGAGCGACCTCATGGCCATGAGGAAGGCATCGATCTCCTACGGCGTCACCTTCAGCCAAGGGACCGGCGAGCATGCAGCTGGCGACGGTGCCTGCGGCTCCGGCGGAGCCGCGTGGGTGGTGTAGCCCGAACCCCCGACCGCATCGAGCGAGCGTCGGGGGGGGAAATCTGAAGAGCGATGTTGTCTCTTCGACTTCTTGTTGCTCTTACCTGAGGACTTGGAGCCCGACGAATGGTGTCAACTCGCGGAGCTTTGATGACTGTGGCCCGCGACCGGTCCTTCCACCTCCTCCTCGACCTGGACCGTGAACGGCGCGGGCCGACTGCCAGAGCTCGAGGCGCTTACGGGACCGCTCCCACCTAGCCTTCGACGTCAAGTCCCAGCAGTCGGGGCACGACTTGTCGTCATGGTCCGCCCCAAGGCAATACAGGCACCGGCGGTGGGGACTGTAACCGACATCAGTCGGTTGCAATCGGCACAGGGCTTGAACGCGGGCATCCCTACCGGCACCGAAAGTCTTTACGACTCGAAACAGGATCAAAAAGATCGAAAAAGTTCGTCAAAAAGTGACTAAGGAGTACTGCTTTTTCCAGATCTGCGCTTGCAGGTACGGAAAAAAGAAGAACTGACGTCAGCGCGCGAGGGCGGCGTCCAAGTACTTCGACGACGTCATCCCGGTGCCGCCGCCGACGGACGGGGAGCCGCAGACGATGCATACAGACGCGCAAGGGTACTGCTACGCAAAACTTTGCGGATCCAGTCTGACGCCTGGGGATTTTCTATGGTAAGGAATCTAACACTAACCTGTTTCTTTCAGATATAATCTTCTCTCAGAGTATGCTTTTTCTTTAGTAAAGAGTTTAATGTCTTTAGTGACTGTCTGCCTTTTTCTTCAGTTCAAATGAATTGAATTTATTGATGCTTTTGCTGAGTTTGTCAAGGAGTGCTTTCGCTTCTGTCACTCCATCACCTCCTAGAAGTTCTTGCTCTAACTCTTCTATTTCTTTAAGTTCCTCTTTTGCGTGTTCTAATGCAGTTCCACTCCTAGCACCATCCAGTGGCGCAAACAGGTTGTGGAAATATGACTGAAACCACCTTTAAGTTTGGAGCCTTCTCTTACAATTCCTGGTACTTTCCTAACTTGTAGCCCCTGGGGTATGATTCCTGCTTTAAGGTACTCTGTAAGCATCCATGCATGCAGCTCTGTTCTTACATGCTTTTCTTAGCTTTTTCAAGTTTCTTTAAAGTTAGCTGTTTTGGACTTGTTGTGCCGAGAACAGTGATGGACCACTGATAATCTTGGCTATGTAATCATCTGTGTATAATGGGACGTCTCTGACATCTTAACCAGACATGTTTGTATAACACCCTGTAATCAACAGAGTTAGAGGAAAATCCTAGCCTAGAATTAACCCCTTGCGGTGCAGCCACTGCTCCAAGAGTCGCAATTAAGAAAACAAGGGCCACCCTACTCACATGGAACCAGGGTATCTATTGTGTAACAAGGAACAATGGTACCTGTGGACAATGTATACAATATATAGTAATCTAAAGCACAATGGCAATATACATGGGTAAAGAGAGGGACACAACAACCATATACAAGACACTGCTGAATGTAAGTAATTTATACAAAAGCGCTTTTAAATTGATTGAAGCAAGTACATGGTGTCCCAAGTGAAAATAGAACCTACAAAATCAATGGTGACAATTGTGAAATACACATAGGTTTTCAAATATTTATAAAAAAACCTTAACAGGGATATTCAATGATTAATCTTCTGGTACAATGGTGGGGGCTGAGAAGTGGCTCTTTTTGGGATATTGCCGCCGGCGTTTCGAATCCATCAACAAAAGGGGACAATCTATGTGTCAGTATGAGGCCAAAGAAGCAAGCACAACAACATAGCTGAATAGGCTAATAGTGGATCCTGGGTTTAGGAATCCTCTGTCAAAGTTTGAGGTGTCCACCACAGGGACTTGAAAATAAAGGAGAGGTAGTCCTTATGTTTGTAACATCGCAGCTGCACCAATGCACCAGTCTAATATTTGCTGTCAAAGCTCTCTATGTGACTCCGTCGCCTCCTCCATACAATGGCCCAGCACAACGACTTTAAAATCCTCCCACTCCACTTGAGATGAGGATGCAGTATTGACATTAATGGGAAAGTATGTGTCTTAAGAGTGTGTGCAAAGAAGCGTGGAAAGGGACATCCTCGAGCATTGCAGGGTTCAGTTTCCAGGTGGGTATCGGAGGGCAAAGTCCAAGGGCCGGTTGTCATTATCAGAGGGCTATGATCCGATAGTGTGCGCCCTAAGTATTCAGTGTGTTTGACAGAGTTATTGAAGGCAGGCAAGCATAAGAACGTGTCAAGCCGTGTATGCCCCGGATGGACCGACGAAAAGAAGGAAAATTCCCTATCCCTATTGTGATGTAGCCTTCAAGTATCTTCGAGGCCCCAGTTTGAGATCCAGTAGCAAGAACCCCAAGGCTGTGTGGCTGTGACCCCAACAAAGGAGGGTGCGAGCAGCCAATAACGTCCGCAACAGACTTAAAATCTCCCCCAAGTATCAAGTTGCCACTTAGTTTATTGGCCAGTACGGCTGAAAAGGATTCCAGAAAGCCTATCTGGTCCTGGTTAGGAGCATAAATGTTGTCAAGTGTAACATCCTGCCCCGCCGTGACCAGCACGTACCAGCCTTCTGCTTCCAACCATGAAAACTCAAGAGGAAAGGGACCCCTGGCTTAACCCATATTTGAACCCCTCTGGCAAATGCTGAGGAGGTGGTCGCAAAGACCTGGCCCGCCATCATCGCTTCAGCTTCCTCACTGTTGAACTGGGTTTCCTAAAGTAGCGCAATGTGTATGTCTCGACCCCTCAGGTACGAATAAATATTATAGCGTTTTGCAATAGACCTCATTCCTCTAATGTTCCATGTGAGGAACCGTATAACACTACGAGTGTCCGCCATTCGTGTGGAGTATCATCAAGCGGCTTGCCGAAGGAAGCCCGCCCCAGTCACCCCCCTCAATCCTGCACCACCTCCCTCCTCTGCAAACATCAGAACACAAAAAACAAACCAATGGAACCATATGATGGTCAACAACATGATCCCAGGACAGTCCGACAACGTCCGGCAGACCAAACATCATGTGAAACAGTTCGTACTAAATGAGGCCCCAACCTAGTACGGCACTCAACAGGGGTAAGCCGATAAAGCATAGATCAGGACGCTCCCACCAGTCAGAGCGCACCAGCCTCCAAAGTGATGGGGCAGCTCGGGCAATGAAACAGACAACTGCGATTCAACATTCTCCTATGTGGCACATACATGTAGCTTACCAAATACATCATATAATATAGTCTGCAGTGTTAGGGGTCACTACTGGCAGGTTCACACCATCGCTGCAGGAAGTGTCAGATTCATTGTCCAGAGTCTCTCTCTCGAGGAGCCAGCCCTTGCCCCCAAGGCAGGACTCCGGCCCTGCATGAGCGCAGCTACTGCCTGCAGTGCCTCAACCCTCTCTTTCTCTGTCTGCCATGAGGAAGGTTTCTTAGAGGTCCCCCTGCAAGGTTGTAGTCTCTGGTGTTTCCAAAGTTCTGCGGCCTTCCGTTTGGTTAATCTAGGGCCCGTGTCCTGTGGTGTCTTCCCCTTGAAGGCCCCCAACCAGTCCCAGGCATGTTTAGGACTGTCGAAGTAGTGAGTGTTCCCTTCAAGCATTATTCTCAGACGGACTGGAAACAGAGTATTGGAGGCCTTCCTCACTCATTGCATTCTTTACCTTCAAATATGAGGCCCGCTTCCTCTGCACCTCCAGCGTGTAGTCCAGGAAAAGGGAGATTTTACTGTTGTCCAAAATTAAAGGGCCATCTGCCCTCACCTTCTGCAGGAGAAGGTTCCTATCCCGAAAGTGGAGCAGGCGGACCACCACAGGCCGCAGAGGCCTCCCAGGAGCCAATGGCTTGGCCGGTATTCTATGGCCCTTTCCAGCGTGTAAAAAGTGGACAGACCCTCATGTGCCACCACACTTCTGAGCCAATGCTTTAAGAAGGACACTGTATTGTCGCCCTCCGCCCCTTCCAGCAATCACAGGACCCTGATGTTGTTCCTCCTGTTGCACCCTTCGGCAGCCTCGACCCTTTGCTCTAGTAAACACACTCTGTCCGTAAGGGGCCCCATCTGATGTTCCAGAGCCTTTTGTGCCGGCGCCAGTTTTGCAACATTAGACTCGGTATCTTTAACCACCCTCTCCGACAATTTCTTATGTTTTTCCCGCAGTAGGCCGAGCCCAACCGCAACCGTGCTAATGTCCGGGTGAAGGGTGGCCTCTAAGATTTTATTGAGTTGCTGTTGCACCGGATCCTCTGGGGTAGATTGAGACTGTTCCTGGGCACTGTCTTCCCAGTCCTGAAGGGCACCTGTCTGGCAGCCTCTGGGTTTTCCCATCGTGTTGGTGGCCAGACAGGCTAGATCAACGCCCACCGTAGACGCTTGTTTATTGAGGGTAGGGCACGCTACAGGCTGGATCCGGCAATGGACAGATTTCCTCTCCTAGACAGGTCCGTACCACCATTTGTCAGGGTAGGCCCACTTAGCCCTCACCACGCTGGTCCGATAGTCCTTGCTGTGTGCAGTAGGCCCGACTACTGCTCCTATTCAGGGCCGGCAGCTCCTCCCAGATCCGACTGGATTTTCCTTTGCCCGCTTAAGTCATGAGCAGTGAAGCCCACTAATCCATGGGCCCAGCCAGAACAAACTTTGGACTCCCAGTGAAGGCCCAGCGCCTTCCTCTCTCTGGCATTGCACCCAGGTGTGCACCTGCCAGCGCTCTGTCCAGGCTGCCTGACCAAGACCTGATTCCTGATGGGCACCAATTTGTGTACGGCCAAAAACTGTGCACCAAGACCAACAGGCCAGTGCTGCCCGCTTTCCCAGCCCCACCAGCAGACACTGAGATGCTGTTCAAGCAGGTCTCATCCAGCTCTCCAGCCTCTATATGCAGCAGCACCCGCAGTCCAGATCAGGGGGGAGCCGCCACAGCCACCGGCACCACTTCAAGGCCGGCCCCCTGAAACACAACCAGCCGTCTCACCTCTAGGCCTGCATGCGAGGTCCCAGCGCCAACGCGTCATCTCCGGCCGGGACAGCAGGCTCAGACAGGCCCCTCCAGGGGCACTCAGCCAATATTTGGTTCTCGGGAGGAAGCTCAGCGTTATAAGAGACGCCTCAGCCAGGCTGCGTACCAGCCATCTCACGCACACGGCCGTTAGACCCGCCGATGCTCCAGCGGCGGTCGATCTTGCCTCAGGGACCCAGCTGCCCCCACCTTACGGGTACAAATCAACATGCAGCCTCGCTGGGAAACCCAATGATGCAGCTCCAGACGGCTCTGCTCATCTCTCTTGGTCCCCCGCCGATATGTACAGCAGTAGCTGCAGTCTAGGGCAGGGGGGGCCTCTCCAATATCAAATGTCCCTTCAAGGACAGTCTCTCAGGGGGTCAGACCAACTGCCACGCCACTAGGCCCTCATGCAAAGTTTGGGCGCCTGTGCGCCATCCCCGGCCGGGGCCTCAGGTTCCGGTTCTTCCCTCCCGGGGCAACAGCCGTTACCTCTGTCCTGAGAGGCAGTCGAACACTGTTGAGGGTACCCCCGCACCAAAACTCAGACTGGCGGTGTTCAGGTTACTTTGCTCTCCCGGCCTGGCCGGCACTGCAACGCACCAACAATGCTCGGGCTCACCCCCTGGGCCACAGCGTCCGTCCCAATCTCGGAGACCTCTGCAGCTCCTCTCGCTGCCGTCGCCTAATGTGCACCGCTGTTCTCAGAAGCAGCAGCGGTTGCCAATCCAAGCTCTGACTCCACGCTCGGAAAGTCACTCTGGCTCCTCGGTGTTGTCCACGGCCTCCATCAGTCTGGCCTCAGTCTCAATCCACTCGCAGCAGAGTGCTTTGCCCGACTGCAGCCGCTGCCAGATCCCAGAAGTCTACCAGGCACACCCCACGGCACGCGGACCACTGAGGGGCTGGTAGGAATCTTACAGCTTGACCGGCTGCCTGATCCAGGAGGTTTAAGCGCGGGCTGGTGCGGAGCTCTCAGCTCACGCATCCGCCATGATCCTCAGCTAGGCCACGCCCCCATTGAATATCCCTGTTATGGTCGTTTTTTGTAAATACTTGGAAACCTATTTGTAAGTCACAATTGTCACCAATGCTTTTGTAGGTTCTATGTTCACTTGGGCCACCATGCACTTGCTTCGATCAATTTAAAAGCGCATTTGTGTAAATTACTTACATTCAGTAGTGACTCTGACATCTGTTTACCCATGTGTATTGTCATTGTGCTATAGATTACTATATATTATTTACATTGTTCACAGGAAACATTGTTCCTTATTATATATTACAAGGGATGGCATTACCTGCAACTGGGGTTGGAGCGGAGATTCTTCCTGTGTATAAAAAAGGGTCCCCTCTATTACCCACTAACTATAGGCCAATCAGCCCGATTGATGTAACCCAAAAAATCTTTGCACGAATCTTGTCGAGCCACCTACAGGCATGGCTGGATGAACACAATGCCATGAGCACACTGCACGCTGGCTTTAGAAAAAAAAAACCTCCACTGCTGACCACATTTTCAGACTACAACTCCTCTATTGGAAAACGGTGCATTTGGAGGCAGGTAGCCTTCAAGTGGTCTTTGTAGATCTAAAAAGTGCGTTTGATTCGGTGCCTAGGAATCCACTTTGGGCAGTATTAAGTGATCTTGGAGCCCCCCACACCCCCTATCCTTTGAACCTGTTAAGGAGACTCCACAAAGATAACTTCACCCAAATCAGGTTTGGGAAGCATGGGGAACTTACATCACCTATCCCAGTCAATAGAGGAGTTAGACAGGGTTGTGTGCTTGCCCCTACCTTGATTTGTATTTATATCAATGGCTTGGTCCGTGCTTTGAGCGAGCTGAAAGATACTGACGCTCGGAAACTAGCGCATAAGATAGTGCAGGCACTGATGTTTGCAGAGGACACCCTTTTGCTCTCCAAGACACAGATGGGCTGCCAGAGAATCCCTGACGGCTTTGGAGAGTTTTGTAGAAGCAGGGGGCTGGAGATCAATATACAGACTAATTATATGCTCGTCAACTCCGCCAGCACAACTCGTCCTACCCACGCATGTATGGCATCCAATTAGAAAGGGTGTCTGTTTTAGATTATCTAGGACTCACCCTAACAGAAAAAATTGACTGGGGCCAGAAATGGATAAATCAAGTTTTAAGCTAGCCCAGACCGCAGGTGGGATGGCAGAGCTATATAGAAATTATCTTAATAAGCTCATAGGCCCAGTTCTAGAGATCTATAAATCCCAACTAAGGGGTGCTGCTCTGTATGGGCAGAACTCTGGGGGCATCGTTCTCCAAAAACCTTTATTAATATTGAGAATAACTTTCTTAGACAGCTTTTTGGCCTTCCAGTGAGTTCCCCACTCACTCCACTGTGCTTGGATATAGGGGTGAGACCAATTGTAGTGGACATTCGTTCTTGAACCCTAACATTCTGGCATCGATTATAGGTGACCCCTGAATTGATCGAGCATAGGACGGAGTTAAAGAAGGTAATGGGGCTCCCTGGTATAGGAAAGCTGGCATGGTTTGTGTATATTATGGCAGGTTTTCACAATATAGGTAGGGAGAGACTGTGGAGTAACCTGGAGGTAGCCGGTTCTGTAATATTGTGCAATTAGTCAGTAGCTAATGGCGGGTAGACTTGCACAACTTTATGAAAACGTAATTATTTAAAAAGTTTTATATAGCGCGAACGTGACCCAAGCTTATCCACTGGTCTTCTAACAGACAACTTCCTAAAAATTAAGGATATCTATAATTTGGAGCCATGTCTAGATGAGATAAAACCGGCATTAGCCAGGAAACTCTGCTTCCAATTCAGGCATGGCCTGCTTCCGCTATGTGCATGTACTAATAAATGGGCTGGCAGTTGTGCCCTGCATGCAGTAGCATAGATGAGACCGAACTACATGTATTTTTCTTTTGTCCCGGATATAATAAAATAAGGCAAAGATGGTTGACTTAACTATGCAAGAACCTAGGTACAAGGCGCTGCGAAGAAGCATTTCGACATCAGAAATATAACACTCAGGTGTCAATCGTATACGCTGTATTGTGTTTTTTAATCTCTATGTAGCAGGCACATACGGTTTTCTAGGAATTGCAAATTGAATTTAATACGGATGTTATATGTGTATAGTAACAATTTTATTTAGTTTTATCGGGTTTTTAGTCTTAATTCTGTTTTTATATTTTGTGGTTTTTCCAATGTTCTTTTATGGTCCACGGACCGCAATTTATATGATGATGATGTACGAGTTACTTACCTTCGGCAACAATGTATCTGGTAGAGACGATTCTAGCCACAGATTCCTTAACGTAGAATTATCCCCAGGCGTGAGACTGGATCCGGAATTTGTTTTGCCACAGCATCCCTGCGTACCGGCGGGACGGCATCACGCAGCTCCACCAAGGCGTCGCCCACGTACGTGACGTCAGCGAGGTCACATAAGTCCCACAACGACACGCCTACGTCAGTTTTCTTCTAAAAACTTTTCCGCGCCACAACACGGAGCCATCAGACAAAACTGTGGGAGTATGGGAACAGTGTGCGAAAGAGCAGAAAGATTGGAAAAGAAATGGTGACAAAACCATAAGGAGCAGTGTCAATACTGCAGTACCCATCAGAAGGGGAAAGAAGAAAGAACAGAGCACAGCCCTGAGCAGCCACCCTGCCAGTATTCAGACAGCCCTCCCCAAGGGGACAAATAACATATGTAAAAGTCAGGACAACATGTAGCAGGTCTTCCACCCAACCAAGAACAAGGGGGGGGGGGGAAGAAGTCCAAGACAAACCAGGAACGACCACCCCCAAGACAACCCCATCACAGTGTGTGACTACTCCCCCCAGGAACAAGGGCAGAGGTACAGCCAGAGGACCCCAACCCAGAGGAAGTAGAGGGGCCAGACCCTTGGTAACAAGGGGCAAGGGGAGGGAAGAGATTGAAGGAAAGCCCCCAATCTGGAGCAACCAGAGCAGAAGGGCACAGAAGCACCAATAAACTCATTCCCCAACGTGCCAAAGAGGAGGAAAGGAACAGGAAACAGGACTAACATCCAGTCAAAAGAGCGCAAGAGTGCACTCACAGAAGACATAGCCACCCATCGGGAGGCTAGCGCAGAAGACCAAGCCAAAGGTCCTCGCAGAACGGGGAGGAAGGGCGGGTTGTGAAGGAACCTGCAGCTAGAATGGTCTCTACCAGATACATTGTCACCGAAGGTAAGTAACTCGTTCATCTGATAGAGACAACTAGCCGCAGATTCCTTACTGTAGAATAGATACCCTAGCCATACGCATGGGGAAGGAAGGTCTGCGAGAGGACCCCACCAGCCTGGACATAACAGAGGGTCACAAGGGGACGAATCCAACGGACAGGGCGTGAAGTCCTGTCCCGCCAGGCAAGGGGAACCCCACAATCAGAACACCACGGACCCCAAGGGAGATGCGGGAAGACAAAAGAAGAAAAGAAGAGGAAGCCTGTTCACACTCAGAATAGGAAAACAAGGGCAAGGCAGAGTAGGCCAAAGCATCCCACACCTATACAAGGCAACAGAACCTCCATCCAAGGCCAAGGCAAGGAAGAGGAAGAAGAGCAACCCAGAGACTTCAATGAGACGTGGTAGAAATAAGGCAATCCCTTCCACCGGGAAAAACTCCTGCGAAGAGGGCAGCCGGGCCTACCACGGCCTGAAGGCAATAGACCAGACAGAACGGTGCCGACAGCAGTATGCAGGCAGAAGCAGAAAGGAGCCAGGGTTCACCCAGGAGGAACCAGCAGGCTACTCCCGAAAGAGGGAGAAACACAAATCTCTTGCCGCCCTCAAGAGGGAGGGGGGGGGGGGGGGGGGGGGGTATGGGAGGCAGAACCGAGCGTAGAGCTCGATGAAAGAAGAGGACAAGCAAGAATGGCAGACCCACCAGCATGCCCAGAAGACACATTTAAACACCACACCGGCAAGCATAGCCACAGGACAATGCACTCAGGACAAGCCAGACGCCTGCCGAAGACAGAGAGCAGGAAGGCAAAGAAAGGGCCCAGACACGCCTCAGAGAGGAAGACAAGAAGAGAATTGCACCTGTAACTTACTGTAACGCCACGAAGGGCATAGGCCAGAAGGCGACCACAGCTCTCAAGCACAGAACAAGCTATTTAACGGCTACCACTACCCCACATAGGGTATGTTAAGTCCCAAGACCTGGGAAACCTCTTAGGAAGAAACTTCAGCAGCAGATGACAACAGAAGGAACGGCAGGAAAAACCCTGCAGAAGGTTGTCAAGCAGCCCAAGAGCAAAAAAACAGAAGGGCTAATCTCAGGGCAAACTGGGTGTAGTGTACTCAGAGCAAAAACACAGTCAAAAAGGGCCGGCCAGCAGCCAATAAAACCACAGTCCCGACAAGAATACTCGAATGCACACGGATCACACAACTGGGGCGACTCTCCACAACGAAAGAACTACTCCCAAAAACCAGATCAGGTCACTGAGCAGGAGAGGACAGATTTGTATAGGGCGCTACTCACCCGTTAGGGGGAGGAGGAGGAGGCCGAAACCCTGCCAAGAACCTCTGGAAAGCAGAGTCAGCAGGGGCATGGAACAACAGATTGCCATTGGAAGGGAAGATCCACCAGACGTTCCCGAACATTTTCCGAGAACACAACGACCCTGAAGCCAAGCATGGCGGCAAAGGGCAACTGAAGAAGCCATGGCACGACCAAGCACCTCCGAGATGTCCAGAGCGGAGCGAAGAACAAATGCAGCCAGCTCTCGTCCACCCAACGCATGATGCAGCAAAACACCAGCACCCTCCTGAGATGCGGCAGACCCAAGGGACTCCGCCGAGTCACACAGGCAAGAAGAGGCTCTAGCTAACACACAAAGTGTTAAGGGCCCGCAGAACAGCACCCCCAAGAGTCCAGCCAGCGGGCCTCCCTTGATGGTAGAGACAAAAGAGGAGGGAAAGGCAGTCTGCAAAAGGGGGCTTCTGGCAGGGGGATGAAGGGAAAGACACATGAGGTGCCGCGGTGCTGGAAGGTGGCGGTGCAGAAGGTGATGGGGCACCGGATCCCCAGTGGCGGGACGCCCACATGTCCCCTCCAGAGAAGAAAGGAGCGAGCCCTCAAAGGGAAGCAGCAGCTCTCTACCACCAGAGCCCTGGTGGAGAACTTCCAGAAAATGGTCTGCAGGGAAATGGGCAGCCGGATATCCCATGCACAAAATCCTCACAGCCGTGGAAACAGCGCGAGCGAAGGACGCACCAGACTCCGTAGGGCCCCGCGGTGGGGAAAGGAGCTCCTCCGTAGGTGACGGCTGCAAGCTAAGGTGGCAATCCCCTAAGCCAATCGGGGAAGGGCCAGGCCCGGAAAGGAGGAAGACGGGCTGAGGAGTGGGGACCTGTGGCTCCTCCAGTGAAAGCCACGGAAACAGCGAGGAGCCGTCTTTGATGACGTTGGGGGAAAAACCACGACGCGTTGGCCCGTCTCCCGGAAGGACGACACCAGCAGGCGCCGAACCTCCAGTGAAGAGGAGACGTCCGAAGAAGAGTCCACGACCCAACTTCCGTTTGGACCACATCACACGGCGCAGGAGACAGGGGGTGGGCCGGAGCCGAGGCAGCTAAGGGACAGCACCGACTCATCCTCCGAAGAGGCAGCTGCCTGCATTGATGGAAGAGAGGGACCCGGGGTGCGACAAGGAGTCCCCCGCGAGCCTCAACCCATGAGGTGGGGAGAGGAGCCTGCCGGCCCCAGCGGCACCAAGGCTGGCTCGACCTTCAAATCAACCTCAGACGAGGCAGCTGTCTGCAGGGATTGACGAGCAGGGCCCGGGGAGGAATGCAGGGGTCCTCCGCCAGCCTCGACACATGATGGGACGAGGGGGATTTGCCGACTCCTGTGGCGCCGCCAGGGCCAGCAGCCGCCGGCACAGTAGCGGCATCACCTCGGCCTCAGACAAGATTGCCGCCTGTCCATGGAGCTGAGAGGGGATCGGGGATGCGACCCGAGCCCCAGCGACCTCCCTCGGCAACACAGGGACTCCAGCGGAGGTTGCGGTGAAGCAGAGACCCCGTGGTCTGAAGGAGGGAACCCCGAAGGGCCGCACCCCAACGGCACCACATCCTCCAAACCTGGATCAGAGCTAGTCGGCGCCGGCGACGCCACGAAGGGCCCCACACACTGCAAGGGATCCGCTGACGTCCAAGGAGGGGAAGGAGGTGAAGCCAGCGAGACCTGCAAAGCCACTGCATATGTCTCCATCTGGGCTCTCGACGCCCCCTCAACAGGAAACTGTGGATAGGGGGATGATACACGGGCTGCATCACCCGCGGAGAGCCCACGCCCCGAACAGGCCGTAAACCAGCCATCGGGGACAAATGGCGACACTTACCAACAGGTGAGCAGCGCTCTTGCGGCTTAGGAGAAGGATGAGGACGACAACAACTGCTTCTAAAACCTTCCACCGAAGCTGATCGAAGTGATGAAGCCGATCTGGACATGCGAGCCGAGAGAAGTTTCATCCGGTGCTCCCGCCGCGACTTCGGCTTCGACTGTTGGCACGCCTCGCAATCAGTGGAGCTGTGATCTTCCCCCAAAAACAACATGCAAATAAGGTGAGGGTCCGTCGCGGATATCAGGCGTCCACAAGATAAGCACGTTTTAAAGCCCGAAGGCATCCGCACACTGTTCCCACAAACACACGCCAAAGCAAAGGGAAAGGCCTAAATAGGCCCGAAGCATGGACAGGATCCGCGGTGCACCCGGAAAAGGAAAAAATCTGACGTAGGCGTGCCGGGCTGGGAATTATGTGACCTCGCTGACGTCAGGCAAGCGGGCGCCTGGGAGGAGTCGCGTGATGCCGTCCCCCCGGCGCGCAGGGATGCTGTGGCAAAACATTTTCAGATCCAGACTCACTCCTGGGGATAATTCTATGGTAAGAAATCTGCGGCTAGTAGTCTCTATCATATTATACATTCACAGCTGTTTTACAATCCATCAACGAGATTATTAAAAAACAAATAAGGATTTTTATTCCCTGCCAGAATTAAATGTTTTAATGTCTCTAAATCACCCGATTCTAAGGAAGGCATGTAAGCAGATGTGAATCCATACTCAATACCTAGGCTGGGTGATCACATTTAATCTACAACATAGTTCTGCTATACTTTTACACACACAGACTGTAGTAGGTAGCAGCAACAATTCATACGGAAGAGGAAATTGAGAAATGAGCAGTCACTGAATTAACCTTCATAACTTTAGGAATAAGGGGCAGATTTAGACCGCATAAAACAGTCTTTACTCTGTTGGGGCAATGGATTAAAATTCTACGTCTCCCCAACGGAGTACCAGTCCTACGAATCTAAAGAAGTCTGCTAGAACAGACATCCCTTACATTGGCAGGAACTGCTGTTAAGGTGGTCAATGTACTAAAAGTTTGATGGATGGCTAAGTAAATATGATGCTACTGTGCAGCAAAATTTTAACCTTTGTCTTATTTTCAAAAACAAAACCAGTGCGCAGGATTTGTTTTTGAAGATCAGAATAACTATGACCTCTGCACCATTGGAGTTGTCTCCATGTTGTGGGGATCATTTTGCAGCTTTAGATGCCCATTACCGCCAGATCAATCCCTGGCAGTGAGACAGTGAAAACTGGTTATTTGATCACCCACTCTAAACTGAAAGGGCAATCAAATGGGCAAACCTCCAATCGACCTTCCTCTGTTGGGCTTTCAGTGGTGTATGTCAGCAGCAATCTGAAATGAAGTAGTCGCCACCGCCAACATACTACAGTTAAGCCCACCTCTAAATGAGGCAGGCAGAAATTCAGTTTGGAGGAGAGGGTACTCTGTCGCATTTGCGACTGAATAAACTTTCTTCCAAACTCTAACTCAGGCATTTTGTTTCTCAAATAACACCTTTGGAGAGCTATGCAAGAGAGAGAACAAAAAGTACCACTCAAGGAACCTTTACTCTTGCAGTTACAGAACTGGTAACAATAACCTGCAAGAAATTATCAACCAAGCTTGCTACGAAACATCTTTCAGACTGCCCCAGACCCAGAAACCTAGTTGTACTCTACGATTGCTTTAGTTATATTTAAGAAAAGAACAATATAATGCAAGTTTATAGGGTTTACAAAATCTTCTCTGTCAAGGATTTAGGATTATTAAAGATAATGGGAAGGATAGGTGACAGGCTTGAAATGGGAACCAATGTCAGGCACTGGGGTAGGGCTTTGTGGTTCCAGTTACGTCATGTGTTGGCAGTAACTGACGCTACCTACTGGTGCAGCAGAGCTATTGCAAAGTTTCCAAATCCGGTCTGGTGCCTGGGAATATTCAAATGCTTAATAATCTGGAAGGAGAAAAATTGACCAGAAAGAAAAAATACGTTTCTGGACTGCACATACAGTTCTCCAGCAATTCCATCTTTCAAAAAAGTACATGCTTTGGATTATTTCCTGGAGTCTAAGTGTTTATCTTTAGAACAAATGACGTAAGCATACATTTAGTACTATATTCGAACAACTTCACTGCTTAAATCCTTTTTGATACAGCAACCAAATGATGGACGGAAGGCTGACAATGGAAACATTCTCCCCCAGGCAAAAGATCTGGGTTAAATCCATCGTTCTTTTGCCCACTATGCCACCCCAGTTTGGACCCAGCCATATGCAAATCAGTCTTGAGCATGTGCCCCATGGGAACAGTCCAAACCAAACTGCCAGGCCTGGTCCTCCCTGGAGCGGAAACAAGCATCATGGAACCATGCACTTTTTGCCCTAAGCGGAATGGGTATGCCCAGATGTGGGTCCCCTGCTCACTGCGCCACTGGATTCAAGGTAGCCTGGTTGAAGAAGGGTGACATACCCTGAAACCGGTCCCAGGATGCTTGTTTCCAGTCCAGGGAGAACCTGGCCTGGCAGTTCGGTCTGGACTGTTCCCATGGGGCACAGGGTCAAGACTGATTTGCATATGGCTGGGTCCAAACTGGGGTGGCGTAGTGGGCAAAAGAACAATGGATTTAACCCAGATCTTTTGAATTGGGGAGAATGTTTGCATTGTCAGCATTCCGTCCATCATTTGTTTGCTTTAACACTAAATCCTTTTTGAAGCAATTAATGATTTGGGTGGGTTTAAGTTTGACCAACCCGGAGGGCAAACACAGGTTCCTAAGTGCAAGTGTACCAGATAGCCTCAATTTAGCTGATGGTTGCTCTCATATAGGAATAAATAAAATATGATAGTGAAATATTGATAAATTCAAGTAACAGTTTCTCATCCAGCACCAAACATTTCACGTATATCCATGTTTTGCATTTTAATTGTGCAAAAAAACATACAGAAATCACTGCAACTATAAAGTAAGGCTCACCTGATAGATAAGATCTCACAGCGATGACTGATTGAACATTAAACCTCCTACTTGGCCTGGTAAAGTACAGCTATCCATCCTCCCTGAAAAATGTTCCTCGGACCTGCTTTACATGTTTTTGGCTGGCAGACTCTACAGCCTGGAAGCCCACAAGATGTGCTACAGCTTACAAGCAGCTTTCTACAAGCGAGACCTGCTGAAAGGAATACATCCTAACTGTACCCTCCGCCATTATGAGAGTGACTACCACCTCTTCTTATCAGGCTATGAGGTGACTGACTGGTGACAGCAATTGGAGCTAAGAAACATTTCCTACAGACATTGATGAGAAAGGAGCAGATCTATCTCCTGTAAAGCATGTTCAGCAGTAAATAACTAGGATCCCTGAATGAATGTTTATGCACTAGAAAATGGGGGTGGGTGAGAGAGTGAGGGAGTAAGGGGGTTGGTATGTTGACAGTGTGGAAAATGTTGAGTTATGTGGAGTGGGTTTGAAAGATTGTAGATATGTGGGAGGTAAGAGGTGTGTGTGTTTTTACATATGCGCTTGAATTGAAGGAGTTAATTTGGGATTCCAAGTTTACTATATTGGCTGCACAAAATAATGGTTTTGTTGCTTACACGGTTTCCTTCTCCATGCGGAATCTGCTGGTTTGCCTACTCCCTTTGTTATAACTTTCCTTCAAAAAACTATACTTACCTGGTGAGTGCGAGAGAAACCATGTTTCTTTCACTATTACTGGTTCACATTGCACTTCAAAAGTTATTCCATCCTGTAATATCCATTTTAGTGCACTATCCTTCTTTGAATTAAAGAAATAGATGGAGTACATTAATCTGCCCATCTACGTTACCAATACTTCCTCAACTGCCTCTATGGATGGCTGGGATATCACCTCCACCAGGTAAAGCGGTAGATTGTCATCAGCAATTGTGTACTGTTTTGATGTATGGATATTTGGTTTAATTCTATCCAGTAGCCAGTTTTAAGGATAACCAACTTGTCAGAGGTCATTTCTCAGTAGCTATATCTGAAAAGAATCAATTTTCCCTCAAAGGGATCTTGTGATCAGGGAATGGGCACAACTCCAAAAAATAGTTTAATCTGAAGCTTCTGGAGCAGAATTGGCCTTAAGGTTGGGAGGGGGCTGTAGTGGAGAAATTCCCAACACCAAGATACAGCAAAAGCGATGCATGCGGAGACTACTGCAAGTACAATATTCAGGAGGTCTGTTGCAAGTGCTAAAAGTTTAGGACTAAGCACCCAAGATGCATAAATGACAGAGTATCTCAATTCAGAAAAGGCTGGCCACAATTCTCTCACCCCCACCACCTCGATTGAGTCCAAGCTGCTACCGATCGTTGATGCAGTTAAAGCCAAATAAAAGTAAAAATCATCAATTGCCGCCTAAAACAACATACACCTATGGGAACAAAAGCTTATTGAGGCCTGAATGTAAACACCCACATCCTGGGTAAAGCCATTATAAAACACAGTATGAAGATGACCACAGGCAGGGGTAAAGTAAAGGGGACACTGGAAGGTAGCTGGGAATGGGAGAGTATCAACTTGCATCTACATGAGTGCGGCTCAGGCTGGAGGGTACAAGGTTTAAAATGAGAGGGGTTAGATACGAGAATGAAGTCAATCAGACAGGGAGATAAAAGAACCTAAGACCTGATTTTTCCCAACTAAGAGAGGAGCTAAAGAAAAGTTAATAGTAGGGAAGGAGGGAACTAACAGGTACAACCAGATAGGATAAGTCACATGATACAATCGGCTCCACGTAACACATGAGTGGCGAGAAAAGGCACCGAGGATAGAGACACCCCGAGAATTGCAGAGACTTATACATTACTACAGACCAGATTAAAGGAACAAACCTTAATGTCCTATTCATGCTACATTCTTTCGATCCCAGCAAAAAGGTATAAGATTTGGAATAAAAGGACTACCACTAGAACACTTGGCAGGAGACGTCCTTCACCCCTAGATTATTGCAAGCAAAATACTGTCATAGAAGATCCTGCCTGCCGTACATGCTGCTGTATCGCACTTTCAACAAAAAGCTGATACCGAGCTCGAGTCTGGGAGGAGCTTATGTGACAAGTGCTTGCCTTTTGCAGGGAACACTTTCTCCTTGAGTGCTGATAATTACAGTGTTTCACTGTAAACAGGTATGCGGCGCACTCATTTTCCCTAAGACAATCTAGAAGCAAGTTATTCTACTCCATGCTCTTCAGCACTAGCACATAAAGGAGGTTTTAGGTGACATTTTAACAAGGGTAAAATATTTATTACAGTTGCTTGCAACATGCAATTGCTGTTTTGATCTTATTCTGCGTGGTTATTTTAGATGAGTTGAGCAAGAAGGAGCATCTGTTGAAATAAGGAATATGCTACTTACCAGTATGCATCTGTTCTTAGCATGTAGGGCTGCTGACATTCATATCTGTGCATAGATCGCCGCCTAGTGTTGGGTCCGGATGATTGCACATTGTTGTCCTGGAAGAGTCTTCGAAGAATCACGAGATAGGTGGCTCCTCCCTTGGACTACAGTGTGCATGGGCATCCTCTCCATGCTCAGATTTTTTTTCGCCATTGTGGCAGAGATGGAGTATAGTACAGTAAGAGATGTCCATGCAAAGAGTGAATGCTACAGCTGCGACAGGCACGGGGAGATGGGTGGGCGATATTAATGTCAGCAGCCCTACATGCAAAGAACAGATGCATACTGGTAAGTAGCATATTCCGTTCGAGGCATGTGGGCTGCTGAATTCATATCTGTGCATAGAATGTATAGCAGTATCTCCCCTAGCGGTGGCTGCCTGTGCCAGCTGCAGCAGTCTGAAAAAGAGTTTTGAGAACAGCCTGTCCTACAGCAGCTTGCTGTTTGGAATGTACATCTACACAGTAGTGTTTGGTAACGAATAGTTTCTTACCTGTCGGTGTAGTTTTGCAGCTTGAAGATCTTTCTGGATTCACTATGCTGTGCATTATTACGCGATCTGGTGGTTGGGTCCGGATTCGTAGTCTTTTTTCTCTCTTTTTTTTTTTTTTGTAGCCCAGGTGGGCGTCGACGTCCCACCATTTGGTGCACCTTCGTGACGTCGGCACGCTTCCTGCGGAAGCTCCCACCCTTGGGCGCCATCTTCGGATTCTTTTTTTTTTCTTCTCTGTCTCTGTGGTGAATCCATGGCTATGTGTATTAAACTTTCCTTCAACGTAAACTTCTTCACGTATATTGTCTTGTTAAACGTTCCTATCTTGCTCCATGTCCTTCCACCTTCTCCAGCCTCATCTTTCTGGCGGAGGTGGGTGGGTTCGCTAGTGAATCCAGAAAGATCTTCAAGCTTCAAAACTACACCGACAGGTAAGAAACTATTCGTTTTGCAGCGTGAATCTTTCTGGATTCACTATGCTGTGCATAGATTTCGTAGCGGTTTTGTCACTCATGTGGCGGCTGGGTGGAAGATGAGCGTTGGTTGTTAAAGATATGTTGAAGCACTCTTTGGCCCACTTGTGCTTCCTTGTTCATCTGCACATCTACGCAATAGTGTTTAGTGAAAGTGTGAACTGAAGCCCATGTTGCCGCCAGGCATATGTCTTGGATGGGCGTGTTTGCCAGGAAGGCGATCGTTGCCCCTTTCTTTCTGGTTGAGTGGGCTCGTGGCCCCTCAGTGAGCTCCTCTCCAGCTTGCTTGTGGCAGAGTTGTATTGTCTTGGCAATCCATCTTGCTATGATGTTCTTAGTCACTGGTCTACCCAGGAAACTCCTTGCGAAGGACACAAAGAATTGTTTCGTCTTCCTGTGTTCTTTCGTCCTTTCTATATAGTGCATTACTGCCCGCCTTGCGTCTAGAGCGTGGAGCGCCCTCTCCGCGCTTGACGTGGGCTTCTGGAAGAAGCTAGGTATCTGGATACTCTGGTTCATGTGGAATTTAGACACTACCTTGGGCATGAAATGCGGGTCTGTCCTCATCACGGCCCTGTCACTGTGTATTTGTATGTACGGTTCTTGCAGCGTCAAAGCCTGTAGCTCGCTTACTCTGCGTAGCGATGTTATTGCTACTAGAAAGGCTGTCTTCATGGTCAGAATTTGTAGTGATGCTTTATGGATGGGTTCAAACGGTGGCTTCATGAGTTCTGTCAGTACCACGTTTGAGTTCCATGCCGGCGGCGGCATCTTCTTGGGTGGCGCTATTCTCTTCGCTCCTTCCAAGAACCTTTTAACTACTCTGGAAGTGAAGAAACTTCTCCCTGTTTCTCCTCTTGTGTATGCCACAATCGCTGCCAGGTGAACCCTCAGCGAGGACGAGCTTAGTTTAGCTTTGATAAGGTGCGTGAGGTATCTAAGTACTGTAGACTCTCTCGTCAGTTTTCTCTGCAGGTTTTTCCTATGGCACCACTGCGTGAACCTCTTCCATTTTTCCCCATAGCACTTCCGCGTGCTGGGTCTCCTTGCTTCTCTCAGCACCCGAAGTGTGCTCTCTGGTAGTCTTAGATGTGCGAACTCTAAGTCCTCAGGAGCCACGCTGACAGGCTGAGGCTTTCTGGTTCTGGGTGTAGAACTTGTCCCCCTTTCATGGAGAGAAGGTCTCTTCTTTTTGGGAACTTGTGTGCTTTGCCCTGCGACATCTCCATAATCTGAGAGTACCATGTCTGCCTCGCCCATTGGGGAGCCACCAGGATGAGAGTCATGTTGCTCGACCTGCACTTGTTCAGGACTCTGGGGATCAGTGGCGTCGGTGGAAAAGCGTAGGCAAATTTCTTTGACCAGCTTATCCATAGGGCATTCCCATGGGACATCGGTTCCTGTTCCCTCGATGCAAAGTGTTGGCATTTTGCATTCTGGCGTGTTGCAAACAGGTCTATTGTTGGTGTGCCCCACCTCCTGAACAGTTTCTCTGTCTCCTGGCTGTTCAGCTCCCATTCGTGGGACACCGACGCTTGCCTGCTGAGCCAATCCGCCTCCACATTGTCCTTCCCTGGCAGGTGTATGGCAAGCAAAAATATCCTGAGTGGGATCGCCCATCTCCATATTTCTTGAGCCAAGCTCGACAGGGGGAATGACTGAGTCCCCCCTTGCTTGTTGATGTAAAACATCGTTGTGGTGTTGTCGGTCTGTATCATCACCCTTTTGTTGTAAAGGTGTTTTTGGAAGGCCTTGAGGGCCAGCAACACTGTTTTCAGTTCCAGGTAGTTGATGTGCTTGACTGCATCTCCTGGGTTCCACAGACCCCTCACTCTGAGCCTGTCCATGTGTGCACCCCATCCTTTCTGGGATGCGTCTGTGGTGATGGTCACAGTTGGGTCCGGTGGCGTTCGAGGTTTCCCCATCATTATATTCTCCTTCGTCCACCATTTCATCTCCTCCTGCACATTGTGCGTAACAACCACTAGATCTTCCCAACTCCCTTCTGCTTGTGACCATTGCTGTTGCAGCCACTCCTGTAGTGGTCTCATCTATAGACTAACATTGGGGACCAGGTGGATGCATGACGCCATCATCCCCAAGATCTTGCTCACCCGTCCTCACTGTCAGAACTTGCCCCCTCTGGTAGTGACGTTTCTCCCTCAGCAGGCTGAGTGTTCTCTTCTCGCTGGGTGTTACTCTGCATTCGACCGTGTTGATCAGGGCTCCCAGGAAGATTTTCCCTTGTTCTGGGTCCATGGAGCACTTTCTCCAGTGGATGGAGAAGCCCAGGTTCGTGAGCGTTCTTGTGACTTGTTCTGCGTGAACTTTGCATCTCGTGTAAGAGCTTGCTTTCACGAGCCAGTTGTCCAGGTAGGGGTACACATGTATACCCTCCCTTCGTAGGTGTGTGGCCACCGCCGCGAGGCATTTGGTAAAGACCCTTGGCGCTGACTTGAGTCCGAAAGCCAGGGTTGTGAACTGGTAGTGGTCTTCGTTCACCTTGAATCTTAACATGTGTTTGTGTTTCCTGTTCATGGGGATGTGCAGGTATGCGTCTTTTAGGTCTATGCTGGACAAGTAGTCCCCGGCCCTTATTTGTGGGATGACCTCTTGCAGGGAAGTCATCTTGAACTTTTGAGTTTTTACGTAGGTGTTCAGGAACCGTAGGTCCAGGATGGGTCTTAGGCTTTCGTCCACCTTTGGTACTAGGAAGTAGTTTGAGTACACCCCCTTGTTCCGTTCTCTGTGCGGGACTGGTTCTATGGCCTCTTTGAGGAGCAGTTCTTGAGCTTCCTCTTGGAGCAACTGCAGTTCTTTGCCCTTGTGACCCCTTCTCTTTGGCTTTCTGCTTGGTGGATATCTTTCCAACTCTATGCAGTATCCGTGCTGTATAATGTTTAGTATCCACTTGTCTGTGGTTATTTTTCTCCACTCGTGTAGAAAAAATCTCAACCTTCCCCCTACTGGTGTTGTGTGTTCTCTTGAGCTGTGTCCGTGTGAGCCTCTCCTTAGCTGTTGGTGCTCTCCCCCCGGAGGGTTTGGGTGGGTGAGCGCCTCCTTCCTCATGGAGTCATTTTTGGGGGGGTTGATCACCACCCCTCCGTCTCTGGCCCCGTCCGTTTCCTCTCCCTCGAAAGGACTGGCCCCTATTCTGGGAGTTCCAATTCTGCCTCTGTTGACCCTGGTGCCATTGGTTGTCACTCTGTTGACCATGGTGGTGCGACTGTTGCGAATGAGATTGCTGGTTTCCAGCTCTACCCTTTGGTCTCCTTGTGGGAGTGCCTCTCCGCATCCCCCTGAATTGTAGGGCTCCCATCGATTTGGCTGTCTCATTGTCTTTCTTCAGCTGAGCCAGTTTGTCATCCACTGATGCTCCGAACAGCGTCTTCCCGTTGAAGGGGGTGTTCAGGATGTTGTTCTGCACTTCTGCCTTGAAACCTGATATTCTGAGCCAGGCCTGCCTTCTCTCAGTGATACCTATGGCCATCTGTTTCTGCCCCATCTAGGGCTGTCTTCAGGCATGCGTTCGCTATGTCCTTTCCCCCCTCCACGAGGTGGGCTGCCCTCTGCCTGTACTCCTCAGGCATGTGTTTCAGCAACTGGCTCATCTCAACCCAGTGCTGATATTGGTGTCTATTCAGGAGTGCATTGGAGTTCGCCATCCTCCAATGCATAGCAGCATTTCTTTCTATTTTTCTTCCAGTGAGGTCCATCCTCCTGCTTTCCTTATCAGGTGGTGGCCCAGATGTGGTTGGCACGTTGGCCCTTCTCCTGGCCGTTGCCGCGATTATAGAGTAAGCTGCCACGGTGCCCTGGATATAAGGGGGGTCCTCGGAGGAGAACTTTTATTTCTTCTCCGTCCTCTGGGTCACTGACCTGCATGTAGCGGTTCCTTGAAGGCTTCAGTCCCTTGGGGCGTGACGCTCTTCAGCATGGGCAGGAAACTGCTTTTCGTCTGCGAGGGGAGCAAAGTTTCTAGCAGGAAGTCTGCCTTTGTCTGTTCCTCCTCCAACTTCACATTGTAGACTGTTGCAGCCTTCTTGACGACCTCATAGTAAGCCCCGATGTCGTCTGGCGGCGAAGGCCTCGAAGGGTATGTCTCCACAGGTTCCTCTGGGTTATCGGCCTCGAGATCCTGCCATTCTTCCTCTAGCGACGCCAAGGATTCTGAGTAGTAGCTCTCGCGGAGGTAATCTCCTTCCGAGCGGTAAAGTCCTCCTCTTCTCCCTCATCTGTGGGGTTTGGAGTTTTCGGCGGCTCCTCTGCCTCTAAATCCTCCTGCACCTCTACCTCTTCGGCGGCCGCAGCGGTCTTCGAGGGAATCGAGTAGTTCTTCATGTTCTCGTCGAAGTCTCTCTTCCTCTGGAGCATACTCTCCATTTCGGCCTCGAGCCTTCTTCTCTTTCTCCATCTCTGCCGCTTGCTCGGCGTCGAGCTTTTCGGCTGGTCTTTTCGACGGTACCTTCGACGTCGAGGCCATTCTGAGCATCTTCTCGCTCGAGGGTCCCTTCTCGAGGGTCTGCTTCGACGACCTTTGCTTTTCGCTGGTCTTTGCCATCTGGGAGTCCTTTTCAAAGAATCCGCTGGGCCTTTCAGAGGATGCAGCTTCGGACGTCGAAACTTTCGTCGCCGGCGCTCCTTTCAAGGACTTAGCCTCTGTTTTTCAGGGTTCTCCCTCAGGCTTTCTAGGCCCTGTCTGGGTTTTCGGGGTCGTAGACTCTCCTACCTTTTTTGAAGGTCTCACATCGGTCTCTGCGACCGTGAAGTCATCTGGTCCCTCGGCGATGTTCTCCTCTTCGTCGGAGGAGGCACCCAGCTGGTAGAGGGTCGGCGTGGTCCCTTTCCCTTGCATCGTGTGGTGGGCCACCCTCTGTCTCTCTCGAACTCTCAAAGTCTTCGGCGTAAAGATTGAACAGGCGTTGCAATCCTCGCTGGAGTGGTCGATCGGCAGGCAGAGGTTGCAGACCGGATGCTGGTCCTTCTGCGCGTACTTGTGGTGGCAATTACGGCAGAACTTGAATGGAGTGTTGTCCATGTGCTCGCTCAGGGGGGCCCCTGCGCGCTCTTTCTCCTTGGCCGTCGAATATCACAAGGTTTTCTCCTCTTTCTTCGTTCTGGCTCTAGGAGGTCTTCTCAGACTTTCCTTGGTCCTTTTCCCTCAAAAACTTGGTGTATTTCCTTCTTTTCTCCTGAAACTTCTCCGGAGCTTCATGCGACGATACAGACCAAACGGCGGAAAAAAGAATCTGAAGATGGCGCCCAAGGGTGGGAGCTTCCGCAGGAAGCGTGCCGACGTCACGAAGGTGCACCAAATGGTGGGACGTCGACGCCCACCTGGGCTACAAAAAAAAAAGAGAAAAAAAGACTACGAATCCGGACCCAACCACCAGATCGCGGAATAATGCACAGCATAGTGAATCCAGAAAGATTCACGCTGCAAAAATGTATGTATGGTTGTCTATGTGGCTGCTCTACAAAGTTTGTGTAAAGGAATATTTCCTAGGAAAGCCATGGATGCCCCTAGTTGGAATGCGCCCTAGGGGGAACGCGTGTGGAATGCGCCCTAGGGGGGAACGGTTAAGGTGCGTTTTGCCTTCAAGTAACATATCTGAATGCACTTAACGATCCATCTGGCTATACCGGATTTAGAGATAGGGTTGCCTTTGTGTTGTGGTGAGAAAGCAACAAACAACTGTTTTGTCTTTCGAAATGCCTTAGTTCTATCTATGTAATAATGCAGAGCTCTTTTGACATCTAGGGTATGCAAGGCCCTTTCAGCAACTGTCTGTGGGTTTTGAAAGAAAACCGGCAGGTCTATTGTTTGATTTATATGGAAATGGGATACCACTTTTGGAATGAATTTAGGGTTTGTTCTGAGAACTACTCTATTCGCATGTATTTGAATGAATGGCGAATGAATGGCGAATGAATAGTTAGGGCTTGCAGCTCACTAACTCTTCTAAGAGATGTAATGGCAATAAGAAAAGCCCCTTTCCAAGTAAGAAATTGTAGTTCGCATTAGTGTAGTGGGTCAAAAGGTGGTCCCATAAGTCTGGTTAAAACGATGTTCAGATTCCAGACTGGTGAAGGTGGGTGCCTTGGGGGAATTACTCGTTTAAGTCCCTCCATAAATGCTTTAATTGCTGGCACTCTAAATAGTGAAAGGTGTTGCCTGTTTTGGAGATATGCTGCTAAGGCAGCTAGATGTATCCTGATGGATGAGTAGGCTAAATTGCAACGTTGTAGGTGCAAGACATAGCAAATGATGTTTTGTGTGGAAGCGTCTAATGGGTTTATGTTGCTGTTACTGCAGTAAATGACTAATCGTTTCCACTTAGACGCATAACATGCCCTGGTAGTGGGTCTTCTTGCCTCTTTGATAATATTCATGCAGTCTGGAGGCAAGTTCAGGTATCTAAACTCTAGGATCTCAGGAGCCAGATCGCCAGGTTCAGCTGTTGCGGGTCTGGGTGTTGGATTTCGCCACGTTTCTGAGTCAGGAGACTGGGTGTTAGTCACAGTCTTTGATGAGGCACCAATGACAGTTCTAGGAACGTTGTGTACCATGGTTGCCTCGCCCATATGGGAGCAACTAGGATAAGAGTCAGCGAATGTTGGCGCATTTTGCGTGCCACTAGCGGTATTAATGGAGCTGGGGGAAAAGCGTACGCAAATTTGCCTGACCAGTTCATCCATATCGCATTGCCCTGCGACTGCGGATGTGGGAACCTGGCGGCAAAGTACTGGCATTTTGCGTTTTCGCTTGTGGCAAACAGATCTATCTCTGGTTGTCCCCATTTGTGGAAGAATGGTTGGAGGACATTGGGGTGAATCTCCCATTCGTACATCTGTTGGCTGTGCCTGCTGAGCAGGTCGGCTATCTGATTGTCTTTGCCTGGGAGGTGTTCTGCCATGAGAAACATGTTCCTCTGAATGGACCTTTTCCACATACTTTGAGCTAGGTGCGACAGCTGTGGGGAGTGTGTTCCTCCTCGTTTTTGAATATAATACATAGCTGTCATGTTGTCCGTCCGGATCAACACAGTCTTGTTGCATAAGTGTTTTTTTAATGCTTTTAGGGCTAGAAAGACCGCCGTCAACTCTAGAAGGTTGATGTGCATCTTTTTCTGTTGTGTAGTCCATAGTCCCTGAACTGTGTAATGCAGGACATGGGCTCCCCAGCCTAGCAGGGACGCGTCCGCTGTCATCACTATTTGTGGGACAGGCTCTTGGAACAGTCGTCCTTTGCAAAGGTTTTGTGGATTCCACCAATGCAGAGAGTTGCATGCTCGACTGGTCACCAACACTAGGTCCTGTAATTGCCCTTAAGCCTGGTTCCACTGCCTTGCTAGGCACTCCTGAAGCGGACGCATGTGTAACCTGGCATGAGGGACTATGAATATGCACAAGGCCATCATGCCTATGAGTTGCATAAACACTCGAGCTGGCAATGAGTGTTGGGGTCTGAACCTTTGGATTAACGTTTGCATTCCGTTTATCCGTGCTGAGTTTGGATATGGTTTTGCTGCTAGTGTATCTATTGTCGCTCCCAGGTACTGTTGGACGTGGGAGGGTTGCAGGTGCGACTTCGGGTAGTTTAGCGAGAAGCCTAGTTTGTGAAGGAGATGAATGTTCTTTGACATGTGGCTGGCACATTGCTGGACTGATGGCGCTTGTATTAGCCAATCGTCCAGACATGGGTACACATGAATGTGTTGTCTACTGAGATGTGCCGCCACTGTTGCTAGGCATTTGGTGAACACTTGTGGAGCTGTTTCACCGAATGGTAGGACTTTGAACTGGTAGTGCTGTCCTTGAATAGTAAACCTTAGATACTTTCTGTGAGCAGGGTGTATTGGTATATGAAAGTATGCGTCTTTGAGGTCTAGAGTTGCTAGGAAGTCTCCCTGGCGAAGTAGTGGTAAGACTTGTTGGAGAGTGAGCATATGAAAGTGCTCTGACAGAATGTACAGGTTGAGGGGCCTGAGGTCTAATATTGGTCTGAGTGAACCGTCCTTTTTCGGAATGAGGAAGTATAGTGAGTATACTCCTGTTCCTTGGTGTTGTAGTGGGACTGGTTCTATGGCCCCCTTTTGTAGCATACTGATGACCTCTTGCTGCAGTAATGTTATATGTTCCTGCGACATGGGACGTTGCACGGGTGGTATGTTGGGTGGTGTTGATGTGAGTTCTAGGCAATAGCCATGTTGGATAATTTGCCTTACCAACCTGTCTGTAGTGATGTTTAACCAGACTGGCAGGAATTGTTGTAGTCTTCCCCCGACTGGTGTTATATGGTCTGGGGGTAGTGCCAAGAAATCACTGTTTGGTGTTAGTGGAGGATCTATTGGCATTGCCTCCACGACCCCTGCCCTTGGTGTTATTTCCTCTGTATCCACCCCTGTTTGTGTTTTTATTGTATGTGGATTGTGTATTAGTTTTGTAAGTGGAGGATTGCTGCGATGTGTTACCTCGCGCTCCTCCTCTAACTTGAGCGACCAAAGGAGCCTCTGTGTTGTTGGGACTGAAGGGCTCCCATGGACTTTGCCGTTTCGGTGTCCTTTTTCATTTTGTCCACAATTGAGTCAACTGCTGGACCAAACAAGAAATCTGGATTTATAGGCTGATTAAGAATTGTGGCCTGTACTTCATTCTTAAATCCAGATATGCGAAGCCATGCTTGCCTTCTAAGCAGTAAGCTTGTGTTAATAGATCTGGCAGCTGTATCTGCCGCGTCTAGAGCACACTTAATGGAGGCATTGGTGATGAGCTTTCCCTCTTGTATAAGTTCATCTGCCTGGTCTTTGTAAGGCTCGGGTAAGTGTTGGAGAAGTCCCTCTAAAGTATCATAGTGTGCCCTGTCATATCTGGCCAGTAAGGCCTGTGTATTGTCTATTCTCCATGAGTTTGCTGCTTGAGCTGCTACTCTTTTGCCTGATGCTTCCAAAATCTTAGACTCCTTGTCAGGAGGAGAATCTTCTCCAGATGTTTGTGAATTTGCACGCTTTCGTGCGTTGGAGACCACCAATGAGTCTAAAGGCAGTTGTCCCCTGATGTATGTAGGGTCTACTGGTGCCGCCCTATACTTCTCTATTCTATTCTAGGGTTGATGACACATGCCCTAGCAGTGTCTTTGAAGATGTCAGTAGCGTGCTTTAGGACACCCTTTAACATGGGGAGAGTTTTGACACTTCTTTCTGATGTTGCCAGCGTATCAAATAGAAAGTCCTCTTCTATAGCATCAGAATGCATGTCTACATTATGGTAGCTTGCAGATCTGTCTATTAAGGAGTTAAAAGCCACTGTGTCTTCTGTGGGTGATGGCTTAGCTGGGTATACAGTAGGGTCTGTAATGGGTAGAGCCCCCTCGTTGTCTGGCTCACCTCCACGCCCCCACGATTCTGCATTGGGGTCTACATATGGGTTTTGTATATCTCCAAAACCCACATCTGCATCCTGATCTTGGTTGTAATCAGAGTGTGCAGGTGAGTATGGTGTGTATGGAGTAGCAGGCATAGCTGGAGAGATAGGTTGGAAAAGAATAGGAGAGGTAGCACAGTTTCTTTTCTTTTTCAGTGGAATTTTAGAAAAGTCTTCAGCAGGCACTGGTCTTTTCTTCCTTTTATAAACAGTCACTTTCCCAGTATTTGGGTCAATATATAGTTTTGACTGATCCTCTGTGGAAGGGTGTGGATGGATGATCTCCTCTTCCACAGTCTTTTGCCATGGCACCGTAGTTTTTGGTTTGACTTTCTTCGGTTCGATGCCTTTACTCGGTTCGACCGCTTTTGGTGCTTGATTCGTTTTCTGAGGCTTGCCGACAGGTTTTGTCGGTCCGACGTCTTTTACAGGTTTCACCAGTGTTTTTGGACCGAGCGGTTTCGTCGGTTCGGTAACCTGTTTAGGTGGTAGAGTTCTCGGAGCTTGCGTCTTTGGCTCGATGCCCCTGTTTGGATCGATGGCCTCGGCTCGACCGATTTGGTGTGGTCTACCTTCGGTTTCGGTTCGACGACCGCTTTGGGCGTAGCCGTTTTGCCTTCGTTGACAGGCTTCTTTCCTTTTTCGACAGTCGAACACGATCTGCTCGAGTCGACGGGCTTTGGCTTTGAGGTCGATTAGACGGCCTTTGGCTTCGAGGTCAATTCGACGGCCTTTGGCTTCGAAGGTGTTAATGGAACGGTGGCCTTAGTGTCGGCGCCTATTGGTTTTATCACCTTCGGTTCGACGACGTTCGGTCCGAAGACTGTCGTGTCGATGAGTTTCGGTTTCGATGGAACCGGCCTTGGAATGCGTGCCTCAGAAGGCTCTTTTTGTATGTTCTTAGCCGGGCGGTATGGCGGGGCTGTAGAACAAATATCTTGATCTTGGCTAAGGCCTGTTGGTGATGCCTCGACCTGAGTCTCTGATATCGGTGTAGTGTCTGTATGGGGCGGTGTACTCCCGGTTCGCCCCTCGTCGTCATCGGAGTAGTCTTCGACAGCTACGATATCTTGTTCGTATTCTTCGACAGACGATTTGTTCTTCGTCGTCGATATAATGTTCAGAGTCATGCTCAGAGAATTAATCTCCCTCTTGATCCCAGTGTTCGGCGTCAACCAGTTCTTCTTCGTCGTCGAAGATATTCTCGGGCTCTGGTGCCGACCTCTGCATTTCTTGCCTTGCTGCCCGTCGATTCCGGATCGTCTTTTTAGACCGGAACTGAGCATAAGCAAGGCAATCGTCTTCATTGTGATCTGGAGACAAGCATTTGTTGCACACTGGATGTTTATCGGTGTGCGGGAACTTCGAGTTGCACTGCGGGCAGTATTTGAATGGGCTTCGTTCCATCGTCCGCCGGTCCACATTGCGTCGAGAAGGGCTAACGGCCTGATTCGCCGACCCGAGTGCAAGCAAATGTTAAAGAAGGTTATCGGTACCGATCGCGAACAATACCGCTGAAAACCGAAGGCCTTTTGAAAAGTTTTTATTGATTCCGAACTTGGAGTGCTGGAAAGTACATCCGAACCCAATGGCGGAAAAAAACAATCTGAGCATGGAGAGGATGCCCATGCGCACTGTAGTTCAAGGGAGGAGCCACCTATCTTGTCATACTTCGAAGACTCTTCCAGGACAACAATGTGCAATCATCCGGACCCAACACTAGGCGGCGATCTATGCACAGATATGAATTCAGCAGCCCACATGCCTCGAACACACATTTTAGTTAAAGTGTCTGTTGTATTTACATTGGCGCGTGCTTGTTTGTCTCTGGCTTCTGGGCTCGTGGCATGGGATGTAGATAGGTTCTAGGTCTCTGTGCCAGGCTAGATTGTGTGGCAGTTGGAGGCAGGCGGTTTTCACTGGCTCTTGTAGTCGGGTGTCCGCGCTGTCTCTCAAGAATGAAAATACTTCCACTTACCACAAAGAAACCTCCTCATTTCCTTTGGACATTTTGGCGAAAATCTTGATCGACAAGAGACACCGGGAGACCGCATCGCAGATCACCTGGCCTGACGATGAACCTACATGTGCGGCTACTTCGTAACACGATTTCCATTGGAGGGAGCATAATATTCAAGTGGACTACATATGCCGATGGTGGTAATTAATCTTTAGTTTCTACAAAACAGAAGGTAAGTTTGCCTACTTGAAGTGCATTCCGGGTTCGTTGCATCCGCTGTGTCCTGTTGCTACTGCCCATGCGCAGTAACCATTCGCATCGTACTTCCTGAAATAGGCTGGGCTAGTCCACGCTGCTTCGCACTTATTGGAGTCTGCTCGGAGGCGGTGTCTGCTATATTTAAAGGCTCTGTGGCTGTACTTTAAGGCGCAGGATCCCTTGCTACAGTGTGTGACTGGCCCTCTAGTGGTCTTTAGTACTGCAAGAGGCCGAGTGTGTTACCAGCTGTCTGTGGCAGTGTGTGCAGCCTTATGACACCTTTAAGCTTAGATCTTTAAGCTTATCAGCTGTTGTTCTCTTGGCCTCGTTTACTGTTAGTGTGTTGCCACTGGTGACAGCCCCAACTGTGACACGCACACCCCTTAAATTTCTCTACAGCTCGTCATAAGCCTTTTTAAGCAAACGCTGCAGTGATATGCACACCAGAGCCATAATTTAATTATTGTTGGGAGTTACAGCAGTGACTTGTACACCTGTTTTTTTAGTAAGCAGCAGGTCCAATTTTATTAGCCAAGGTGCATACAGTGGTGACATGCACACCAGAGCCAAAATCTAATTATTGGTGGATGTTCCAACTGTGTTTTGCACACCTGTTTCTTTTAGAAAGCAGCAAGTCCAATCTTAGTATACAAGGTGCATGCAGTGGTGACACGCACACAAGATAAGTGTAGAAATAGCGTGTTACAAGTCACTATGTTATACAGGAGCCTTACACTGTTATAAATACTGTGCATTGGTATCAGTTGGTTTAAAGTTTATTACTGCTCATTGGTACATGTCAAAATGAATATTGCAAATACAATTACTCCACCACCTCAATTTTTAGTTGCTGTTGGGGTACCGTCAATGGATTAGGAGGATTGGTGCTATTGCTTTGCAAAGTATTTGGTGGCGCTAGATGGTAGAACATTTTCTGCAGTGTGTTAAAAGGTTATTTCTAGGGGCATTGGGTAGAGAGGCTCAACATATCTTTAAATACCTTCCTGCTGCTCATGAAGAAGAAGATGATGTTTACAAAGATACTATGATCAGCTTACGCACCAGATTTGCTAAACAGGAGAATATTGTGATGCGTAGACACAAAATCTACACGCAACCTCAAAAAGTCAATGAAAATGTAGATGAATTTGTATCTAGGTTAATGGATTTGTCTACTAAGTGCCAGTTTGGTCCCATGCAAGATAATATGATTAGAGATCAGCTTATTGTTCAATGTTACAGTAACAAGCATTTGCAATGCAATAGGTCTCGCATTACTGAATGTTTGAGCTATTGGTGTTGCATTATTATTAGAAATGCCAATAGCTCAACCTTTAATAATGCAAGACCTATTGCATTGCCTGCTGTGTTTGGTGACAGCCGGTTGAAGCTCATTGCTGAAGGGTGTGTATTCATTCACCCTGTCATCAGCGACTTGGACAAGTGATGTGCAGACATGGACTCGGTGTTCGGGGGTCTGATTTAGAATCCTTTGTTGGGCGGACATTCAGTCACTCACACTGTTTATCATTCGGACTGCAGTTGTCTGAGGCAACGGTGAACACTGGGTTTGTGTGGCGTGTCGCATCTTTGGGTTGTGCTGGGTATGGGGCAGTTGGCCAGTGAGACAGAGTCCAGCAGTCGAGTCTGTAATCCCACAGCACCACCACTTGTTCCGTCCTTAGGATGTGGTAGCTGGGGTGCCCCTCATTCCCATAGCTGCCAAGGTTTCAGATTGCTTATGTGTGACATTTTCGTAATTTCAGTGAAATTATGAGTGACATTTAACAATTAGGAGTGACACTTTCCGCAAGCAAAAGCAAGCAGTGAAGACAAGGGAAACATTTATTAGATGGCAAGATTAAGAACTAGGCGGCAGTCATTCCAATGAATCGGAAAAAGTCTGAGCAGGATACAGAAAAGCCACCTTCCTATTCCTGTGTCCCTGTTATGCAAATATCTATATTAACTTACATGATGTGGAAGTCTGTAGGATTAAATGCAGGTGAGGAAGACCACAGGGAAGTCTTATGTTAAAGGGAAATCAGTTAGTTACAACAATATGAAAATATATAAATGTCCAAAGGTAGTGGGATATTCACTCCGGGCTACCGTCAGGCGGACCAAGTAAGCATGCTCCCTGGACGTGTGATAAAGTAAAATGTTGCTCCTGCTGCGCATCGTCTGGCACGCGTAGATCATATGTACCGGTGCTAGTATGGATTTTTCTAACTTTAAAGGAACAGAGACTACCGAGACCCACATATAATGGCCTCTAGGGGCTCACTGCCCCATGTGGAACCACAATAACTACAATATTTGGAACCATGGACATATTTATGATGAACAAGTAACATACATCCAACAAAACTTTCACATGCCTACAAACCCACCACAAATAAACAAAGCTACCACATGCACACAATCAACCAACATGCACGCAAACTACCCACATTCACAACAAAACTCAGTTCGCTTTACAAGCCGCCCACATACCCACTAAACAATCACACCCCATCTTCACAAACAATACTGGCACATCAACAAATCTTCGCAAAAATCCTACAAAGGCACACAAACCACCCGCTGGCACAACAACCATTTACATGCCCAAACCACTCGCAATACAGAGAACCAACTAGATGCACAAAAAACAGCCACATACACTAAAGTTTTGAGATGAAGCACACATCCGTGCATGCACACAAACCATCGACACAAACGTTCATATGCTCACAAACCGTCCATATGCACATGAACCTACTACGCACAAGCGTCGTAAATCAGAAATGCACACGTGCCATTCAAAAGCACACAGCAACATACATCTAAAGAGCAAACTGAGAAATAAAGTATCCTTGTGTACAGAATTCACCCATGTCTTCACAAACTGTTCGTGTACACAAGCCCCCCGCATATAGCACAAGAAACACAATCATACACGCAACCACATGCATACAAAGAAACTAGACTGTGCACAAACTACAAGACAGGGCAGATTTGATAAAGTAAAATATTAACTTATTATATAACAAGAATACAGGTTTCGACAAATGATGAATGGATGGATGTATTTATTGATTTGGGATGGATGAGTTGGTGCATGGACAACGATAATGGATGGATGGATTATTGTCCAACGAGTAGAAACCACAAAGTCTCAGAGAAGCAAAAGTGTCCAAAACGGGTTGGGTGTGCTCGACTGTAGGATAACCACTATTTAAACCAGCACCATTTAGTCTAATTGTAAGTATACATATGATAAGTGAATACCCTAAAAATGGCATAGGTACCAACTCACAAACAAATCGAACACTCTTTGCTAGATGGAAAGTGGTAAAGACATCACAAAAATCTCACCGCGTTAATGGTGGGCCTGGTTACATTTACTCGATGAATTGTTTATAAAAGTGTGCAAAAAATCCCACTTGTGCTTTCCATTGGTTCACATGCACAATTAGTGGGGATGATGTGATTACTGTAAATTATTAACTGCCATTGCATACTTTCTGCAAATTATGGTCTAATAAACAATGGGTTTATGAAAACAAACCCTGCCGCTGAATTATTTCCACGCTAAAAATTGGCAGAGGCTGCAGTGCATTTTGTTTGACAAACCGGAATGTATAACTGGGGTATTGTGTCACTCACGTGCTGCTGAAGGTCGACACATAGCCTACTTCTCCCACAAGTCCTTCATTGTGCTCTCTATAGAGAGAATGTTTCTCCTGTCTCGAGTGAAATCATTGCTGCGACCTTGGTGGTGCGCTTCAGGCATTGGCGAGGCAAGGAAGCGCTTTTTGAAAAAATAAACACGGAATCGAAACCAGTGGTGTGCGCGCACCACAGAGGAGCAGGGGCGAAGGAGCCGGTTGTCTGTGCCGCGCTGATGCGCGTAACAGACAGCAACGGGAATGGGTGGCGCAAAGGCGGGACATGTGCCAGCCTTTGCCCAATTGCGTGCTGACCTTTTTTAAAAAAGCACGCAAAAGCCAATTGCAGCCGGCAAAAAAAAAAAAGCACACCCACGAGCGTTGGGTCAGCTTTCTGAAGTCCGTACAGGAGGTCTCTTGCAGCGCAAGCAATGCTACGCAGTGCAACACTAGGCACAAGACCTAAAAAGGCTCAGGAGAGGTTGTGGGCAGCAAGCAATCCTACATTAAAAGAAGCCATTACTATTGCTAGGATGTCAGAGGAGTCAGAAAAGTGTATGTGAGAAATGAGTCATCCAACAAGACAAAGGTTTGGGAGTAGCTACTTTACAGAGAGTTGGAGGGTGTGAATGTGGTACACAGCAAGTATAGTAAAGGGGTGCTACTAGTGGAAAGTTCAATCCTGGGAAAATTTTTAACTTGCTTAGACAAAGAGGTTCAAGTCGAAATTTGTTATAGATGTGGCAGTACTTTTCATGTGGCGGATTCCAAAAATTGTTTTGCAATAGGTAAATGTCTTGATTGTGAAAAGAAAGGAAATGTTGCCCACATGTGCAAAGCGTAAGGGAAGAAAGTTACACTGGTGGAGGAAGAAGATGAAAATGAAGTCAAAGTCATGGTTATTAAGGGAGAAGAGAACGATTCCCATGGTTTACTTAACAGAATTCACCCCAAAGCTGATTTCTTGATCAATAGGCACACGCTGTCGCTCATGGTGGATACTGGGTCACTCTATACTATCATTCCAAAGTCTCTTTTTGACGTGTTCTGGAAAGGTGTTAACTTGATCCCTTCTGATATTGTCTTGAAGGGTTATCAAGGGACCAACATTGGTGCTCTGGGTTATAGGGAAACTATGATAACATTCCAGCCAGGTCCACTGATGGGAAGGTTTATGTTGCCGCGTAAGGTCCAGCCATTTTAGGGTGGCATCACCAGTACGATCTGAACATTAGAGTTAATCTGAGAGCTAAACAACAGGTTATGTACATCAATGACGACAGCAATCAAGGCACTTTAAGACGACATGACAACATTTTTAGCATGGCCTTGGGGGAGGAGGTTGGATTTCAACTCAAGATCAACTTGAGAAAGGATGCCATTGCCAGAAGAGTTCCTTTGGCTGCTAGGTCTCAAGGAAAGGCAATTATCAAACAAATGTTGGATGATAAGGTCACTGAAGTTGTGGAAGTGGCTGAATGGTTGTCTTCAGTCGTCACACAGAAACAGGATGGTTCTCTTCATTTCTGTGTGGACTTGAGGACCTTAAACAAGGCTGTCATCATGGGAAATTATCCTCTTCCAAACATCGAGATCATCTTAACTTAGGCTGGTGGTCGTGTTTTCTCTAAATTAGACTTGCGTAGTGCATACCATCAGATCACACGCCACCCGGATTCTAGGAAGTATACATCTTTTATTACAACTGAAGGCACTTTCCAGTTTAATAGACTTCTGTTTGACATTTTTGAACATATCGACGAGATTTTGAAGGGGATTGACCAGGTAGTATTTTTTCAAGATGTCATTTTAAAACATGCTCAAGGTGCGAAAGATCACAACATCATCTTAGATCAAGTCCTATTGAACAATGAAGAACAGAACGACCGGCCAGGGTCTAGCTCAACCAAGACACGTGTACCATCAATAATCATAGGTTGGTGCAAAACACTTCCCGCACCAGTCGTCCCAAGGTGCAAATCAAGTCAAAATGTTCATTGAAAGGTGGAAGGTGCACTCATTGAAATCAGACACAGGCTCATTTAGTCCAGTAAAATTACTTTCTTTATTCTGTTAATCCTTAACAAGAACGGCACACAGCCAATGCGTTTCGTTCCAAGAGGGAACTTTATCAGGGCTTTACATAAGGTGGACCAATAGGCGATGAGTTAAGTCCAAAAGAAGTACAAATGATAAGTTCCAAGAGGCACAGTATGCATTGTCAAATCAATAGTAGTAATCTATTCAGTCGATGCGAAAATCAGCCCAAAAGTGATTATGCAATCCACGTGCGGCTGCGACCCATCTCTGGGAGCGAAGCCAACTAAGGAAAGGCTTATTCCAAAAACTTTTTATTTTATTAGAATGTCGATATATATGCGAAGAACACTTATGTACTCCCGGTGATAATATACACAAGGAATAGGGAGCCGGGCGAGACGAGACGGATAGCAAGTATCACTCTTCGTGTAGAACGACGATTCCCGGCATGGTAGCTGGAAGATCTAGTCCTATCTCGTTTGACTAGAGCTGGCTTGACATTATGCAAAGACCAGGGTATTTTTGGGGTTGGTGAAGTTGACTATTTGGGTTATCGCATCACACAAGATAGCATCCAATCCAAGCATGATTTGGTCAGTGCTATTGTTAATGTAAAAGTACCAGATGACAGAGACAAATTGAGATCTTTCCGAAGTATGGTAGAATACTATGTAAAATTTGTTCAAGACTTTGCACACAAAGTAGAGGCTTTGAGAGAGTCATTGAGAAAGGGCAAGACAATTGCTTGGGGTGCTGAACAAGATAATTCCTTTAATATTGTCACACAAGTTACTACTTGTGTAACGATATATCTGTAAGAGACATTAGTTAGTGATAGATTCCTTAACTTAGAATAAATTCCTTACCTTAGAATATCCCCAGGCGTCAGACTGGATCCGGAAAGTTTTGCGTAGCAGTACCCTTGCGCGTCGGTAGGCGTCGTCTGCGTCTCCGCGTCCGTCGTCGGCGTCGTGGGCGCCGTGTTGACGTCGTCGGAGTACTTAGACGCCGCCTCCGCGTGCTGACGTCAGTTCTTAGCCACAGCTTTTCCGCGCCAGAAGCGCAGAGCCATGACAAAAACCGACACTGGTGCCAAGAAACTAGGGCCCTGAAAGGGGATGACCTTAACCCTAGATATCGGTTCGCAGAACGGGGAGGATGGGTGGGTCGGTAAGGAATCTATCACTAACTAATGTCTCTTACAGATATATCGTTACACAAGTAGTAACTTGTGCATCTGAAAGAGACACGTTAGTGATAGATTCCTTACCTTAGAATAGATACCCCAGCAATACCATCCCCGTGGTGGTGGGTCTGCGAACCAATATTTACACCAGAAAGTCCTGGAGAACGGAGCGGCCAAAGTAGCCGTCTCTCCGGACTTGACTATCCAGGCAGTAGTGCTTAGCAAACGTGTGCAACGAGGCCCACGTAGCTGCCTGGCAAATGTCCTGCAAGGGCACACCTCGGCCCAAGGCAGTTGTAGTGGCCGTGGCTCGAGTGGAATGAGCCCGCAGCCCAACAGGTGGTTCCTTCTTAGCCAAGGAGTAACACGCCTGGATGCACATGATAATCCATCGAGAAATGGTCCTCTTGTGCCCCGTTTCCCTTTCTTAGCGCCCGCGTACCCAACAAAGAGCTGATCATCCACCCGGAACTGGCGTGTGCGATCCAGATAGAACGAGAGCGCGCGTTTTGGGTCCAGACGGTGGAGCCCCTCCTCCTCTCTCGAGGGGTGCAGAGGCGGAAAGAAGGTGGGCAATGTGATGGACTGCCCAATGTGGAAGGCCGTGACCACCTTTGGCAAGAAGGAGGGCCTAGTCCTCAAAACAACCTTGTCCGGATGGACTGAAAGGAAAGGAGGCTTACAAGAGAGGGCCTGGAGCTCACTCACTCTCCTGGCAGAGGTGATGGCTACCAGGAAGGCAGTCTTCAAAGAAAGAAGGCGAAGCGGACAGTTATGAAGTGGCTCAAAGGGAGCGCACATCAGAAAGGTCAGAACCAGGTTCAAGTCCCACTGAGGCATCACGAAAGGAACAGGAGGAAAGGTATGAGTGATGCCCTTCAGAAATCTGTTAACTATGGGGGACTTGAACAAAGAAGGTTGGTCAGGCAGCCTCAGAAAGGCTGAAAGAGCCGAAAGATAGCCCTTGATAGTGCCCAGAGCAGAGCCCTGCTGGGCAAGAGAAAGAAGGAAGAGAAGAATCTCAGAGAGAGGGTCATTGAGAGGATCCACAGCCTTTGCTGTGCACCATGCCACAAATTTGTTCCACCTGCAGGCGTATACCATTTTTGTGGAGGGACGCCTGGCTGCCAGAATGATGTTGCAAACTTCAGGAGGCAAGTCAAATGGCCTCAACTGTTGCCGCTCAATCTCCATGCATGGAGGTGGAGACTGGACAGGTTCGGGTGGAGGACCGTCCCCTGCTGCTGCGACAGAAGGTCCTCCCGAAGAGGCAGACGAACCGGGGGATCGACTGACATACTGAGTAGCTCGGGATACCAGTACCTTCGTGCCCAGTCCGGAGCCACAAGGATGACTTGTGCTCGGTCGCGCTTGATCTTCTTCAGCACTCTGGGCAGAAGAGGTATAGGCGGAAAGGCGTACAACAGACCGCAGCTCCACTCGCGACGAAAAGCGTCGCCGAGCGAGTGCCGCCTTGGAAATTCCAACGCGCAGAACTGATGACATTGCGCGTTCTCTTCGGTGGCGAATAGATCTAACCAAGGCTCTCCCCAACGCAGAAAGAGGCCTTGCGCCACGTCCGAGTTCAGACGCCATTCGTGATCCATCGAGCACCGACGGCTGAGTTCGTCCACCCTGGCGTTCAGAGAACCTGCCAGGTGTTGAACCACCAGAGTCACGCCCTGATGTTCCAGCCATTGCCAGAGGCGCAGGGCCTCCTGGCATAGGGTCCACGACCCCACCCCGCCTTGTTTGTTGCAGTACCACATGGCGGTGGTGTTGTCCGTGAACACCTGCACTGCACTCCCTCGGACAGACGGGAGGAATGCTTTCAGTGCCAGACGAATCGCCCGCAGCTCCAACAGATTGATATGGAGCCGGGACTCCGCCGGAGACCAGAGTCCTCTGATCTCCGCCTCTCCCAAGTGGCCACCCCAGCCCTGGAGGGACGCGTCCGTCACAACTACGTGCTCCGGTTGGGGAAGGGAGAGGGATCTGCCGTTGACCCAATCGCGGTCCGTGAGCCACCACTGCAGCTGTCTCGCAGTGCCCTCCGAGATCAGGACATGGTCGGAAAGGTTGCCCCGGTGCTGGGCCCACTGAAACTTCAGGTCCCACTGCAGAGCCCGCATCCGCCACCGTGCGTGATGCACCAGAAGGATGCAGGAGGCCATCAGCCCCAGAAGCCGCAGCGTCAGCCTGACCGAAATCCGGGATAACGGCCTGAAGATCGGAATCAGGGCCTGAATATCCCGGACTCGCTGTTCGGGCGGGTAAACCCGAAACTGCGCCGAGTCGAGAACCGCTCCGATGAAAAGGAGCTTCTGAGAGGGGCACAGGTGTGACTTCGGCACATTGATGGAAAATCCCAGCCTGTGCAGGAGATCCGCCGTAGTCTGGAGGTGGTTGACGACTGCCTGGGGCGAGCCCGCCTTCAACAACCAGTCGTCTAGGTAGGGGAAGACTGAAACCGCTAACCTGCGCAGGTGAGCTGCGACCACCGCCATCACCTTCGTGAACACCCGTGGGGCGCTGGTAAGGCCGAAGGGGAGCACGGTAAACTGAAAGTGCTCGAGGCCTACCGTGAACCGCAGGTAGCGCCTGCGGGCCGGCAGGACGGGGATGTGGAAATACGCATCCTGCAAGTCCAACGCTACCATCCAGTCTCCTGGGTCTAGGGCAGCTAAGACCTGAGCCAGTGTCAGCATTTTGAACTTCTCCTTCCGGAGGAAGCCGTTGACGTTCCTCAGATCCAAGATAGGGCGTAGGCCCCCTTTGCTCTTCTTGGGTACCAGGAAGTAGTGGGAGTAGCAACCACGACCTACTTCTGGCCCAGGAACGCGCTCGATGGCCCCCTTGGCCAAGAGGGCCGAAACTTCCTCCTGCAGGAGCCGCAAATGATCCCCCGATACGCGGTGGTGTTGCGGTGGCATGGCTTGAGGGGTCGTCTTGAAGGGGAGGGAGTAGCCCCTTCGGACGATCTGCAGCACCCACCTGTCCGAAGTGACTGTGCGCCAGTGAGAGTGGTGATGGCGAACCCTGCCCCCCCACTGGCGTCACATGGGCCGAAAAGCACGGACTAGGAGGGTTTAGAGGCGGATGCTGCGGGGCAGGTGTGGACTGGCTCCGCTTGCCTCCCCGACCGCCTCCACGGCGGTTTCCACGGCCGCCGCCGCGCTGGACGACAGTTTGCGGCGATTGGCTGGCGGCACGTGTGGGGACGCCCCTTCCTTGGCCACGAAAGGAGCGAAAAGCAGCCACTTGCTGGCGCGGGGCCGAGAGGCCCAAGGACTTGGCCGTAGCCCTGGAGTCCTTAAAGCGCTCAAGCGCGTGGTCTACCTTGTCGCCAAAGAGGCGACGGCCATCGAACGGCATGTCCATGAGGGTATTCTGGACATCAGCCGAAAAGTTGGCGGATCTGAGCCAGGCGTGGCGTCGAATCGCCACCGTCGTAGCCATCGCTCTGCCCAGCGAATCAGTTGTGTCCAGTCCGCACCTGATCGAATATTTCGCTGCGTCCCGGCCCTCCACCAGGGCTTGGCCGAGTTTGGCCCGTACCTCCAACGGACACTCTGGCAGCAATTCCGCCACCGTTTCCCATATAGAATGGGTGTAACGGCCCAAGAGGCATGCGGTCTTGGAAGACCGCAGTCCACAGCTAAGGGACGAGAAGACCTTCTTGCCAAAGGCCTCGTACCTCTTGGATTCCCGATCAGGGGGAGCCGACGGGAAGGCGGTCTGGGAGTTAGAGGCCTGGATAACCAGACTCTCGGGGGTGGGGTGGGTGGACAGGAAACATGGGTCGCCCGGAGCCAGGCGGTGGCGTCTGGCCACGTTCCTATCTACAGGCGAACCTGTAGCGGGCCTGGACCAAGTGCCCAAAAGAACGTCCGACAAGGCCTCATTAAACAGCAGCATAGGCTCCATGGAGCTTGACTGCGGCTTAAGGACCTCAGTGAGGAGGTTAGTCCTCACGGCCGCGACGGGGAGCTCAAGGCCCAATGCCTTAGCAGCCCTCATCAACACCACACTATATGTCGCGCCCTCCTCCGAAGCCACGGAAGGAGGAGAGACGAATCCAGGGTCTGGAGAGGTGTCCAGGCCACTGGCCTCCCCAAGGTCTCCTGTCCAGTCCATGCTAGACTGACATTCCCTTGTCAGAGGGTCCTCAGACCCCTCCCAATCCTCCTCGTCCCCCATCTCCTGAGACTCAGGGTCGTTAGTGAATGAGGATGGTTCATAGGGATAGAAATCCCCGAACGGCGTCGGGATCGGCGCCGACGGGCGCCGTCCTGACGTCGGGACCCATAGAGAGGAGGTATTGGGGACGGCGTCGGCCGGGACCGACGCCGGAGGGGACACCACACGGACCGACCCCGGGGGGGGGGTCGTAAGGTCCACCGGGGACGTTCCATCGCCCGACGAGGGTCGAACGGCACCCTGCGGCGTCGGACCCAATGGCACCGACGACGCCGGGACCGCCGAACCCTGCGACGCCGAGCCCGAGGGCAGCGGAGGCGTCGGGATCGTGGAGCCCTGCGGCGCCGGCGTCGAAGACGCCGGCGGCGTCGAGGCCGAAGCACCTGACGGCGTCGGGGTGGAACCCGACCCACTAGGGCCCCCAGACGGGTTCGCTGGGCCCGAAGGCGCCGCGGAACCCGTCGGAGAAGAAAGGGACCTCATGGCCATGAGGAAGCGCTCTATCTCCTCCGGCGTCGCGTTCAGCCCAGGGGCCGGGGGGTATGGAGCCGAACGCGGCGCCCGCGACTCCTGAGGAGCCGCGTGGGCGGTGTCACCCGAACCCCCGGCCGCATCGCGTGAGAGTCGGGGGGAGTCGGAAGAGCGATGATGTCTCTTCGACTTCTTATGCTTCTTACCTGACAACTTGGACCCGGAGGAGTGGCGCCGACTCCCGGAGCTGTGACGGCTCCGCCCCCACGACCTGTCCCTCGACCTCCCGTGGGACCGGGACCGGGACCTCACACGGCGCGGGGCCGACTGGCGGATCTCGAGTCGCCTGCGGGACCGCTCCCGCCTGGCCTTCCTCGAGAGGGCCCGACAGTCGGAGCAGGCCTCGTCGTCATGGTCGACGCCCAAACACGTCAGACACAGTCGGTGCGGATCCGTAACCGACATGAGTCGCTCGCAACCGCCGCTGTGCTTGAAGCCGGGCATCCCTAACGGCACCGTCGGAGTCGTGAAGACTTCGAAAGAGATCAAAAGATCCAAAAAGTTAGTCAAAAAATGACTAGGGAACTGCTTTTTCCAGATCTGCGCTGGCTGGCGCGGAAAAAAGAAGAACTGACGTCAGCACGCGGAGGCGGCGTCTAAGTACTCCGACGACGTCATCACGGCCGCCCACGACGCCGACGACGGACGCGGAGCCGCAGACGACGCCTACCGACGCGCAAGGGTACTGCTACGCAAAACTTTCCAGATCCAGTCTGACGCCTGGGGATATTCTAAGGTAAGGAATCTATTCTAAGGTAAGGAATCTATCACTAACGTGTCTCTTTCAGATAAGGAGAGCATTGTTAATGCTAATGGGTTGCCCACTATTTTGAAGGTCACGCCAGTTCCGTAGGTCTTGGTGCAGTATTAGATCTGAAACACGATGGACAAGAGAGAACTGTAGCTTTCACTTCGCGTTCTTTGACCGACACAGAAAGGAACTACTCAGTCATAGAGTAGGAAGCATTAGCCTTTGCCTGGGCTACTAGACACTTCAGGGAATTCTTATGGGGTGTCACCTTTACACTGCGTACTGATCACAAACCACTGTGAAAGGTGTTGGGTCATGATGGCACAAGGAATTGCTCTGGCAGGTTAGCTCGCTTGGTGGTTAGATTACAGACTTTCAAGTGTAGAGTGGAACATGTTCCAGATTGGCGTAATAGTGTAGCTGACTTTTTCTAGATTACCACTTTACCAGATACTAAAGTGGTTGTGTCTGCTTTATGTACTGAAGAAATTGTGGCTACCTTGAAAGAGGTCACCGAGGATGTTGGAAAGGCAATTTCTAGCCGGTCATACCTGCCCAGGATGGCCAAAGAATTAGCAGCCTGGACTGTGGTAGCTGCCATCGTTGAAACTAGTTTCCCAATGGCATCCAGGCGCCTGCCATCTCTGTCCGGTGGGGCTACAACTGGAGATGAAGGGTTTCTAGCTCTCTTTTGCGCCGCCTGGATGATAACTGAGTCCAGTTTCGGTTGTCCTATAAGGCACAGAGGTGACTTTCCAGGAGCCTTGTACTTTTTCTCAATGCGTAGCAATACCGGAGGAATGGATGCTGGAGTAGACATTACCTTTACACCCTCCTTCCAGATAAAGTCAATGATTGGTATGGATTTGGTTTATTTTCTAGGCTGGTCTTTAAAATCGTAAAGAAAACATTCTTGCTCTGTTTGTTCCATATCAATATGGAAACGCTTTGTAGCCCGTTCCATCAAGAGGTGGAAACCACCCACTTATACTGGTGGTGAGTCCGAGGTAGCCTGAGGTGATGGAGAGGGAGTTTGCACCTGATATTCATCCCACTCCGACCTATCATCCACTTCGCTTTCCTATCTCTGGTCATCTTCATCTGAAAGCTGTTGATCCTCAGGCTGAGTGAACGGCCGAGGTGGAGGAGACTTTAGCGGTCGAACATTTGGTATAGGTGCTTCCGTAGCAGGAGTAGTAGGCACCGAACCCGTAGATTCTGATGGTGGGAACCGTTTGTAGTAGTCATCCAACATGTATTGGAGGTTGGTGAGCAATGCGATGCGATGGGCACCTTCGTGGCAGGGAGATCTGTTACAGGGGACAGCCTATGTTCAGGTGATTGCTGCTCATCCTGTTCGTCGTCTTGGTACTTGATATTTAACTCGGACGGACTAGTTGCTGTACCAAAAGGTTTCCCCAATGTCTGACTCTTCTTCGCTGTGCTCAGAATCCAGAAATTAATCAGGCACCTGCAGAGGTATCTTTTGTGGAGAAATATGCAGGGGCGAGAGCTCCACAGTCGACTCACGACTCTGAAGCAAAGATTGTTTGGGTGTCAGAAAAACTGTAGATGAGCAGACCTGTAATGCGGTGCAAGAGGATAGTTGCGGCGTCGACGTTGGTACCACTGAAGGATTCGTTACAGTGGATTTAGCTGTAGACTAGGTCGTCGTCGACGTGGACAATAAAGGGTCCGTTGACGGTGTTGGTGTCGTCGGCGATATAGACTTCGTCGATGGGACGGACTTCGTCGACGGGACGGACTTCGTCGACGGGACGGACTTCGTCGACGGGACGGACTTCGTCGACGGGACGGACGTCGTCGACGGGACGGACGTCGTCGACGATGGAATAGTCGTCAACGGAGTGGAGCACGCCGACGAGCCTGCCGACGGTACCTTCTTCGTCAATGGAAGAGAAGGCGCCGACGAAGATTTCGTCGACACTCTCGTCGACGGGATCTTCTTCAGATGAGTCGAAGACAACGCGCCGACGACGGCAGAAGACAGCTGCGCCGTCGAGAGAGGTCTGACAGAAACATAGACCATTGTAGGCTGGGGAGTTGAAAATGTTACCGTCGACGTAGATGAAGCGTCGATGGAGATCCTCGTCGACGGAGGAGTTGTAGATGGCGCCGTCGACGACAGTGGAGGACTCTGAGGCAAATTCTTCTCAGAAGTCAGAGGCAATTTCCTGGAAGATTTTTTAGGGGGTGTAGATGGTCCCTCCTTCTCCTTGACTGGGGGAGTAACCTTGCTAGTAGAAAGCTTGTCAGACCCCTTAGATGGCAGACGTTTCTTAGCCACCTTAGCCTCAGGAGACGTTAACCCCTCAGTCGCAGGCCTCTTCTTAGAGGTTGTAGTAGAACCAGAGGCAATACTGCCTACCTCAGACAAAGAATTATCAGAATTCTTGAGCCTTTGTAGCCACAAAAGCAGGCGACCCTCTCTATCCCCAAGGGTCTTTTGAGGGAAGGTGCTACAAATTTTACAGTCCTTGACCTGATGATCAGGATAAAGGCAGTATATGCACTTTTTGTGGGGATCCTCTTTAAAAAGCCGGAGCTTACCACAAGAGTCACAAGCTCTAGATAAAGATTTCTTAGAAGACATTCTTGAAAAGAAGAATCCAAACTGGAATAAGAGAAGAAAACTGAGCAGAGCTCAGGGAGACTCCCTTCACATGACGTGCGGTAGAATATCTGAGAGCCTGAGCCTCTAGGGAGAACCTTCTGTTGGGTGCTGTCGCCTGATTGGCTGTAGTTTGGACTATACAAAATGACTAGGATAGACTTGAGTATGGAAGTTTTTTCTCCTGTAGCTTTGGCTATTTTACTTCCTGGTTGGGAATTACTGTTTTTTTTCCTATGTTATTATGGCATTTTATTGCTTTTTTATGTACCGTGGGACTCCCACTCCGACAACGGGGAATGATTCAGGCATGTGAATCTATGAAAGACACCCCTAATAATGGAGAGCTGCCCTCTCCTTTCCGACCTCTCTCTCAGATAATGGCTATGCATAGTAGTCAGTGGGAATGGACCGGCCTCTCCTTTCAGACCTCTGTCTCAGATGATGGATGTGCGTACTAAGGTGTGTGGATTAAGCGAACTCTCCTTCTGATTGGTGTGCATAGTACTGAGTGCGGGGAGGAACTGCCCTCTCCTAGAAGATCTCTTTCTGAGATGACAGGTGTGCATAGTAGTGAAGGGAAAGGGACAGCCCTCTTCTTCCAGACCCCTCCCTCAGATGACGGGTGTGCGTGGTAGGTTGTATAGAGAGATACTAGACTCTCCACTGAGACCTCTCTCACAGATGATTAGTGTGTGACGCAGTGTGTGTGGATGGACTGGCCTTTCCTCTCAGGGCTGTTTCAGATGACACGTGTGTGGAGAATAACAGGTCTCTCCTGTCAGGCCTCTCTCTCAGATGACGGGTGTGCGTAGTAGTGTATGTGGAGAGAGACTGACCTCTCTGCTCAAATCACTCTCTCACAGATGAAGGGAGTGTATACTAGTGAGTGGAGAGGGACTGTCCTCCCTGCTAACACCACTCTCTGATAACAGGGTTGCATAGTAGGGTGTGGGACGAGACTGTACTCTAATCAACTCTTACCAATTCAATGGGCATAAATAGTAGACTGTGATAAACACCATCTCCAGTAATACTCCTTCCTACAGTAGAAAACGTGCATACTACAGTGCATTCAAATATCACCTACTCATTTATATTCGTCACGATCCTGTGAGTCTGGATAGATTGATACATAAAATATATAAGAATTAACCACTTACTCATCACAGCATTTATCTCTTACACACTTCCTTTAAAAAACAAGAATCACAATATGCATTCCTACTAACAGTGTATTGAGAACTCATCTACTCCTTTGTACTATTCACTATTCTGCAAGAGTTTGGCTCAATTATGAAAATGAGTTAAAAACAATAACATTCATTTTCTTCACAGTAATTTTCCCTTAGACATGCCTGCTGCTCTCTTATATAGCTTTTTTTTTACTTCATTTCCACAACACCTCCAATGTTTCACTCTTAATGTCTCAAAAACTATTGAACTTATTAAAACCAAATCACAACAAGCATTGGCATAGCCAATAGGTCCCGCTTTTGGGATATTCTAAGTATTTAGTTATGCAGCACAATATCCTTGGTGCAACAACATCAACTGTTGCGTGGCTAAACACTTATAAGGTCCCAAAGGCGAGACCTATCGGCTAGGCCAATGGTTATTTTTTGTTCTTGGGGGAACCGGGCTAGTGCCAGGAGGGTCAAGGGTGAGTGCCAGGGAGGGGAAGGGTGAGTGCCGAGAAGGGGAAGTATGAGTGCCAGGGGTAAGTGGTAGCTGCCAGGCCACGGAGGTGAAGGTTGAGTGCCAGGTCAGGGGGATGAAGGGTGAGTGCCAGGGAGACAAAGGTCGAGTGCCATGGAGGTGAGACGTAAGACTTTGAAGCCTGCCTTTTGGGGCGAACACCACAGTGGCTTCCTGCAGGAAGGAGGTGGCACCTCCCAGGCGTGCAATCCCTCATTGTTCTCCTTCCTGGGAGTCGTTAACACGTCTCTCCAGGAAGGTAGAAAACTGTCTTGTGAAGTAGGCTGTGTGTGCCTGGGAAGGCACAGAAAGTTTTAACGGCAACACAGTGGCAGCTTAGCTAAAGCTGCATACTTCAATGAGGTACATTAATATAGACCTGAGATACAAGTCGGGCTTAATGTAATGAGTTGCTTAATACCTTGGTATGCCCACTTTGGTGGCAGAAGTTAGCAAAGCTAAGGGGTCAGCGTGTAATCCTATACTCGCCAATTGGGACACAAAGTGTTCCCACAGTAAAAACTGTTTTACTGTCAGGACATGTACTGTTCATGTCCTACCGTGTGTCACATTTTGCACCCTGCCTAAGAGCTTGGTAGGCCTGCCAGAGATAACTTACAGACATTGCTTTCAATGGCAGTCAGGCTAGCAGTGTACAACTGCTCTACCAGTATGAACTGGCGGACTGGGGGATGAATCTTCCTTGGGGGATCTTCAGGGTGGGACAATCAGTGCTGAATGCCGAGGGGTACCCGTCTAACTTAACCAGCAGCATCTGTCAGAAAACCTGGGGATGAACATACAAAAACAGGCATTTCCTTGTATGTATGAATTTGGTCTATACTAGGGATAAAAAGAAAAAACACTGGACGGTGCAGCTCAGTTGTTGGCTCTGGGTACCATGGGTTCTTGGAAAACCTACAAACCATATATATCCAGCAACAATAAGCTTCCAGTGGACATAATGGTATAATGATTGCTCTTGTAAATGGGCCATTGTGAGAATAAGTTGCAGATGAAAAAGTTGGTCACAAAGGGCTGTTTAATCCTACTCAATTTCAATATTTATTTATTTCAACAGTTAAGTTTCTTTGGGAAAACCTTAAGGGATCTACACATATGAACACTTGATGAATACTTCAGAAATCCGGATCACCCATGGGTTTCACACTGGTTTCCACTACAAACCGGAAGTAGATTGAGAGTACAAAAAATAGGCTACCTCTTTGAAAAATGCCAAAAATGTTGGTAAAAAAAATATTTTTTTTATTCAGCATGTCCCTGAAAGTTGGAAAGATGCTGACTTTAGCACGCAAAGCGTTAGTTGATGCCAGTTTTAGGGGAGAAAAAACAGACTTATGGAGAGCACTTTTCCCCTATTTTTCCCCCAAAAACTCAAAATTTATCTATTTGCATATTTTCTCGGACGCCTCCAGGGGAATCAACAAACCCTGTGTGGCTTTAGAATCCCTAGGATGCTAGCAAAAAGGACGCAAATTTGGCGTGGATACCTTATGTGTAAAAAAAAGTTATGCAGCCCTAAGAGCAAACTACCCCAAATAGCCTAAAAAGGGCTCAGCATTGGGAAGAGGTCAATGGGTTAAAGGAATGAGTACAGACATGGCAATTTGCATGAGGCTACATTTAAAGCTGTGAACACTTATACAACATGCAAGCATCACAGGAAGCCATACGTCTTCAAGAATCATTTTTTATGTGCATATTGAAACTACTCTGAGTACCAGGAGGATGATTACCCGATGCTTCCAAAGTTGTACAGGCATTGTGAGAAGGTGGCCTGATATGCAGTGCTCACTATTCTAGTGAACACTATGTATCAGTCCAGCAACCCTTATTGATGATTGGTTGTAAGTCAACCTTATAGACCAGCTATCCTAGTAGCGTGGATACGAGCAGTCTAAGGCTAAAGACTCGAGAGGGCGTGTTAAGCCAGCTGTTTACCACACATGTACCCCTTGAACACCCAGTGAAAGGACACCACACAAGTGTTATGAAAATAAACAGTTATTTATTAAGAATCACAACAGCCCTGTACTCTTTATGAGGACAGGGTACTAAGCACAAACCAAAACTCTCACAAAAATACTTAAGTTAGCACAGTATATACAAGTGCCCGAGGGGCACGGAAAACCATATACTTGAAAAGTGGAATGCGAAATTACTAGCAGGTAAGTACAGTACTAATAGCCTTTGGAATCGCTAGGACTTGACTATAGAATCGTTAGATTACTTCTAGGAGACCCAGGGGACTCGGGTGCAGAGTGTGCACTCTCACGCGTGATGCGGGACAAAGTCTATGGTAGCTAGGAATTGCAAAGTTAGTGTTCTCGGGCGAACCCGACCTGGTAGGAGGAAAACGAAAGTAGATTCTGACCCTTGGATAGTGAGGCTATGCTGGGGCACCGAAATGCCGAAGTTACCTAGCCCAGGGGCTGCAGCTGCATAGGACTCAAAAGACGTCGGGAATCCTCGTTGCCGGACCAGGAGCCTGGAAGAAAGAAGTTGCTGGCAGGCGACCAGTGGAGAAAGTCCGGTGGATCCAAGCCTGGATCGATGGAAGATGACACCTGAAAGCAGAGGGGACCAAGTTCGTGACTACTAGCCAGCAGTCAGTGGGCACCAGGAGGGCACCGGATGGTAGCCACCTCGACAAGGTGAGTGGGTGACGCTGTGCTCGGAGATCTCACGGACCAGGAGGCGTTGTCGGCGACCAGGATGGAGGAGCGAGCTGTCCCACGAAGATAGAAGCTGTCGGCGTCGCTGGACCCAGGATTGGGCAACAAAGCCTTGGCAAATTCAAGCCCACGCGGTGGACCTAAAATGGCGTCTGGAGTGGACCAGGAGGGTCCGGGGTGCCTCTCTTGAAGAAGGAAGCAAGGGCCAGTCTGGGGCATCCAGACCAGCAGCAGTGATGTCGTCGGGCGTCGTTCAGAAGGCCACAAGCCAGCCGGCTAGTAGCCAAACAACGCGGTGCACAGCAAACAGCAGAAGGGCCCCACGCAGATCGTGGAGATGCAGGGAGGCTGACCTTGGGTGCTGGAGCTGCGCAGGGTTGGGGCTTCTCGGACCCCAAAGCACTCACCCGTGGAGGACACGGTGGGCTTGTTGTAAAGATGTTGTGCAGTCTTGGCGATCGTCGGTCCCTCGAGGTCTCGTCGCACTCACGGTTCTCAGCTTTGCTGTAGAGGTGAGTAGAGGTCAGAGGTGCCAGGGAAGCCGGGTCTCGTCGAGCTGGGTCGTCGGATTCGTGATGAAGGACTTGCAGCAGACCGCAGTGTTCTTTAGGATGGTGCCTGCGGATGCAGGGTGACTACTCCTTAACCACAAGGGAGAATCTTGATGAAGAAATCTTGAAGTCCTTTCGCAGAAAGTCGTGTCTTGATTCCAAAGATGATCTAATTTGAACAGGGGGCCCGCTCCCATCTTTATACTAGAAAAGGGGGCTGACCCGGTGACTAGGTCCTGCCTATGGGTGGGACCAGGAGGGGGGTGGTTACACCCCTCTCCCCTGCCGGACTTCCCCAGGCCAGGGGCTGGTGTGCCCCTGGAACTGGTTCTGACTGGCCTATGCGTAGTGAGCACCGGGGTGCCACTCAGCAGTCACCTTCCTGAAAAGCCCTGCCTACCCAGGATACACAAAACCATGTCTGGGACGGTGCTAGCACCGCCCCTGACAGGAAACCCTTTGTCCAGGCTCCCCTCACTGGGAGGACTCCCAGCTGCAGGGGGTCAGACTCGTGTCTGTGGTGGCAGCATCCATTTTGTGGAGCTGAGGCTTTGCTTAACTTTAACCGGGGTTCACAGTTACATACATGTCGTGTCCCTCTAGAAGGGTGGAATGCTAACCCCGTCGCCAGAATTGGCGAGGGGTTAGTATTCCAATTCGTATGACACCTTACTCGACATGTTTTGATAAAGCAATACCAAAGTTAGCATTTAACCGCGAGGATTATAATGCACTTAAGAGTATATGGTATGCGATATCATGGAACAGCTATTAGGACTTGGTTCCGCAAGCTGCAGACAGGCTCAGCTCATGCCAGAGCACCATCTCACACGATTCCAAGCACTCTGCCTTCAGGATTGTCAAGGCCTGCCATAGGAGTGACTGATAGGAATCTGTGTGTCCATTTTAGGGTTAGGTATAGGTATACTACACCTACAGCAAAGGGTGATTACACGACTTTGCCCCAGCTGTCATGCAGCCAGTTGTGTCAAATTTAGGAGGCCAGCCAGGGGTGGCATAATACATGCTGCAGCCCCTGGCAGCCCTGAGTACACCTATGCCCTGAGTTACAGGGTCTGATAAGGTGGCCCAGTACCAATTGGAAATGTACCTAGGGTACATGGAATCCATTTTAAAGAGAGAGCAGTAGGCCTGGGGTCCTGATTGGCAGGGTCCCAGGTCGACTATGTCCAAAACCAGCTAAAACACAGGGCAAAAAGTTGGGGGCAACCATAGTCAGGAGGTACCTTCCTACAGGCATTAACAGAAAGCAAAAGTTAAAAATAAGGTCAATGCAGTTACGTGTTTTTTGTGTAAAGCAGAATTTGCATATTTCTTTGCATTTTGGTGCTTTGTGATCTCAAGGCAGTTTGATGCTTGCTGTAGCACTTTGGCCTGATGGAGCATGGCTGTTTCATTTGTAATTCTGCAGTGTGGGTAAATTTCTATTGGAGAATGACCACGTGTCCTTCCATAAAAGCGTTGTCAGGGCGTGTCACAATCCTTGTATTGTGATGTTTGGGGCTCTTCTGTTCTTGTCTGGAGTGTTGGATTCCTGCATGAATTTATGAAGGGTCCTGGGTCACTCTGCCATCTGTTTTTTTTTCTTTGTACAGAGACAGATCAGTGATCTTCTCTCACTCCTTCTCTTATTTTGGTCCCTTGGCCCCATGTTCTTGTATCTGATCTTTCCTGACCCACTGTTGTGCCATCATCTGTTATCATGACCCTGTGTCAGATACCCAAATGTCTTCCTGCATCCAGGTGTAATTTATCTTGGAAGTTCCCAAATCACAGTCTTCTTGATCATGGCTCCCTGCTGTGCTGACCCTGTTTCCAGATTACTTCCAATCACAGATACAATCATGTTATTTTCCTCAAGGAGGAGGAAGGGATGGATTAATGTCAAGCTGTAGGTAACAGAATAAAGTTATGCATAACAAGAGGAAAACATCAGATGAGCAAGAAGGCTCTGCTGTATGATAGCCAGGGATAAGCATGCATGCATTAGGAAAGGGATTTTTCTTTTCAGCATGGGATAACTGTCTATGAAAAGTGGCAGTAAGCTCAACTGTCTACAAAGGGGAAAGAATCAGTCAACTAATTAAGGGTAACTTACTAACTGTGACAAGTATAAGTCTGCTGACTGATCTGAGCAAAGGATAACATCAGCAGAGCATGGGATAGCTCTGCTGTGTGACAAATATGCAACTGCTCCAATGTATGCACACAATGTGCAAGCAGTCCTTGTGAGCATTGGACACAACATATATGTGAATACAGAGAAGATACAATGCCAGAGAACATATATGCTTTCTGTCCATCGCATACGCCCCCTTATGTGAAATAATATTGACACTCAGTGTGAATATTTACACTTTGTGGTTTCATGAAAAAGAAAACGAACCTTCAAGTCATAAATGTGATACTACCCTACATTCTCTTTGTTTTAAGAATCTTTTTACTGAGTTTTCAAAACGTAAGTAGGCAGTACAGTAAGAACCAATGGCAGGTTTAAGGCAGTTATTAATTGGGAACAAATCACATACAAGCCTGCAGTACCCTGGATTCTCAAACAGCAAGTACTTACCCTGGATAGCACCTTGGGGGTCCTTATAAAACCATCTTTGTTGGGTTTCTTGAGACTGAGGGAGGGAGGAACCTTTTGTTTGGTATTCCTTGAATTTTGCTGCTAGCCTCTCATCATCTAGCGCACTGTCCTGCAGATACGCCACCATCTTCTCAGCCTGCTACAGTAAAGAAACATGGAAATTAACCCTAAACCAGTGATGACCAAAATATGAAATAAGGCATTTGGAAACAATTAAACAGGGCAATCAAACTCAGAAGAAACTCTGGGCTTTGTATGTCATTGGGTAGATGTAGGACCCTAAAGGAATAGCACATCTCACATCTGCACTATATAGTGTCTAGAGGCCCAATATCCTCCAAGTAGGGTGGAAAGGACATCTGCTGTTAGCGGATTTTCATCATTTATTAAAATCTAAATAAGGCTCCAAGTCCAAAAACACAAATTAGATGTGCTAACAGAAACAAAAATTAATCACACTAGAAACCCTTGAAAGGTAGGAAGCAAACATTACCTTTAAAAATTCAAGGCACACATGACCAATACATGCGCTGATTCTATCATGGGCAGAAACATAGGTTTGTGAGTAATCTAGACAAAGTTTATAAGGACACTGATGTTAACACCGTGTTGACACCAAATTAACTATTAGGACAGTCAAGTATTTCATCCACTAACATGCATCTTGGTAATGGGCCTATAGGGGCAGGTTGTATGAAGAGTACCGAATAAGGTATGGAATTTACTGCACCCCACTTGAGCACACTTCCCTTGCTCTCCCACAGGTTGTTCCATCTCTACAACAGGAAGCTGGATAGCAAATGATTTGCCGCTGCATCGCTAGCTATCTCACACAAGTTTTACCTGCTCTAAGTGTTTAAGCCCATCATCTTCATCTGTTTCATTGGAAACATTCCCCATCCCAGGAGCGCCAGTCATGGGCATGTTGGATGGCTGGGGAGCAGCAGTTCGACTGGGTGCACGAGTTGAAAGAGGTGTTTTAGCAGCAGCTGCATCCGGGGGTCTGTGTGTCACAGGTTGGACAGCAGCAGGAACCACCTCTGCAATTTAAAGGAGGTTACTAACAACAAGTACCAAAGCAGTGAACTCACAAACCATTCAGAGCTAAATGAGAATGATGAAACATTAATCATAGCAACTCTGTAAACATGAAATGAAGTCAAATGCACTTGGTATTGGCGAGTGCCAGATTACCAGCTCTGTCAAAGTAACACAGCCCATAGGTGTTCCTCGCTCATTCATTTGGTGGAATTGCAAAGCTAATGTATACCTCCTGTGGAACATGAGACCACTAGAAAATCTTTTCCTATGCTCTCATTAACTGGCAATAAGAATAAGAACACAAACAAGTGAATTGAGGCAACGGAAAATAAAATACAAAAGGAAAATGTTACTTACCCTGTAAACATCGGTTCATAACTTGTATTGCAGCAGATTCACATGATATGCATACTCCTGCAATCTAGTGTTGGGTGTGGATATTTCAAAGTTTTTCTCAGAAGAAAGGCTTTTGAGTAACACGATGCACAACTCTACCCTTGGATGGCAATGTGCATGGGCATCAACTCCATGTTATTATTTATTGCAGAGCAGGTGAGATTAGTATGGCGTGGCGAGTGGAAGCAGAATGGTGCACAGGTGTATTGTGAAAGGCAGTTAGTTAATAAGGAAGCAATCTGCAAGTAGAGCAGCACACTTCGGGGGAGGACGGCGGTGGGTGAATGTGCGAACACAGCACCTCAGATGCTTACAATAAATAGATGCTTACATGGTAGGATATTTCAGTCTTAGCTTGTCTTGATTCAGATACACATAATCTGCAAAGACTGAAAAAGACGCCCCTTCAAGTGGCAGCTAACGTGTGGATGATTCTGATGTCTGATATAAAGTCCTCCTAACACCTGTTCTGCCAACCATTGCCTGTTGCTGAGCTAAGATACCCACAAAATAGTGTTTGGTGAAAGTGAACGGGGTTGACTAAGTGACTGTCTTACATGTGTCAGCTCAGAGGGTTCTTTTGGTTCTGTGCTATGAAGCTTTGATACCGTCTACTATCCACCTGGCCTTAGAAATAGGCTGGCCCTTGTTGGCTTGGCAAAGGCTACAAACTGTTCACCCTTGTGGAAGGGATTGGTCCTGTCTATGTAATACCTAAGAGCCTGCTTGACATCCAGGGTGAGAAGGGCTCTCTCTGCTAACTAGTCTGGTTTATTGAAAAAGATTGGGAGCTCAATCGTTTGAGGTGAAAGGGCGAAAACATTTTTGGGAGGGACTTTAGGGTTGGTTCGGAGCACCAACCTATCTTTTTTGATCAGAATGAAGAGTTCTTCTAGCATGAGTGCCTGCAGCTCACTGATGCATAAGATGTTATAGCTATGGGGAAGGCTACTTCCCGGAAATGGAAATATATTCGGCAAGGGTGCAGACGCTCAAAAGGGAGCCCATGAACCTGGTAAAAACCATACTGAGGTTTAAGGCTGGGGAACCTCTGGAAGGGATAATCTTTTGAGGCCCTCCATGAAGCCAATAACTACAGGGAGGCGGAAAAGGGAAGAGTGTTCCCTTTTATTCATGTAAGTGGCTTTAGCTGGAGCAGTATTGAAGTGTATACAAGGCCTGATCTGCCCGAATTTTGCAGATGGAGCAGGTAACAGATAATGTCCTTTACAGTTGGTTTAAAGGGGCGAGGAGAGGGGCGGGGTGCAGGTGTTTGGTGATGCAATAATTGAGAATTCTCTTACATTTTGCTGCTCAACAAGTTCATATGGTAGGCCTGCAGGACTTGTGTAAGATGTCCATGCACTTACTTAAGGAACAGGTAGTTGAACTCTAGGGCCTAGGGGGCTGAATTGAAGTGTCTGGTTGTTTGATTTGGCTTTGGTTCATCCTGAGCGGGTCTGACCAGGTTGCAAGCTTCTTGTGGCAGCTAATATCTTTGGGAGTGTTGATTATCAGGACTTGATCTAATCCACGTGCAGGCTACAGGTATCAGGGTCTGAGGTGTTTGCCGCATTTTCTGCACCACTTGCAGGAGTGGGAGAGTCGAAAAACTTAAGCAGAAATCCCTGACCAATTTATCCACTGTGCATTGTCCTAGGACTATGGGGTGTAGATACTTGGAGGCAAATTTGGACATTTTGCATTTTCAGGGGTGGCAAGCAGATCTATTTGTGGAGTGGCCCAGAGTTGGAAGTAATGGAGTAAGACTTGGGGGTGGAGTTTCTACTCATGAACTTGTTGATGCATCATGTTGAGCAGGTCTGAAAAGTGGCTGTCTATCTCCGGAAGTACTCCCCCAGGAGGTGTATGTGGTGACTGAGTGCCCCATGTAAGCTATAAGAGTGAGTGCTGACCTGTTTTTGAAGAGAATACAGAGGTGTACATCAAGGAGCGAAAGGTAGCTGATGAGCCGCCCCAACACTGAGGGGCCCACACTGCCTGTATGGTCATTTGGAAAAGATGTGCACTAAAGCCAGCAAATAGGTATTGGTGATTTGAATGGAGTCTATGAAAGGTTTGCCTTGCAATAGATTGCTCTTGTTCCACCACTGTGGAGGGAGAGAGAGAGAGACGGACCCTAACCTTCGCACACTAGATCTTACCACTGGCCCTCCGCTTAGGACAAGAACTGAAAGGCATTCTTGCAATGGATGCATATAGAACCAGGAAAGGGGTACTTTTATGATGCAGGAAGAAATCATGCTTAGTTGGCACATGAAAGTTCTGCCTTAGTTAATGCTTGGGAGTAAAAAGAGGTAAGAACTACTGGAATGCCAGCTGTGGCAGGGACATGTTTTGGATCTGACCTTGTGGGGTACATCCCCGACAAAGGGCTGGATCTGGAGGATTTGCAGGTGGGATTTGTTATTGTTAACATCAGGCCTTGGAGCAGGAAAATGGTAGCATGGGTATGGACCTGGCATTGGTGTTTGGCAGAGTCCTTGATCAACCTATTTATGAAGTAAAGAAAAACATGGGGGGCTACCACTGCTAGGCACTTTGTGAAAACCCATGGAGTAAGGGTTACCCTGAACGGTATTACTTTAAATTGGTAATGAGGGCTACTTACCACAAAGTGGAGGTAGCACGAGAAGGTGGGTAAGGATGTAGCTGCGCTCTAACATCACCATGTAGTTCCCTTAAAGAAGAGGGATGATGTCCTGCAGGGTTACCATGTGGAAAAGTTCAGAGAGGATGTAGAGATTGATGGGTTTGAGATATCAGATCGGCCTGAGGAAGTCACTCTTCTTCAGGATCAGAAGAGTAAAGAGAGTAAAGTGTCTTTCCCAGATGGTGAGGGGGCATTCATTCTATGGCCCCCTTTTGAAGGAGCACTCAGACCTGCAGAATCCTAAGATGTGTGGTGCAGGGCTGGCACTATTGCCACTCTCTTGCCAGCAGCATTGAGCTTCTTTCTCTCCATCTCTGGCCAGGGAGCCTCACCCATGGCTTGAGCGGAGGCCCTCTTCGGTACCATGTGAATGACCAAGGAGTCGGGCGTGAAATTGCCCCTGATGTAGGCCGGGTGTTTGGATCTTCTCAAACCTTGGTCTAACTGCTCTAGATTACACTGGTCTCTTTAAAGGTGTTGCTGGCTTATTTAAACACGCCCTTTTGCATGGGCAAGAAATGAACTATTAGGCTGGACTTGGGCTAGTGTCTCAGAGTGTGTTTGAGGAAACTGTCTTTCTCTGGTAGTACATGTCATCCACTTTGGGGAAGGTGATCACCCACTGGACCACTGGACCAGCAAAAGGGACAGCTGGGACTATTACAGGAATGTGGGGAATCCCTTTTGTGACTATGGAAGCAGTGGAGGTGAACATGGTTAGCCCCGATGTTCATGCAAGTTTCAAGATCCGAGACTTTCCAGGAGCCCACCTGCACTTACACCCTGGATATCGAAGTATTTGCCGCAAACCAGGCTTGTGGAGTGTCCAGTCTAGACACTACTTTCCTTCTAAAATCTTGCCTGCAACTAATCGCTCAAAGGAGATTTTCTCTATTGTGAATGAGTTGTCTAACCCAGATAGAATTTCAATCAAGCCTACACCTTAACAAACTTTTTGTAACTCATTAAATCTCTTCATCGACAAAATTAAAAAAATTAAGTCCAGTACTCCGGTTTGCCAAAATCTGGATCTCAGCCCTCGTACCACCCGTAATCATAGCACCTTTACACAATTCCCAATAATCTGTGAGCATACCTTTGTGGATCTCATTTCTAAAGTCAAATCTGGCTCCTCTACTGACTGCTGCCTTGCCAGCATTTGGAAGGAAGTTTTTCTGCCCTCCCCAACCCTGCCCTCAATCTTTTAAATGAGTCGCTGTCCCAGGGTATCGTCCCTTCTACTTTTAAGGAGGCAATTGTTGTCCCCCTTTTGAAGAAGGTGGGCGCAGATCCGCTAACTCTAACCAACTATCGACCAATCTCCCTTCTTCCTTACTTAGCTAGGGTTTTTGAAGCCTATGTTAAGCGATGCCTCACTGATTTCTTTTTTTTTGTTTTTTAAACCTTTATTTTACCTTCACATAGTTACACAGCAGTTCGCCTACAACCCCGAGGGGCAGGCCGCTAATAAAGAGCAGTGATAGCCATGCATAAAAGGAGTCCACACAGTAGTCACGCTGCTACTATAAAAAGGCACATCACGAAATCGAGTGAAAGGTATTTAGCCAATATCGCGTTGCAAGTTAAGTAAGGTTTTGTTTTTTGTTTTTTATGAAAATAACAAAAAGATCAATCAGGAAATCACAATGCGGCCAAATAAAAGTAATAGTGCAGTTTAGCTGTACGAAAGATTCATATGGCAGTATATGTTGCTATTTACTGTCTGGAGACCCTACCCGAAGTGAGGGAGGATGGCACCCCCACCCCCATTTCATACGTATGTTATTTCCTATCCCTCCTCTCTCCCCTCAATCTACCCCCCCCCTCATCATCCGACTCTAACTGGTCATCCTCTGGCAGAGGGTCACATATGTCACAACGGTACACATTCCATGGGGACCATACCTTATTCCATTTACCTGGGCACGCACGGCTTAAATATACCGCCCTCTCAGTTATCATTATCTTGTCCATATTCATGCACCACTGCGACTTCGTTGGTAATTCTGCCGCCCCCCATCGCTGAGCAATATCTCTCTTCGCCACATTCATGCCTAATGTCACCCAGAGCTGGCTATGTCTGGATAAGTCCGTTGGTTCCCACACGTTTAAGAGACATCGCCTTGGTTCTGGGAGGAGCGAGGTCTCTAGGGTCTGTGATACAGTGCGCAATATTTGCCGCCAGTAATTTTGTATGCGTGGGCAGTCCCAGAGCGTGTGAAAAAAGGAACCCTCCTCCCCACAGCCACGTAGACAGAAAGGGTGCTGTATTCTGTGGATGCGATGTAAGAGTGTTCTTGTATAATATACTCTGTGTAGGACCTTAAGTTGGACGAGTCTCAGCCTAGCTGAGATGCCTACCTCTTTTGGCGACGCCAATGCCTCATTCCATTCGTGTTCATCTAGAGCGTCTACTTCCCTTTCCCATCTTTCCTTCAGGGGAATCAGCGGGTCAGGCAAGTTGTTCAGGAGTTTACGATAAGTCAGTGATGTCGCTCTTTCTATCATAAAGTCAGTTAGGAGGCGATCCTCCAGCGGGGAGGACTCTGGTAGAGTCGACCCGGAGGGGATGGCTGCAAGCAAAGCATGGCGTATTTGTACGTAACGATATGACTCGTGTGGCCCTAGGTCATACAATTCCCTCAGGCGGGTGAATGAAATGACTTCGCCCCGCTTCCACATGTTGCCCACCGTGGATATTCTAATGGAATTCCAGTGAGAGAAGCCTTTGCTGTATCTCCGGTTTCCCAAGGCACGTGTGTCCCAGAGCGGGGCGAGTTTGGTAATTTTCCCCTTCCAGCCCAACGCGGCCGTCGCCACATGCCATAGTTCCACAGTGAGTTTGGTAGGCCCTGTTAAGAGTCTTATTTTACGTCGGTTATAGAGTGGGGCGAGCATGTTGTTGGTGCCCAGCTGCGCCCTATCTGTTTGAAAAGCTGGATCAGATTGTGAGGCATGTATCCATTGATTAATGGGCTTAAGCTGCGCCGTCCAGTAATATAGGTGCAGATTCGGCAATGCAATGCCTCCATCGTACCAGCCTCTGTGTAGTTTGGCCTGCGCTATGCGTGCCGGACGATTGACCCATAGCAGTCCAGAAACAACTGCGGCTACCTTTTTAAAGTATCCCGGCGCCACAGAAAAGGGCGTGTTATCTAGGATATACAGAAAGCGGGGCAATGACATCATTTTATACAATGCTGCTTTTCCCAGCATGGTCAATGGTAACCCCGCCCAGAATTTGACGTCTTGCTTAAGACGTTCCAATGGTGGCGCCAGATTTAATTTCATATATTCCAGTGGATCCCGCGTAACATGGATCCCTAAATACTTGAAAGAGGAACCAGCTAATCTCAGGGGACAGTCCGGCCCGAGCGTCGGGACCTGGCCTCTCAGTACATATAACTCAGATTTGTTCCAATTAATTGTATATCCCGAAATTCTGCCATGCTCGTCACACAGATTCAGAAGAGCCGGCACGCCTTGTTCGGGATCTGTTAAGTACACCAGCATGTCATCTGCATAGAGGGACAGCCGGTCTTCCCACCCCTCCTTCCATTGTATCCCTTTAAGCAAGGGTGTTTGTCTTATTAGGTTAGCCAGTGGTTCTAGGGCTAGTGCGAAAAGCAAAGGAGATAGGGGGCAGCCTTGTCGGGTGCCTCTCCCTAGCGAAAATGTACGTGAAATGTGGCCATTCGCCACCATGTGTGCCATCGGTTCCGCATAGAACAGCCTAATCCACGATATAAAGTTCGGGCCGAAGCCCATGCAGGACAACACCTCAAAAAGGTAGTTCCATTCCACCAGGTCAAAAGCCATTTTCGCTTCCAGGGCCAGTATAACTGCGCTGTCGTGAATCTGGTCTGCCCTCGCCAGCACCCCATGAACCCTGCGAAGATTTAGTGCCGTGTTCCTATGGGGCATAAATCCTGATTGATCTGGATGGATAAGATCAGGCAGTTGAGCCATCAACCGGTTAGCCAGGAGTTTAGCCAGGATTTTGCTTTCTGCGTTTAATAAGGAGATGGGGCGGTATGAGGAACACTCTTCCTGCGGTTTACCAGGCTTGGGTATTGCTACTGTAGTGGCCGTTCTCTGGTCTGGTGGAAGTGCACCCTTCTCTCGGCATTGTTCATACATATCGAGCAAGTACGGACTAAGGTCTTCGGACTGGGACTGGTACCATTCCACTGGAATGCCGTTTGGACCGAGAGCTTTTCCAGGTTTGAGCGCTCGTATGGCCAGCTGTAGTTCATTGCTGGTTATGGCCACATCCAGGTCCGCTATTGCTTCTGGTTGTAATACTGGGATTTCCATTCTACTCAGTGCATCCTGGGCCATGACCGTGGTCACCTCCCTCTCTGGAGTATACACCTGTTCGAAATGTGACGCCAGTGCTTCTATCTGTTCAGGGTTGGTTTGCGTCACGCCATTTCTATCTTTCACCTGTTGAATCCCTCTGGAGCTACCCCCCTTTTATCGAGCCAGGCCAACATCTTTCCCGCCTTACCGCCTACATCGTATATCCGATTCTGTGTATCAGTAATGTGCTCCTGCACCGTGAGACGAGCATGTTCTGTGTATAATCGCTGATGGAGTGCAAGGGTATGTGCCGTGTCATCTGTAGGGTTAGCCTCGTGTAAAGTTGTTGCTTCACGTAGTTTTAGCTCAAGTGTAGACTGTTCAGTAGCCTGTTCCTTTTTATGGATCGCGATAGAGCTTATAGCTTGCCCCCTTAGTACCGTACTGTCTTGTAGGCCTCCCATAGCACCTCGGAGGAGGCCACAGTTGCCACATTTTCATCAAAATATTGCGTTGTAGCCTTCTGGGGAGCTTTCCTGATTTTTGGGACTTTGAGATATGATGCTTGAATGGGGTATATGCGGATATGCGATTTTGCCTGGGTGGAAATGGTTAGAGTTATCGGGGAGTGGTCTGAGATGCCTCGAGGGTGTATGTCTGCAGTATCTACGCGCTGTAGTTCTTCTCCTAAAGCCAGAAAGTAATCTATCCGGGAAAGACTGTTATGGACTGTGGAATGGAACGTGTACTGTTTGTCCTGAGGATGGACGTGACTCCAAATATCTACTAACCCCATTGCTTCAAGGAATCGCTGAAACCGAGAGGGTCCCCCAGGTGATGCCGTCGCTGGAAACCTATCAAGCTGTAAATCTACCGCTGCATTAAAATCCCCACCCAAAATGACATCACAAAATCACCAAGGGCTGGAAGCATTATTGAGAGAAAGGGATGGCGGGATATATACTGAAACCACTGTTAGAGGGCGGCCATCCCATTGCCCCTGCAATGCTGTGAAGCAGCCCTGACTATCAGTTTTTGTGCTTATTGGAATGAAGTGTGAGGATTTTTTAATCAAAATACCCGTTCCCCGGGAGCCAGATGAAAACTCCGAGTGCACCATCATCTTGTACCCTTTCCTATCTAAGATCTTAGTGGCCCCTCCTGTCAAGTGTGTCTCCTGCAAGAGCGCCAACTGGGGTTTGTGCCTTTTCAGCTCGTTTAGTACCAGGCCGCGTTTCACCTTATCCCCTAGTCCCCTCACATTCCATGAAAGTATTCTGAGGGAGGAACCACTCGATCGTGACTCAGCATTCCCCGCGTCAACTAGTTGTTCATCCGCCATTTTCAATCACGCAGCCACATACAAACCGTCCAAAAAGGATCAATCGTACCTGTAGGTATACCTTTCTAGTTACACCACACACAATGTAAGCACCAGTTTCTGACCGACTTAGTGAATTTCCAACGAAAAAATAACAACCCCCCCCCACCCCTTCCCTCCCTGCCTCCCTTCTTAACGAACCTTCAACTGCCCGCCACCCCAACTGAGCAGAGCGCTTGACCCATCCCACAAACAGAGTACTTGCACGTTGGGGGAGAGTGCCTCCCCAAGCAGGCGGCTCCCTTGCTGCCCTCGGAGTACCCAGGCCGGCGTCCATGAACGACCTGCATGAGCAAACAGTGTGTCAGGGAGTCAGTGTCTAAATAATTCACGGTCTGATGACATCATTTTCCCCCAGCAGCCCCAGACAGTTCCAGCGTTGGAGATGCACTCGCGCTTCTACCAACTGAAGTCTGTGAGCCAGGCCGGCTATCGTTCCGGTGTCTGTTGCGCAGTCTGTCAGATTTGCGTTCCACTGTGCGCCATCCTTCAAGCCAGTCTCTTGCTGCCTCTGGAGAGTCAAAAAAACAAACCTTCTTATCGGCGACCACCCGTAGCCGGGCTGGGAACAACATAGAGTATGGCAATTCCTGTTCGCGCAGTGTCTTCTTCACTTCCAAAAAGGTCCTCCTCCGTCTTGTTACCTCCGCTGTATAGTCCGGGAAAAAGGATATCCGCGAGCTTTGAATTTGAATGGCTGGTGCCACTCTGGCCGCCTGGAGGATGGTGTCGCGATCTCTAAAGTTAAAAAGTCTCGCTAGGATCGGACGCGGTGAGGCCCCTGGCTTAGGCGTTCCTCCAGGTACCCTATGGGCCCGTTCCACGGTGAAGAAGTTTGAAAGGCCCTTGGGGGCTAGTTGGTTCTTTATCAAATCTTCCACATATAAGTCCATGGCTCCTGTGGTTTCAGATTCCGGGACCCCCAAAATGCGGACATTGTTCCGCCGGGAACGACCTTCATGATCGTCCAGCTTTTCTTTGAGCAGCTTATTGTCGGCCTGCAATTTCTCCATTGCGACCTGTAGATCCGAGACATCCTCCACCAATGATTTAGCTACCACCTCCACCTGCTTCACTCATCTTCTGGAGGTCCGCCCGTATCAGGGTCACTTCTGTTGCGGTCGCTCCCACCGTTGCCTGTACCTGGGCCAAGGCGTGCAAGACGTCCTCCAAGGTAGCCTTCTTCGCACCATCTCCTTCCGTGCCTTTGCCCATAGATTTGCGCTGCTCCGGCTGGGAGAGTGATTGTCTATCATAAGCGAATTTATCAAGCTTAGCTTGGGTGGTGGTATTTCTAAGTCCTTTCCCCGCCATAGTGACACGCTGGCGTGTTCAGCCAGCCGCGGCGTGCTGTTGGTGGATTATTCGCAGCGGATGGTCTGTTAGGCCGCCCGAGTTTCAGCTGTGCCCAGTCTGCTTAGTTGTTAGACTTCCCACCGTCTGGCCCACACTCTGTACAACAGACACTTGTTATTCAGGATTTAACTCCAAAGAGGGCGTCCGGTCCCTTCGGTGAGAAAGTTCGTGCCTACAATGGCGGACGAGATGTAAAATGGCGGCGACGACGCACTTACTTTCCCGACTTCAGTTGCACTTAGTGCCGCCGTCGTCCACTGTAGTGTCTTGACGTTGGAGCGATAATGCAAATCCTTATTCGATCTGCAAGGATCTGTAGGCTTCCAACGCCGTTGTCGTGGGTCTGCGCTCGCTGCGGGCACTTCCGGTTTACAGCGCCGACAAGGCTCCACTTCCGTCTAGGCAGGTCCCAACCCAGCCACCGCGGCTGCACTCACAAGGCTCCCAAACTTTTCCTCCGAATGTCGTTCGGTCACCGGACCCGGGGCACCCCTTCTGGGTTCGTTTTTGAACGGATAGGCATGCGGATTGATGCGGGAAGCCGCCTTGCTACGGGAGCCTCTCTAGTTTGCTGCCGCCATCATCGGCTGCCAGCCACGCCCCCGCCTCACTGATTTCTTAGAGGAATCCGAATTTGAGCCTCACCAAGCGGGGTTCCGCCAGGCTCATTCTACAAAGGCTGTGATCCTTACAGTGTTGGACACTCTCCGCAGTGAGGGTGATGGTGGTTCCACGCAGGCTCTTGTCCTGCTTGATCTTTCCCCGGCCTTTGACACCGTTGACCATAATCTCCTGTTCGACCGTTTGAGGGATGCAGGAATCTCGGTACTCGCTCTGGGCTGGATCGCTCCTTTCTGGAAAATCGATCCCAGGCGATTTGTACTGCTCAGTTTACTGCCCCGAGAATCAGAATTTCCTGCGGATTCCCTCAGGGCTCCTCACTTTCTCCCCTGTTGTTCAATCTTTACCTTCTCCCTCTTGTCCGAGCTCTGAAAGAGCGCCACGTTTGCAAATGTAACTATGCTGATGATTTTCAACTTATTTTTTCCATCAGCAACTCCTTGGAGCCAGTCCATGTCTTTCAGTCTACCATGATGTTCATTAGTCAGTGGATAAACAGTAACCATCTAAAACTTAATACGGACATAATGGAGTTGGTTTTAACAGGTGGTATATCTAAAAATGGGTCAGTCCCCCTCTCCATCTAGCTCAGCTAAGAGCCTTGGGGTAATAATCAGTCAGGATCTCACCATGAAGCCTCAGATTTGGTCGGTGATCTCCACCTGCTTTTTCCAACTTGGGAAAATAAAAAAGATCTGCAGATTTCTTACTCATGAAGTTCGGATTCAGGTGATTATCGCCATGGTCATGTTCCATGTCGATTACGCCAATTCACTATACTTCAGCATCGTAAACGTCTGCAGATGGTGCAAAATCAGGCTGAACGTCGGATTGTTTGTCAACCTAGGCACAATCATGTCACCTCTTCTAATAAAAACTACATTGGCTTCCGGTGGTTCAGCGCTGCGCCTTCAAGGTTGGACTTCTTATTTTTAAGTCACTCAATGGAAGAAGCCCTAAATTTGTCTATAACTTGATTAACTAGTACGCTCCCACACGCAATCTTCGTTCAGCCCACAAGCAACTTCTGTCCATTCCCTCTTTTAAATTAAAGCGAACTGGTGGTGGCAGGTTTGATATCTTGGCCCCCATGTTCTAGAACTCCCTTCCCTCTGAAATTCGCTTCTGCACCATTCTCCTTGGTTTCAGAAGCTTTCTAAAAACTTGGTTACTCTGACAAGCTTTTTGAATAATTCTCCAGGACTTGGGTATCAATCAAAGTAGCGACATGAATCCAACCTGGTGTACGTGTGCTTTATACATTTATTTTAACATAGCACAACTTCCCAAACCTACCTGCCCACCAAGGGACATCAGGTCAGAAGAGGCTCACACAGAGTGGCCTGCTGTCTGTATTCTTCCCCTCTTCAGGTCAAGACCGAGAACTGTGAGAGCCTCCAACCCAAAAGACCAGCAGGTCAAACACCTCTGCAACCACGCCTCAGAGCCGGGGTTCACGGAAATAGACTGTATGCCCTTATTCCCAAGATTCTCACAAGTCGAAATCCCTTTTGGGATCTGCCGGACTTGTGATCAAGACCCTACTTGCAGCCTTTTTGTTACAGATACTGTGGACTAAACCGTTTAGAGCTCGAGGCTGTCACTATGAGCTGCTTAAAAGTCAAGCCATATTAATGTGTACTGTCCCAACAGAAGTACTTCTCCTGTAACTGTTATAACATATCAGACACAAACGTTTTTTAACATATGTTTCATAGTTCCAAAGTCTAAACTTATGTATTTGTCTTCTGATATGGATTATTGTGCTAACGCTGACCATTTTTTAGTAGTTTTTTAAGTTTGTATAAGAAATGTTAATCATGGGCGATTGGTGCTTTTTAGGACATGCGTATATATCAAAGTGACTGTACGTGTATTTGAAGGGGACTTTTTTTCCACTCCTATCTAGTTACACGCACTCAAATTTATGTTACAATGAAAGGATCACACTTTTTCCTCACAGCAACATTATAAGTAATTCACTCCAATTCAGAGAAATGAACAGCCTTAGTTCATTAAACTTATGATATTCTGTGACTATGAAAGCATTCTTGAAAAAGATTATCCGATGTAACACTTTTTCCTTTATTTCTATGCATGCAGAGTTAGACACGCTGCTCAGTTGGAAAGGCTTTCGTAACCTTGCTTGTCACTGTGACGCGCATTCACGCGTCACTATATCTTCACTAGCTGTCCTTTGGAACGCTGGTTTATGAATTAGAAATTCACTTGGATTACGTGGCTGCATTCTCTGCATGCACGCTACCATATCGGCAGCGTCTTTAACTGATCTTTTCCCGGCCTCGCCACTCAGTAGTGTGGACGGTGCACCGCCTCAGAGGTCCCATTTATTCCCTCTTGTGTTAAAGTTAATAAGGTGAGCTGCATGATGGGGGGTTGGGCGAGTTACCGTTCTCGCCCATTCTTGAGCATCTTATTAATGATCTTTCCCTTCGGTGCTTTGAACGAATATGCTACTTACCAGTATGCATCTGTTCTTGGCATGTAGGGCTGCTGACATTCATATCTGTGCATAGATCGCCGCCTAGTGTTGGGTCCGGATGATCGCACATTGTTGTCCTGGAAGAGTCTTCGAAGTATCACGAGATAGGTGGCTCCTCCCCTGGACTACAGTGCACATGGGCATCGACTCCATCCTCAGATTGTTTTTAGCCATTGTGCCCAAGTTGGAGTGAAACTAGGTGAATGATGACCATGCTAGAAGTAAGTGTGAATGCTGCAGCCGCTACAGGCGACGGGGAGGAGGGCGGGCGATATGAATGTCAGCAGCCCTACAAGCCAAGAACAGATGCATACTGGTAAGTAGCATATTCGGTTCGAGGCATGTGGGCTGCCGAATTCATATCTGTGCATAGAATACATAGCAGTCCCTCCATTAACGGCGGCCGCCCGTGCCAGCTGCAGCAGTTTGGAAAAGTGTTTTGAGAACAGCCTGCCCTACAGCTGCCTGCTGTTTGGAGTGCACATCAACACAGTAATGTTTTGTAAATGTGTGTGTGGTAGACCATGTGGCTGCTCTACATATGCCTTCCAAAGGAATATTTCCAAGGAAAGCCATGGAGGCCCCCAACTTTCTGGTGGAGTGGGCCCGTGGTGGAATGGTGAGAGTGCGCTTGGCTATACCAGCCTTGGAAATGGGGTTACCTTTGTGTTGTGGCACAAAGGCAACAAAGAGTTGTTTAGTCTTCCAAAAATCTTTGGTCCTATCAATGTAATACATTAGGGCCCTTTTGACGTCAAGTGTGTAGAGCATTCTCTCCGCCAGTGACTCTGGATTTTGGAAGAACACAGGAAGTTCTATAGTCTGGTTGATATGGAACTGAAACACTACCTTAGGAAGGAATTTAGGGTTAGTGAGAAGCACCACCCTGTTAGAATGAATTTGAATAAATGGCTCTTGGATAGATAGTGCCTGTAGTTCACTAACTCATCGTAGCGACGTAATCGCTATAAGGATAGCCACTTTCCACGTCAAGAATTGAATCTTGCAGGAATGCAGTGGTTCAAAAGGGGGACCCATCAGCCTGGTGAGGACCACATTGAGGTTCCACTCCGGAGCTGGTGGCGTCCGCGGAGGAATGACTCGTTTGAGTCCTTCCGGAAAGGCTTTAATGGCAGGCACCCTGAAAAGTGAGAGGTGCTGTCTGTTCTGGAGATAAGCAGCCATTGCGGATAAATGTATGCGAATGGAAGCATAGGCCAGATTACATTTGTACAGATGTAAGAGATAACAAATGATGTTTTGAATAGATGCATCCAGCGGGTCAATCTTGTGGCCTGCACAATAAATGACAAACCGCTTCCATTTCGCCGCATAGCATGCTCTGGTGGTGGGCTTCCTTGCCTCCCGGATGATGTCCATACAGTCAGGAGGTAAATTGAGGTAGCCAAACTTTAAGACCTCAGGAGCCAGATCGTCAGGTTGAGCTGTTGCGGATCTGGATGCTGAATGTCGCCATGGCTCTGCGTCAAAAGCCTGGGTGTGAGGCGCAGCTTTTGATGCGGTACCATGGAATGTTCCAGAAACGTGGTGTACCATGGCTGGCGAGCCCACGTTGGAGCAACCAGGATGAGAGTCATTGAGTGCTGCTTCAGCTTGCGTGCCACCAGCGGTATTAGAGGTGCTGGGGGAAAAGCGTACGCAAATTTGCCTGACCAGTTCATCCATATCGGATTGCCTTGCGACTGTGGGTGTGGAAACCTGGCGGCAAAGCTTTGGCATTTTGCGTTCTCCTTTGGGGAGAACAGGTCTGGATGACCCCACCTTTGGAAGTACGGGTGGAGTAACGATGGATGTATCTCCCACTGGTGCATTTGGTGGCTGTACCTGCTGAGCAGGTCCACCATCTGATTGTCTTTTCCTGGGAGGTGTTCTGCCATGAGGAAGATGTTTCTCTGAATGGCCCACTTCCACATGCTCTAAACCCGATGAGAAAGCTGTGGAGAGTGTGTTCCTCCCTGCTTCTGAATGTAGTACATGGCTGTCATGTTGTCCGTCCGGATCAACACGACCTTGTTGCACAGGTGTACTTTGAAGGCTTTTAGTGCCATGAAGATTGCCATCAGTTCCAGAACATTGATGTGCATCTTCCTCAGCTTTGGTGTCCATAGTCCCTGCACAGTGTAATGGAGTACATGAGCTCCCCATCCCTGGAGGGAAGCGTCCGTCGTCAGGATGATCTGTGGCACAGGCTCTTGGAACGGTCGTCCCTTGTAAAGGTTTTGTGGATTCCACCAATGCAGAGAGTTGTACGCCCGACCGCTCACCAACACTAGGTCTTTCAACTGTCTGTGAGCCTGAGTCCACTGACGTGCTAAGCACTCCTGAAGCGGACGCATATGTAGTCTCGCGTGCGGGACTATGGAGATGCAGGAGGCCATCATGCCTATCAACTGCATGAACACTCGCGCTGGAAGTGAGTGTTGAGGTCTGAATCTCCTTATCAGCGATTGAATGCTGTTGACCCTCACTGAATTTGGCTGTGCTGTGGCTGCCAGAGTGTTTATCGTCGCACCCAGATACTGCCGTATGTGGGCGGGTTGCAGGTGGGACTTTGGGTAATTCAGTGAGAATCCCAGATCGTGAAGAAGGTGAATGGTGTGGGACATGTGGGCGGCACACTGCTGGGCTGACTTTGCCTGGATGAGCCAGTCGTCCAGATAAGGGTAGACGTGAATGTTTTGTCTCCTTAGGTGCGCCGTCGCCAGGCACTTTGTAAACACCCTGGTGCCGTGGTGACTCCGAAAGGCAAAACCTTGAACTGGTAATGTTTTTGGATGGTGAACCGGAGGTATTTTTTGTGCGACGGGTGCAGCAGAATGTGAAAATACGCATCCTTTAGATCTAAAGTTGCGAGAAAATCCCCCTGACTGAGCAACAGGATTACTTGCTGCAGGGTCAGCACGTGAAAGTGCTCCGATAGAATGTACTGATTGAGGGGTCTGAGGCCCAGTATGGGTCTGAGGGACCCGTCCTTTTTTGGTATCAAGAAGTACAGTGAGTAAACTCCTGTGCCTCTTTCTTAAACAGGCACGAGCTCAATTGCCCCTTTTTGCAGCAGGACGAGGACGTCCTGCTGAAATAAGTGCAAATGCTCGGCGGACATAGGACGGTGTCTTGGGGGTATGTTGGGTGGAGTGGATGTTAACTCCAGACAATAACCGTACTGTATAAGCTGTGTGACCCACCTGTCTGTGGTGATGGATTTCCAGACTGGCAGGAACTGTTGAAGTCTCCCCCCGACCGGTGTTGCGTGGTCGGGGGGCTGTGACAAGGCGTCACTGTTTGTAAGTGGCAGAGGATCTGGAGTTGTTGTTTCCACGACCCCTGCCTTTGGCGCTGTTTCCACGATATCCACCTCGACTTTGTTTGGTGTATGTGGTCTGCGTGTTGCCTTTATAGTACTGCGTGGTTTGGGATAGCTGGCCTCTGGAAACACCTCTAGTGCTTGAGCAATGAAAAGAACCACCCCTGAATTGCTGGGACTGCAGGGCCCCCATGGACTTAGCAGTTTCAGTGTCCTTTTTGTTTTTTTCCTAGGTGGTGTCCACCTCTGGGCCAAACAGATGATCAGGGTTTACTGTCTGATTAAGAATGGTTGTTTGTATCTCTGGCTTAAATCCCGAGATTCTGAGCCAGGCATGTCGTCTCAGCATGACGCTAGTGTTAACAGCTCTGGCCGCGGTGTCAGCCGCGTCCAGTGCACATTTAATAGAAGCATTGGATATTAGCTTCCCTTCTTGGATGAGCATCTCAGATGCCTCTTTGTATTCGTCTGGCAGGTGCTGCAACAGGGTCTCCAGTGTGTCATAGTGTGCCCTGTCATACCTCGCTAGAAGTGCTTGTGTATTTGAAATGCGCCAGATATTGGCTGCTTGAGCTGCCACCCTTTTCCCTGATGCCTCAAACACCTTAGATTCCTTATCTGGGGGAGGAGCATCACCCGCTGTTTGAGAATTAGCCCTCTTCCAGGCATTTGAAACAACAAGAGAGTCCAAAGGCAACTGTCCCTTGATGTAAGTAGGGTCAGTAGGTGCTGGTTTATACTTCTCAATTCTAGGATTTATCACCCTGGCTCTGGTAGGCTCCTTAAAGATCTCCCCAGCATGTTTTAAGACACCCTTCAACATAGGTAGAGTCTGACAGTTCTCTCTGAGACGGAAAAGGTGTCAAAAAGAAAGTCCACTTCAATGGGGTCAGCATGGAGCTGGACGTCATGATTTTTAGCCGCCCTTTCAATGAGGGCATTAAACGCCACTGAATCCTCTGTAGGCGACGTTTTTACAGCATAGAGTTGAGTGTCTGGGGTAGAGCGAGGATCACCTGGGTCAGCACCAGCTGCCCAGGGCTCATTGGTATCATCAGGGTCGGTGTAGACAAGATAGCTGTACTCATCATCATCATCATCATCATCATCACCTTCCCCAGCGTCCACGTCAGAGTAAGTGGGTGAGACATCATGGCCATGTGGAGAAAGTGGTTCCACAAGAACAGGAGTTGAAGTGGAATCCTTTTTCTTTAAAGGAATTTTATAGGACTCCATTGGCTGTTCCGGGGCAATTTTCCGTTTAAGAAGGGAAATTCTGCCAGTTTCGGCGTCGATAAAATGTTCATGTTGTTCTTCCAACGAAGATTGTCGATGCTTTAAGGTTGGAACCACTGTCGTCGACTTCGGCACCGAGGGCACCTTCTCGGGCACGCTGGCGACCATCCTAGGGGTGAAAGCCTTCGGCGCCACTTTCGGCGGCAACGTGAAGTGAATGGGCGTCGACGCTTTTTGAGGTTTATCGATCGGCTTCGAAGGTGGAGGATCTTTTGGGCCGACAGTCGAGGCCTTCTCCTTGATGCATTTTAGGGAGTCCGCCACCTGCTTGGAGAAAGCGGCGGACGGCCGCGCCGAGTCGACGGGATCCTTCGAGGCACCACTAGACGCGGACTCGTGGGTTGTGCCGCTCTTGGCCTTGTCATGTTGACGAGGAGTCTCGAGAACCTTCGGATCACCGAGTCCCTTGTTGGTGTCGACCACCTTCAGCGCCGATTTACTCGGTTCGACCACCTTGACGTTTGTCTTCGGCGTGGCAGACAACGTCTCTACGCCCTTGACCTGTGTCTTCGGATCGACAACACCCTTCTGCTTCGTCGGTGCCGACGGCTCCGAGGCCTTCGATCCGACCAAAGTAATGCGCACTTTCGGTTTCGAGGGGGGCACCATTGCCTGTGCTTGCGTCAAGACCGTTGGTTTTACTTTCGGTTTTGATTTTGCTGGGTGCGGCTCAATAGTAATGTCCGTAGCCGAGCCCGAAGGCGGGCCGTAGAGCCCATTGTAAGATCTTGGGTAAGGTCTAGTGGCAATCCTTCGACCTGAGCCTTTTGAAGCGTTTTGGACCCAGTGTCAGTCTGAGTTAGCTCTTCGCTCGAGCTATCTTCCATGGCCCCAAAGGCTCCATCGTCGTCTCCTACCTCGTCGACGACTTCTTCCGCTTCGAACATTTCAGCGTCCGCGTCGTAGTTATAGTCGACCTCGACGCTGGATTCGACAGGTTTTCACCAACTTCCCGGTCAGCTCCCTCATCATCCCCGGCATCGAAGATGTCCACAGGCGCCGGTGCAGTCTGCTGGGCCTCCTGGCGCGCAGCGCGTCGAGGCTTAAGCGTCTTCTTGGATCGAAAACGGGAACAAGCCATGCAACTGGCTTCATCATGATCCGGCGACAGACACTTATTGCACACCGGGTGGACGTCGATGTGGGGATACTTGGATTTGCACACGGGACATCTCTTGAACGGGCTCCGTTCCATGATGATCAGTCGATAGGGTCTGTGGCGTCGACTGGGCCCTCCGCTTCGAAAGCACGCGGTTCTCTGGAATCCGGCTCGGAACCGAGCTGGAAGAATCAGGCACCGAACGCAAGACTATACCGACGAAGAAAACTAAAAACCTTTTGGCCTTAAGAAAGTTTATATCGATTCCGACTAGAGTGAACCAATATACATCCGAACCCAATGGCGGAAAAAAACAATCTGAGGATGGAGTCGATGCCCATGCGCACTGTAGTCCAGGGAAGGAGCCAGCTATCTTGTGATACTTCGAAGACTCTTCCAGGACAACAATGTGCGATCATCCGGACCCAACACTAGGCGGCGATCTATGCACAGATATGAATTCAGCAGCCCACATGCCTCGAATCCAGATTTACTTTGTTGCAGAGAATCCCTTGTGGATCTCTGAGATACCTGTGAAACCTCTGCTTGGGGCCTAACAGTTGTAGCCCCTTACAGATTGGCCATTATCACTTCAGAAATTCAAATTTGAAAGGTTTCTCCCTTTTATGGAGGTAAGAGTGTTAAAGTGCATTTCTGTTCTCACGCTCGAATGATGTTAAGTGCTTTTTGCCAATACACTGCATCCTTATGGTACCGGCCCCATTTAAGACCCACCTAGTTTCTGGATACACTTGATCCAATACACTCTACGGCATCACGAGGAGGCGAGCCTTTTCCCTTCCTTCCTCCAATCTCACAATGTATGTTTTGTTTTTTAAATCGCGTGGTGACTGAGGATATATTGTTTTATAGGGCTGCTTTTTCCAAGCACTGCATCACACAGGCTGTATATACATTTTCTAGTTCTGAGGACGACCAGCTGTGATGTTTTTCTTGAATACACATTGTTGAAAGGGTCAAAACATTGACGATATGAATAGATGTTCCCTGCCAGTGTCTCACATATCTACTGCCAAGAACGGAGGACGTGTTTCTCAGGAGCCCAATTGAGTGTTTTTGTGTTTTCTGTACATTGCCATATGCTTTTTATTATGTTACACGTGAATAACACTTTGTTTGGCACCAATTTATGTTATACCTGTTACATAACAGTGCTGTGGTTTTGATATGTAAAACTAGTGTCTCTCCACAATATATAAATATTAATGTACGAGTTACTTACCTTCGGTAACGATGTATCTGGTAAAAACGATTCTAGTCGCAGATTACTTCACGTAGAATTATCCCCAGGCGTGAGACTGGAACACAGAAATCTTTTGCGCAGCATCCCTGCGTGCCAGGGGGATGGCATCACGCGACTCCGCCCAGGCATTGTCCGCGTACGTGACATCAGCGAGGTCACATAAGTCCGACCCCGGCGTGCCTTCGCCAGTTTCCTTCAGAGAACTTTTCTGCACCACAAAGCGGAGCTATTAGCCAAAACTGTGGGAGTATGGGAACAGTGTGCGAAAGAGCAGAAAAATTGGAAAAAAAGAAATGGTGACAACACCACCATAAGGAGCAGTGTCAACACTGCAGTACCCAAAGGAGGGAAAAAATAAAGAAGGAACAGAACACAGCTCTGAGCAGCCACCCTGCCAGTACGTAGACAGCCCCCTCTTGACACAAAGAACACATGTTAAAATGTCATGACAACATGTAGCAGGACTACAACCCCAACAAAAAACAATAAAGGGGTACCAGTCCAAGATAAACCTAGAACGACAACCTCCAAGACAGCCCCACCACAGATTGTGACAACCCCCCAAAAGAACAAAGGGCAGGGGCCAGAACCCTTAGTAACAAGCATTAACAATGCAACGGTTTCGCCTTCGGAAAAGTTAGAGCTATTGGCAAACTTTATTTATGTGTTGGTTTTGAAAACAGATAATTAAATGGCAGTCATTTACAATGCCAATAGCTTACTCTGTCGCAAATGCGAGACATATTGCATTTGCACACACACACACCCACACAAGAGCCCCACACACACACAAGAGCCCCCCCCACACACGAGGCCCACACACACACCCCACAAGAGCTGATGAATAATACAGCAAGAAAGAAGAAACAATGGCAGTGCTCCCGGGTGGGGGAAAGTGGGGTGGCAAAGTAAACAAACCTGGCCGACAAAAAAAATAAACCCCGCCCACGGCCGCATATGGGAGGAGAGTGGGCGCTGCTTTTCTCCCACACTACTACAGCAGTCTTGCAGAGTGAGCAGTGCATGCGCGCTGCCGCTAGGCTCAAACTAAAAATTATCTACACGAACGAAGGAAAAATATCCTTTACCTGGGCATTACAGAAAATCTAACTGAATGAGAACACAGGATAGGAATGACATGCATGCAAGAATTCCTTATGTAGGAATAATCAGCACCTCTACAAGGTAAGAAATTACCTGCACCGCAGGTGGAAATGAACTTCATCATTAAATTTGGTAGAAAAGGATTTGCACCAGCATTTAAGGAAGCATGATAACATTCACCATCATGCTGGGATAAAATGATCAGCACTCTCCTTAAGAGAAGGAATGGCATGCAGCGTTATGCCTTTTAAACTCCTACACTGATAAGCAAGTCTCTAATACATGGTGGCATGAATTAAAAAATATTCAGGAGGAGAACGGAAATAGAGTTGCGCAAGCAATACATTTTTTAGGCAGTTGTACTAAATTCACTGGAACATACTTAGTGCCTGGAATTCAAACCACAAAGTCAGGAAATACACTGTAAGGGATTCCATTAATTCTCACCCTCATGATCGTGTGTGAAAATGAGCATTAAATACAAAGCTGGTAAAGTTGCAGACTCCTTGCTTGTGACCTTTTGCGGTCTGGTGATAGACAAAACGCTCTTATGAGTAGATTCACAAATATCTTTTCATAGGTTTGACTTTCTGTTTACTTGTCTGTGACCTCAGAATTTCTGAATATAAATCACACCTACTCAAGGAGAGACTTGTGAATCAACCCCAATATGTAGCTTTTTTTTTTATTTTTGATTCGGAGCTTAAAATGACTGTGGTTGGGGCATTTTTAACACCGGTGATCTATAAGCATAGGCCATTGGAGCTCTCTGTTTAAGTTTATGCATTAAGTGACACACATAGTACAGGGTATTCTTTTCAGCTCTGTGGATAGGGTTCATGCAGGCAGCTTGGTCCGCATTGCCAGAATTAACCTTTTGTGCATATTCCATTAGACATATTCAGGTGGCTTTTTTATGATGACCCCCCATCATGCTCTCGGAGCCATGGTACTTTGTGTTGGTTGTATAACATCCAATGTAGCCCTGAGACTGTTACAAACTACTAGCAAGGAGAGAAAAGTAGGTATCAAGGAAAGGGAATGAAGAAGCAGCTTTGTGAATAGTAAGATTTCACGCTGAACCACAACCGCTGATATACCCGTTCCACATTTCAGCTTGGCAATCTGAGGCGTCTGTGTGGTCATGGACCCCCTTACTACTTCAGTAAAGGGACAAAGAAACGTATAAACTATACCAACAGGAATTTAGAGCAGTGATTTGCAATCACTAACGTCTCTGAGGTTAGAGCAGTGTAAAAACAAAACTATTTTTTAGTATATTGTCATTAGGTTTTCGCCTGCGCGAAAAGCTGCGCAGTGCGCAGCTTTCAATTAGGCGAAACCTAAAAATAAAGGGGAAAGGGAGGGAGAGATTGAAGGCAAGCCCCAATCCTGGAGCAACCAGAGCAGAAAGGCACAGAAGGAGTAGTTTCTAACCTGTAACTCCAGTTCTGTAGTAGGGGTTTCTCTGTTACTAATCATAATCCGTGAATAGTCCCGCCCACGTGCGTGGACCCCGGAGCAATCAAAATAGTCTCTTAAGTTGTCCTCTTCTGCAGTCCTGCATCGAAACTTAAGAGAAAAGCAAGACAAATAATGCAGCCTAACAATAACAAGGCTACATTGGCCAGCACTTCATCTTGAGTGAAAAAGGATAGCCAAATAATATAGAAATTTACACATTGTACAGAGTTTCACACAGAGAAACTCCCCTTCACAAAAGTCATGATAGAGAGGAAGGGTTGGACAGACAACCCCATAGGCTACCATTAAGAGTCTAGAAAAGGGATAACGTGCCTTTAAGAAACCCTCCAGAGACCCTCTGTATCCCATGATGCACAGCCACAGGTAAAATACTTTCAGATCTTTTTGAATGTGTATAAAGCCAGGCATGTAGCATTCAGTAAATCATTGTTTCATCCACCGGGGAGGAGGGTGAGTCGCTTATGACTATAAGAGAGATACCCCTACTAGAGAACTGGAGTTACAGGTAAGAAACAACTCCTTCTGTAGTAGGGGATCTCTGTGTATAGTCAGTCTGTGAATAGAATGGCAAGCCCATCCCAAACAAACCAAACCCAGTGGTGGAAGAAACCTAAAGAATTTTTACTGAGCAAATAAATTCCTCAGCGAAGCCTGACCAACTTGTGCATCTATCCTAGCATCAGAATCCAGGCAGTAATGCTTAGCAAAGGGAAGGACAGACCTCCACGTAGCAGCCCTACAGATGTCTGCAATGGGAACATTACGTAGCATAGCTGCTGTAGCCGCTTTGCCTCTGGCCGAGTGAGCCTTAGGCTTACCCCCTAGAGCCTAGTTAGCTTTCTGGTAACATAGTTGTATACAGGACACAATCCAACTAGATATGGACTGTTTGGGGGTGGCAAGACCAGTCCTGACCGATCCGTAATAAACAAACAACTGATCAGACCTACAAATGTCTTTGGTCTTATCCAGTTAGAATTTCAACACCCGTCTCACATCAAGTGAATGATGGGACCTCTCTGCCGGAGAGAAAGGATGTTGAAAAAACATAGGTAAAGTGATCGTCTGATTGTCATGGAAATCAGATATCACTTTAGGGAGAAACTTCGGGTGAGTCCTCATGACAACCTTAGAAGCATGAAATACAGTAAAGGGCTCTTAACACAGAGCCTGAATTTCACTTACCCTGCGAGCTGATGTTCTAGCTACAAGGAAAGCTGCCTTCCAGGACAAATGCTGCATAGAAGCCTTATGAATAGGCTCAAAAGGCTCCTTCATCAATTTAGACAGCACCACATTCAGCTCCCACGGAGGTGAAGGACGCCTAATGGGAGGAAACACCTTCCTCAAACCTACCATAAAATCTTTGATGACAGGGATTTGGAAAAAGGAGGTTTGTGAATGGGATTTCCTATACGCAGTTAAAGCTGCCATTAAGCCAAATGCAGCAAGTACGGAAGGATGACATCTTCCTTGCAGGATGTCGGATAAGCCTCTTGAGAGGCGCACCAAATGCTGAATCTTTTCCATTTGTACTCGTAGGAAGTCCTTGTAGGCTCTTTGCCTCTTTTAGTATCTCCATGCAGTTTTGCTGCAGATTTAAAAGTCCAAACTGCACTAGCTCAGGAGCCATGTTGCCAAACTCAACGACGAGAGGTTGGGGTGCACCATCTGTCCTCCGAACTTCGTGAAAAGGTCCGGCCAACATGGAAGCTGAAGATGGGGCAGGAGAGACCGGTGTAGGAGGTCGGTGAACCACCACTACTGAGGCCATTCCAGAGCAATGAGGATCATCCGGGCCCTGGATAGTGACAGCTTGATCAGCACTGCTGGGATCAGGGGAATGGGCGGAAAAGCTTATATAAAACTTTCCGACTAGTTGATCCACAGTGCATTCCCCAGCGTCCCCGGTTGGTACAACCTGGAGGCAAAGTCTCTGCATTTGCTGTTGTCCGCGGTGGCGAACACATTTATTTCTGGAGTGCCTCATCTTGCGAAGATGTTTAACACCTCGTTGTTTAAGACCCACTCTTGATTTTCTTGAGCGAGTCTGCCTGAGCGAGTCTGCCTGAGCATTCTGTACACCTGGCAGATGGGTCGCTGTTATCGTCCGTCCACTGGTCAACAGCCAGTGCCAGATCGCTTGCGCTTCCTGAGACAGTGTGCGCAGTCTTGAGCCCCCCTGCTTGTTGAGGTAATACATCGCTGTTGTGTTGTCCGTCTGCACAAGCAGAGACCTGGACCAGAAGGACAGGTGAAAGGCTTTCAACACCAGATGAACAGCCCTGAGTTCGAGGAAATTGATGTGATATGTGGCGTCTATCTGAGACCACGTGCCTTGAATCTGGAGATGGTCCGATTGCGCTTCCCAGCCCTGGAGAGAGCCATCTGTCACAATGGTCTGTGTCGGTATCTCCTTGTGGAACAGAACCCCTTTGAGGAGATTCCCTGCTGAACACCACCATTTCAGGGATTGTAAAGCGTCTTGAGACAGACAGATGCTGTCCTCCCAGCTCCCTGGTCTCTGGTCCAACTGATCCTCCAGACATTCCTGCAAGGCCTCATGTGGAGACGTGCATGTGGCGTGAGAAAGATACAAGAGGCCAACGACCCCAGGAGAGAGGACACCGTCCTCACTGTCATTGATGGAACGGACATGAGAGTCTGAACCTACTGAAGGATCGATAAGCGTCGCTCCTCCTAAGGACACACGTTTGCTGTGAGAGTATTGATGGAGGCTCCCGAGGGGCTCTGGAGTGTTTAACGGCACGGTATCCCTTTTCCAGGCACATAAGGGCAGCCTCTGGGGCCTCTCAGTCCAACCCTTCCTCTCTATCATGAAAAATGATTTTTGTGAAGAGGAGTTACTCTATGTGTGAAACTCTGTAAAATGTGTACATTTCTATATTATTTGGCTATCCTTTTTTACTTCAGGATGAAGTGCTGGCCAATGTAGACTTGTTAATGTTAGGCTGCATTATTTGTCTTGATTTTCCCTTAAGTGTTGATGCAAGACTGCAGAAGAGGACAACTTAAGAGACTATTTTGATTGCTCCGGGGTCCACGCACATGGGCGGAACTATTCACAGAATAGGACTATACACAGAGATCACCTACTACAGAAGTACCTATAAACCTATCCTCCAACACGCCAAAAGAGGAGGAAAGGAACAAGAAACAGGACGAATCATCCCATCCAAAAGAGTAAAAGAATGCCCTCACAGAAGACATAACCACCCCAAGGAGGCGAGCGCAGAAGACCAAGCCAAAGGTCCTCGCATAACAGGAAGGAAGGGCGGGCCGTGAAGGAATCTGCGGCTAGAATCATCTCTACCAGATACATCGTTAACAAAGGTAACTCGTACATCTGATAGAGAATAATAGCCGCAGATTCCTTCAAGTAGAATAGATACCCTAGCCATACCCAGGGGGAAGGAAGGTCTGTGAGAGGACCTTCCCATTCCAGACGAAGCCAGACCCTGACAGGGGACAAAAAAGCACTCCCCAGGGAGTGCGGCCTCACTACAATCGGCGGCCCTGCCATCACCAAACAGGAGAAGGAAGGTCATCAGCAAAGAAACCATCAGCCAATATACCCTGGTCCTCTGCCAGAAACCCTGGGCACAGGCAAGACTAAAGGAGACTAGGAGCTATTGTACCGGGGACCTCCATGGGGAACCCAGGCACAGACAGTACAAAAAAGAGGCCAACAGCCGATTTACCAGAGACCATCATCGGAAGACCCAGGTACGGGCCATACAAAACGAGGCCAACAGCCGAAGCACCCGAGACCCCCAGTGTGGATTGAGCCTGTGTCTCCTAGGAGATTCTGAACAGGAAAAGCAGCTCCCCAGCACACACCCCCAGGCCAGTAGACCATTGGCCTTTCAGCTACCAGGCAAGTCTGAGCCCTCCTCTCTCACATGCCCAGGCTCCTTAAGGCCTTGCTGGGTGCACCCCAAATCATTCTCCTCCATCTTGTGAATTCCAGCCTACCTGTGCCCCAGATTGCAGTGAGCAGAGTCCAGGAAGTTGTAAGGAGACAGGCTAGTGCTGTCTCTTCCCTAAACAAAAGTAGTTTAAAAAACGGTTTTCGATTTCTGTGATTACTGTCTTTGCATGTGGTTGTTAAAGGGTAACATTGCAATTTTTACCTGTCTGTGATTGCATATTTTATCACCTGTTTTGTGTTTTAAAGTTGTGGTTTTCCCTGCCCATGATTGCTTGCATTTAACGTGTTGAATTGTGGGATTTGCAGTCCAACCTCTAGTTTGTCCCTCATTCCTTGGTGACAAATCTGTTTTCCCTCCAAATTTCTCATTTGCTCTGTGCTAAGACCTGTGTGTTAAAACAGTGCACCCCCAGCCACCTTTTTGTGTTCACAAGCCAGTGAGGCCAGCCCCCCTGCCCTCCCTCCACCCCCCCCTCCCCCAAGCAACAGGGATATTCTACATCAGAGGGTGCTTCTGTGAGCTGTTTAAACTGTATTTACTGGGCCCTGTGCACTTCGTTTATTGGCCAGCAGGGGGAGTAACGTTTTATTCAAACAGTATTGTTAGATTTTGAGTTAGTGAAGCCTTTACCTGCAGAAGTCCAAAGTGTGGATTGAGCCAGTCTGTCTCCTAGGAGATTCTGAACAGGAGAAGCAGCTTCCAACTCCCTGGCCAGCAAACCTTGTCTGAGGTCGCTGGGACCTTATATGATCTGCTAGTGGTTGGCACATGTGTACACTGATTGGTGGTTGTTTCTGGTGTTTCTATTGGGTTAGGGTTAATGTCCTCATTCGTTGGGTATTTGAGGGTTCTGATTGGTTTCTGGGTCTGATTCAATCATTGTAGGGTTGGGGCTAGGGCTAGGATTTCTATTGGAAGTAGGGACTAGGGCTTCCTATGTTATTGGTAGTTGGGAGTAGGGTGGGGCTAGGGTTAGGGTTAGACCTGTAATTGGAACTAGCTATTTAGGGCTTCTGTTGTGATTGGTTGTTGGACTTTTTGTGGGACTAAGAGTAGGGTTAGGCTTTCTATTAGAAGTAGGGACTAGGGCTACCTGTACCATTGGCTGCTTGGCCTTGGGTTGGTACTACTGGTAGGTCTAAGGCCTTTATTGGACGTAGAGATAAGGGTTTTTGAACTTATTGGGTGCTTGGACTAGGGCTAAGATTAGCTGTAAGGTCCTGGTCTCCAATTGGTTCTAGATTTTAGGGCTAGTGTTGTGATTGGATAGTGTTAGGGTTCCCATTGGCTTAAGAAGTCACCGGATTACTAGGGCTATAAAAAAGGCCAGGCTTAGGGCGTCTCAGCCCGGGCGTCGAGGCTAAGGGCGGAGAGGACAAGGGTAGTTGCCTGTTTGAGCCTGGTAAGGGCGGAGAGGACAAGGGTAGTTGCCTGTTTGAGCCTGGTAAAGGCGGAGAGGACAAGGGTAGTTGCCTGTTTGAGCCTGTTCGAGACTGGTCGGGACTAGGGCCAGAAATGCTGCTCTTTTCTCATTTAGCAATACCCAAAACTCCTTCTTACTCATCCAAAAGCCTCCTCCTATTGCTAAGACCTAAAAAAAAAAAAAAAATGTTACTCTTATCCCTCCACTATCCTTTTCAATCGAAATGAACAGACTAACATGTTCACTTCTCAAATTCCATATTAAACTATACTAATATACTACCCAAATAACTGAATAACATATCCACTACTCAAATTACTTCATATTTTTTTACTATACTAATTTTCAACAGTAATCCTTTATAGGTTCCAGAATGGTGTGCTACTCGCCAGAAAAGCGATTCAACACCCATCAGGGGTAACAAGTGCTATATGAATGCAATTCTTTCTTCACCTTTTTTCCCTCCGCTATCCTTCTTACTCGAAGTAACTGACTATATCCACCACTGAAATTACTTCATATTTCACCATATTAATTCACCACTAATCCTTTAGCGTGCGTCAAGAAGCGCTATATAAATACAAACCTTTGTCCACCTGTATCCTTCTGCTATCATTCCAAATCCAAATAACGGACTAACCTAGCCACCACTTAAAAAGTACTTGGATGTTTCACTATACTAATTCAACACTAATCCTCTGTGGGTCCAGAAGTAGCGTGCTACTCGCAGAAAAATGATTTGACGCCTCGCCAGGGGTAGTAAGCGCTATATAAATGCAATTACAATACAATACAACTCCTTACCAGTCAACACAAGGGCAAGCTGATCAGCACGGGCACCATCATGACAGACAATGAAGAAGGGACTCCACCGAACCCCACAGGGTAGAAGGAGCCCTGGTTGTAGGAAGGTGGATACCGGACTATGGTTGCCCCCAACTTTTTGCCTGGTGTTTTGCTGGTTTTCCGACTTAGTTGGCCTGGGACCCTGCCAATCAGGACCCCAGGCCTACTGCTTTCTCTTTAAAATGGATTCCATGTACCTTAGGTACATATCCAATTGGAACTGGGCCACCTTATAAGACCCTGTAACTCAGGGCAAAGGTGTACCCAGGGCCTACCAGGGGCTGCAGCATGTATTATGCCACCCCTGGCTGGCCATCTAAATCTGACACAACTGGCTGCACGACAGCTGGGGCAAGGTGGTGTAATCACCCTTTGCTTTAGATATAGTATACCTATATCTAACCCTAAAATGGACACACAGATTCCTATCAGTCACTCCTATGGCAGGCCTTGACAATCCTGAAGGCAGAGTCCTTGGAATCGTGTGAGATGGTGCTCTGGCATGAGCTGAGCCCGTTTGCAGCTTGCGGAACCAAGTCCTAATAGCTGTTCCATGATAACGCATACCATATACTCTTAAGTGCATTATAATCCTCGCGGTTATATGCTATCTTTGGTATCGCTTTAACAAAACATGTCGAGTAAGGTGTCATACGAATTGGAATACTAACCCCTCGCCAATTCTGGCGACGGGGTTAGCATTCCACCCTTCTGGAGGGACACGACATGTATGTAACTGTGAACCCCGGTTAAAGTTAACTCAAGCCTCAGCATCACAAAATGGATGCTGCCACCACAGACAAGTCTGACCCCCTGCAGCTGGGAGTCCTTCCAGCGAGGGGAGCTTGGACAAAGGGTTTCCTGTCAGGGGCGGTGCTAGCACCATCCCAGACAGTGTTTTGTGTATCCTGGGTAGGCAGGGCTTTAGAGGAAGGTGACTGCAAGTGGCACCCCGGTGCTCACTATGCATCTGCCGGCTAGAACCAGTTCCAGGGGCACACCAGCCCCTGAGCTGGGGAAAGTCCGGCATGGGAGAGGGGTGTAACCACCCCCCTTCCTGGTCCCACCCATGGGCAGGACCTAGTCACGTGCCAGCCCCTTTTCCTAGTATAAAGATAGGAGCGGGCCCCCTTCCAAATTAGATCATCTTTGAATCTTGAAACTACTTTCTACGAAAGGAACTCCCAACTTCTTCTCAAGATTTCTCCCTTGTGACTAAGGAGTAGTCACCCTGCACCCGCAGGCACCATCCAAGAACACTGCGGTTTGCTGCACGTCCTTCCTCCGGAATCCGACTGACCAGCACGACGAGACCCGGCTTCCCTGGCACCTCTGACCTCTACCCACATCGTCAACTCAGCTGAGATCCGTGGGTGCAACGAGACCTCGAGGGACCGGCCATCTTCAAGACTGCACGACGCTTGCCCAGCACGACCGCCGAGGGATCCTCGAGTGAGTGCTTTGGGGTCCGAGAAGCCCCAACCCTGAGCAGCTCCAGCACCGAAGTTCAGCCCTCCAGCATCCACCAGATCTGCGTGGGGCCCTTCTGCTTTTTGCTGCTCACCGCGTTGTCTGGCTACTAGCCCGCTGGCTTGTGGCCTTCCCGACGACGAACGACGACATCAACACCGCTGGTCTGGTTGCTCCAGACTGGCCCTTGCTCCCCTCCAAAAGAGGAGCACCCCGGTCCCTCCTGGTTCACTCCAGACGCCATCTTGAGTCCACCGCGTGGGCTTGCATTTGCCAAGACTTGTTGCCCAAATCCTGGGTCCAGCGACGTCGACAGCAGATACCATCGTGGGACAGCTCGCACCTCCATCCTGGTCGCCGACAACGCCTCCTGGTCCGTGAGACTGCAGAGCCCAGCGTCGCCCACTCACCTGGTCGAGGTGACTCCATCCGGTGCCATCCTGGTGCCCATCTAATCACTGGCTAGTGATTCAGAACTTGGTCCCCTCTGCTTACAGGTGTCTTCCATCTCTGATCCAGGCTTGGATCCATCCGAATTTCTTCACTGGTCGCCTGCCAGCAACAACTTCTTTCAGGCTCCTGGTTCGTCAATGAGGGTTTCCGACGACACTTGAACCCTATGCAGCCGCAGCCCCGGGGCTAGGTAAACCGAGTACCCCGGTGCTCCAGCGTAGAACAACTCTCTAAGTGCCTAGATCCACTTTCGTTTTTGACCTACCTAGTCGGGTTCGCCCGAGAACACTAACTTTGCATTTACTAGTATCCATAGACTTTGTCCCGCATCCCGCGTGAGAGTGCACACTCTGCACCCGAGTCCCCCTAGGCCTCCTGCTAGTAATATGAAGGTTCAGTAGTCCAGTCCTAGCGATTCCAAACCCTATGAGATTAGTACTTACCTGCTAGTAATTTCGCATTCCACTTTTAGAGTATATGGTTTTTCGTGCCCCTCGGGCATTTGTGTAAATTGTGCAACTTAAAGTATTTTCGGAAGAGTTTTGTTGTGTGCTTTGTACCCTGTCCTCATAAAGAATACAGGGCTGTTGTGATCTAAATAAATACACTGTTTATTTTCATAACACGTGTGTGGTATCCTTTCACTTGGTGTTCAAGGGGTATATGTGATGGTATAACAGCTGGCTTAACACGCCCTCTAGAGTTTAGCCCGAAGACTGCTCGTATCCACGCTACTAGGATAGCTGGTCTATAAGGTTGACTTACAACCAATCATCAAAAAGGGTTGTTTGGACTGATACAAAGTGCTCAACAAGAATAGTGAACATTATATATCAGGCCAACTTCTCACACTGGTTAACACAGAATGCTAAGCGCTCTCAAGGCAGCACTGGAAAAAGCAAAGACATTACGCCCCCATGAATCCAACTGCCAGGCCTCCCGAGAAGGAGGGAATACCACCTAAGGCAAACACGGTAGAGCGCCTTGAGTAGAAGGGTGGAAAGAAAGACAGACCGGGTCATGCAGAGCAGGCCGATGGCGTTGCAGAAGCGCCTGAGGCACTGGAGCGCCTGTGGCTGGGCGTCCCCAGGCCCACATAAGAGAATCATGGAGTGACACCTCAAAAGGAAGGAAGCACCCCTGGCTATCAGAGCCCTGGTGGAGAACTCCCAATAGATGGTCTTTAGAAAATGGAGTGAAAGGTTCACCCATCCCCGGAATATCAGCAGCCGTGGAAATAGCCCGAACAAAGGCAACACTGGCCTCAGAAGGGCACCACCGAGGGGAAAGCAATTCCTCCATGTGAGGCAGACTGAGCCGCCCTTCCCAGACGCGGGGGGGTGGGGGGCTGGCGCGTTCAGCCCCGAACTGATGGAGAAGCCACTGAGGAAGAAATGCATTACTTACCTGTAAATGCAGTTATCCAGTATTCACATGCCTGAATCATTCCCCGTCGTCGAGACGGGAGTCTCCGGTACATAGAAAAGCAATGTCCTATAGACATACATAGAGAAAAGTAGGCCTAAAGGCCTTGCCTTAGTAGCCTATCTATGTCCTTTTGTAAAAAGGACCAAACTCTAGAAGGTAGCCAATCAGCTACCACCTCCCTCTAGAACCTTCCTTTCAGGAGCCTCAGTCTCTCAGATTTTCGTACGCACTAAGCTAGGTAGGCGTAATACCTGTTAGAGAAAGAAGTGAGTCCTTCCAGGGGAGGCGGGAGGGTTGCATGTGAATCTATGAAAGACACCAATACTGGATAACTGCAGTAACAGGTAAGTAACGCATTTCTTATCCAGTATTATGGGTGTCTTTAATAGATTCACATGCCTGAATCAGAGTAGCAAGCAATACATTATGCACATTTGTGATGGAACCGTATACAGCAGTCTGAGATAATAAATATCATGCGACTAAGAACCATCGACAAATAACAATAAATAAGTAAATAAATGTGCATACCAGCGAAGGATGGCGGGAAGGAGGAAGGCTCACCTCACTGGAATCGATGGCGAAGCACCGTCTGGCCCACTGCTGTATCCTGCATCAGTTCTGTATCCAGGCAGTAGTGCCTGGTGAAGGTATGCGGCGACTTCCAGGTCGCTGCCCTGCAAATGTCCAAAATTGGCACCCCAGCAAAGAGCGCTGCCGATGTGGACACAGCTCTTGTAGAGTGAGCTCTTACTTTGGAGTATAACGGCCTTCCGGCTTTGTCGTTGCAAAAGGCAATTGCCGAAGATATCCATCGTGAAATACTTTGCTTGGAAAGCGGCATGCCTTTTCTTGGTTTACTAAAAGTTATGAAAAGCTGGTTTGTTTTCCTGAATTGTTTTGTCTAGTCTAGGTAAAACTTAAGACATCTCTTCAGGTCCAGAGAGTGCAGGGATTTTTCAGCTGCAGTGCTGGGATTTGGGAAGAATGATCGGAGGACTAGAGGTTCGTTTAAATTGAAGTCCGAAGGGACTTTAGTGATAAATCGAGGATTAGTTATTAAAATCACTCTGTCGTCCTTGAACTGCATGAACGGATTTTGTATGGAAAGAGCCTGTAGTTCGCTGACCCTTCTTGCTGATGTCAGAGCCAATAGAAGGGCAGTTTTCCAGGAGATGTATTTGACATCTGCCCTGTGAATGGGCTCGAACGGGTGCTTCATCAATTGGTTGAGGACCACATTGAGATGCCATGTTGGTGGAATTCTTCGTGGCCGCGGAAAGGATCTGTAAAGCCCCTTTAGAAACTGTTTTATTAACCTGTGTGACCAGAGAGAGGGTCCTTTTGAAGTTCTTGTAAAGCGAGAAATTGCTGCCAAATGTACTCTGATAGAGGCATGCGCAAGTCCCGCCTGTGCCAGGTGTAGCAGATATGGTAGTAACTGCTCCGGAGTAGCCTGAAAGGGATGTATATCTTTGTCCTTACACCAAATGCAAAAGCGTTTCCACTTTAGCGAGTAGGTCTTGTTTGTGCTCTCTGCTCTTGCTTTCGCGAGGACATCTTTGCATTCCTGCGGAATGTCTAGTTGGCAGAACTCTCGGTACTCAGGAGCCAAGCCGATAATCTGGGAGATTTCAGATTCGGGTGCTGTACTTGGCCGTTGGACATCGTGAGCAGGGATGGATGTTGGCCTAGACGGATTGGCGGACAGACTGAGAAGCGATGGAGGTCCGTGAACCAATGTTGCCTCGGCCAGAACGGGGCAATCAGAATCAGGGTAATGGCGGAAATGCGTACGCAAACACGTTGCGCCATGCAATGGAAAATGCATTTCCGAGGGGCCGCAATTGGGGATGCCAGCTTGCGAAGTTGCGGCATTTGGCGTTCTCCCAGGTGGCAAAAAGGTCTATCTGCGGTTTCCCCCATTCCGAAAAGATGCGATTCAGCACTGTTTGTTCCAGCTCCCATTCGTGGGACAGCGATCTCTGTCTGCTTAGAGCATCTGCCATGACGTTGTCCTTGCCTGGGACATACTCCGCTGTCAGCGTGATACTGTGGAGCAAAAGCCAGTTCCAGATTTTCTGCGATTCGCGTGATAGTGTGAGCGAACACGTTCCTCCCTGTTTGTTTAAGTAGTGCATTGTCATAGTGTTGTCTGTCCTGAAAAGCACTGGGAGGTTCTAGATGCGCGGCAGGAAAGCTTGCAGAGATAGAAAATCTGCCCTCAGCTCTAGGAGGTTGATATTTAGCTGCTTTTCCTGGTCCGTCCATTTGCCGCTGATCTGCAGCTCTTGAAGGACCGCTCCCCAGCCCTCTAGGGAGGAATCCTTAGTTATCACGTGCGGAGCTGCAGGCAGCAGGAACGGAAGCACTAGCGAGAGGTTTTTGGACGACCTCCACCAGAGCAGGGCCTTGGTCATTTGCTGAGTTATCACAATGCGATCCTCGAAAGAGCCTGTGCCTTGAGTCCATTGCTTGGTCAAGGATTCCTGCAGAGGGCGCATTCTGAGCTGACAGTGAGGGATAAGCAGGATACACGAGGACATCATCCCCAGGAGGGACTTTAAAGTACGGACCACCAAAGTTTTCCTCGAGGCCACTGCTGTGGCCAGAGTTATAAGCTTGTGCTTCCTTTCTTGTGATAGGAATTCTTTTGAACATTCCGTATCCAATGTCGCCCGAGGAAGGTAATAACTCGGGAGGGCTGCAGGGTTGACTTCTCGTGATTGAGCGTCAGACCCAGGTGCTGGAAGAGATTGAGACAGGCGCTGGAGGACTTGACTGTGCCTGTTATAGATGGTGCTTTTACCAGCCAGTCGTCCAGGTAAGGGAAGACTTAGTGTCCCTGTTGTCGTAGGAAAGCTGCCACTGGGGAGAGGCACTTGGTGAAAATCCGAGGTGCCGACTTGAGGCCAAATGGGAGGACACAGAATTGATAGTGCTGACCTGCCACTGCGAATCTGAGGAATTTCCTGTGGCCTTTGTGAATAGTTAATGTTAATGTTAATGTTAATGGGGGCTGCTTATATAGCGCACGGCTACTCCAAGGAGTGTCCCGGCGCTTTCTAACCCGCAACTGAGAAAGGAGAAACAGAACATAACAGCTTACTGATTATAAAGCCAAGTTTTCAAAGCCTTTCTAAAGGCAAGAAGATTGGAGGTACGACGGAGATCAACAGGAAGGGAGTTCCAAAGTTTAGGGGCAAGATGTTTAAAGGAACGTCCTCCTATCCTGGCCCTCCTAATGGGAGGAACCGTTGCAAGGCCAAGACATTCCGATCGAAGAGATCTGATGGGTTTGTAAAAAACGAGCCGTTTTTGAATGTACGAGGCCCCAACCGAATGGAGTGCCTTGTGTGTTAATGTGAGAGCCTTGAAAGTAATCCGCTTCTTGACAGGAAGCCAATGAAGGGAAGAAAGCAGCTCTGATGCCCTAGCTTGCCGAGGTAGGCCGAAAATAGCCCTTGCCGCGGAGTTTTGAACTACCTGAAGTTTATGCAGGAGGTAGTCCGGTAAACCCAGGTAGAAAACGTTTGAATAGTCAATCCTCGAACAAATCAAAGCCTGTACTGTCAGCTTCCTGTGGACTAGAGGAAGCAGAGGAAGAAATTTTCGCAGCATTTTTAGCAGACCGAAACAGGTGCTGGTGAGACCTGTGATCTGTACTTTCAGCGAAAGGGTGTTGCCGATTTTGATCCCCAAGTTTTTAGCGACCACAGAGGAAGAAGAAGGTGGAGACATGCTCACCGGCCACCATTCCTGCCAAGGCGGATCTGCCTGACAGCAGAAGAAGAGCACCTCAGATTTATCAGGGTTGCACTTGAGGCTGCTTCGCTGAAACCAGTCGAAGACAGCCCCAAGGCAACCACGGATGCTCTCCCCGTTAAACTCCATGCCCTTCTTGCAGGTGAAGAGAAGCTGGGTGTCGTCAGCATATGATAAGATCTGGGCACCCATGGACTCCGCAAGTACCGCCAGTGGAGTCATGAAGATGTTAAAAAGGGTCGGGCTCAGCACCGACCCTTGTGGGACTCCGACATCCATAGGCGGCACCTCTGCGGAGTAAGGAGGGGCCCAGACCACTTGTCGACTACCCGCTAGGTAAGATCTCAGCCAGCTTAACACCGTCCCACGTAGACCAATCTCATGAAGTCTTCTCAAGAGGGCCTCATGTGGGACGGTGTCGAAGGCCGCCGACAGATCCAACATCACCAGCATAACTCTTCCACCTGCGTTGAGAACTTTCTTAATGGCTTCATTAACCTCCAATAGAGCGGTCTCAGTGCTCAGATTGGAGCGGAAACCAGATTGGGTAGAGTGGAGTAACCCATGGTCTTCCAGGAAGGAAAAAAGCACAGAATGGACGTGCTTCTCGACGATCTTAGCTAAACTGGGCAGGAGAGATATGGGCCTATAGTTAGCATGAATCTCTGGATCGAGGCCTGTTTTTTTTTAGGAGGGGAACAACCATTGCCTTCTTCCAGGCAGGGGGAACATTGCCGCTAGACAAGGATAGGTTCAAGACAGGGTAGATCAGGGAATTTAGAATCTTAGCATTGCTAGCAAGAAAACTCACCAGGCAGGGGTCAAGTGGAGAACCTGATTTAATCCTGAGTAAAAGATCCAGAGAGGTAGATTCTGATAGAGATGGAAATTCCGATAATGTGGGGCATGTGTCAGATGGAGAAGACATCCGATTAGAGTCAATCAGAGATACATAGGGAGCAGCTGGAGGAAAGGATTCTTGGATCAATTTAATTTTTGTATTAAAGAAGATGGCTAGCTCCTTTACCCAAGTTTCGGAAAACTTATGCTGGGCAGAACAGGATTTGGGAGACAAACTCTTTAACGATGGTAAAAATTTCTTAACAAGAGTTTGACGCAGATTCAATTCTGTTGGCGAAATAATTCTTTTTGGCCTCAAGGATAGCAGCGTGGTAAGATTTGATCGATAGTTTGTAAGCGGACTTAGCTTCCTGATCGTACTGTTTCCGCCATAGTCTTTCAGCTAACTTACAATTACGCCGGGCAAGAGCAAGTGACTTAGAAAACCAGGGAGCCGAACTACGCTTGCTAGATGAACGAGGCGTAGAAAGAGGGGCAAGATCATCAAGCCTTTCAGTCAGCCATTTCTGAAAAGTTTCAAGGTCCCTCTCCAGATGGCCAGATAAGGTACAGGGATGTTCGTGATATGCTTGAGCCAGATTCTCCGGGGCAATTTTGTGAAAGGGTCTACTAGGGTGCCTAAGTTGGTCCGAGTTAATACAGGAAGTTTTACTTCTACCTTGAATAAGAAAGCTGATCAAGGAATGGTCAGACCATAAAACAGGAGTGGGGCGGGACATCATAAGGGGAAAGGTGGAAAATACCTGGTCAAGAGTGTGACCCTTATCATGAGTTGCACTAGAGATCAAGGATGTTAGGCCGAGAGGAGCAGTGATGTCCATGATTTTAATAGCCTCACTGTCCGACTCGACATCCAGGTGGATGTTAAAATCCCCAAGCATTATACAATGTTCCACCTTTAGGCATAGAGTAGTGATAGCTGATTGAAGCTCATCAAAGAAAGAACCTCGCAGACCAGGAGGCCTATAGACTAGGAGCCCTGAGAATGATTGGTGCGGGGAAAGTGCAATGGAAAAGGCAAGGGATTCGCAGCCAGAAATGGGCGAAGATGGAATAATTGCACAAGCAAAGGATCTTTGGACTACAAGTGCCACACCTCCACCTTTACCCAGTGCCCTGTCCTGTCTATAGACTATATAGTCGGGTGGAATGGCTGCCGTGATATCGGGGTTAGAGGACTCATTTAACCAAGTTTCTGTGAGCATAAGACAGAGTGGTTTCTCAGCAGTCAGTAACTCAAAAATGTCCAAAGCGTGCCTATGCAATGAGCGGGTGTTTAGTAATAAGCACTTAAAGTTATTAACGGGGAGTACGTGGGGTGCCTCAGAAGCCCTATATATGTTAGGATACCAACCACAGCCAGGACAGCGGCATTTGCCTTTATGACTGCCTGGAAAAACAAATCGACAGGACTCAGTATTTGAATTATAAGATAGTAGATCCCCTGCAGAGTAAGTAACCCTATGGCCAGAGTTCTCCGCCGCGCCGTCGACGGGCGCAGACGGGCAGGACTCTGGCACGACTCCGCGCAGCGGACGCGATCAGCGGTCGCGCCGGATCTGCGCCGGAGTCATCCCTGTCCGTTTTTATGACGCTGAAATCGCGTCACGAACCACAACCCGACCCAAGATGGCCGCCAAAACCGGTGCTCTGCTCTCGGCGTCAACACTCGGCCGAGAGCAGGTCCGGATCAAGAGGGGAGGGGGTGAGAAGGGGTCTGAAGCGCTACTGAGCGCAGGGGGTCACAATACACCAATTCAGCTCAGGTGTAGCCAAAGTAAGAAAATACACAATTCAATTTTAAAAACGATTAAAATAGGAGGAAAGGCAAGAGACCTCCCGGCTTCCGCCTCAGGAGGGTGAAAAGTGCGTGCAGAGTTAGAATAGGGATGTGGTAATATGCGTCTTGCAGGTCTAAAGACGTCATAAAGTCTCCTTCCTCTAGTGACCCCAGTATCTCTTGGATAGTCTCCATACGGAACGATTGACTCTTCAAGAAGGTGTTGAGTGCCCTGAGGTCTAGGATGGACCTCCATTTCTTCCCTTTCTTTTGTATGAGAAAGAAGCGGGAATAGAATCCCTTTCCTTTGTGAGCAGCTGGTACTCGCTCTATCGCTCCTTTCTTTAACATTGAAGAGACCTCTTGAAGGAGTAATCGTAAACGCCTGTATTGAAGCTTGCGAGGAGGAGTTGTTGGGGGAATTGAATTGAATTCCAACGAATGTCCGAATTGGATCAATTGGAGCGCCCACCGATCCGTTATTGATCTCCAATTGTCGAGGAAGTGTGTTAATTTTCCTCCAAGTTTGAAAAAACGAGATTGTGGACGGACTGGCTGTTGGAAATGGTCATTGGCGTCCGCCAGTGGGTTTTCTCTGGTTTTTCCCTCTGTAGTTGGTCTTTCCATAAGAGGTCTGGCGACCTTGATGTTGTTGTCTCTGTTGATATTGTGATCGGCCTTGGCTATAGGAGTATGAGGATTTGCTCTGATAAGATCCTCTGTAAGAGGGTTGAACTCTACCCCTGCTCCCTCGAAAGGACTGGTTTTTAAACTGCAAGGTGCCTAGCGCTCGTGCCGTGTCCGTATCTTTTTTGATGGTTTGTAGGGCCTCATCGATTTTCTCCCCAAAAAGATGCTGGCCGTCGTAGGGCATGTCTAGTACCTTAGGTTGGACCTCTTGGCGAAAGGATGTAGCTTTAAGCCACCCCTGCCTTCTCAAGACTGCAGCACCTGCTAACTGAAGCCGGTCATCGCGACATCTACAGCACAATCAATGAGCTCCGATGCCGATGTTTGGCCCTCCTTAAGGAGTGATTGAACTTCCTCCTTCAGATCATCGGGCAGTTCAGCAAGATACGGGGCAATATCCTCCCATAATTGCCTATTGTAGCGGCCTAGTAGTGCAATGGAATTAGCCACTTTCACAGTCATGGCCGACGTGATGGAGAAGCGTTTACCAATACTGTCGAGCTTCCTGCCCTCCTTGTCCGGTGGAGCGGACAATGGAGATGCCGGGTTCCTGGAGTTGTATTGTGCCGCCTGGGTACCCACAGAATCTGGTTTGGGATACCCAGTAAGGCAGGCTGGTGCTGCGGTCAGTGCCTTATACTTCTTATCCAGCCGTGGTACCACTGCGGAGACCGAGGCTGGTGTCTGCATCAGCTGTTTCCCCTGTTCCCATATGTGGTCAATGATCGGGACTGATCTGGTTGTTTTCTTAACCGGGTCTTTAAAATCAGAGTAAGCAGTCTGTCTCATGGGATTCCATTGTCATATGGAATCTGGTGGCCGCTCTCTCCACTAGATTGTGAAATCCGCCAATGTCCACTGGCGGTGAGTCCGAAGTAGTGGGTTCAGGTGTGGCCGGAGATGGAGCGATGTAGTCCTTATCGTCCCTATGGTCGGACTGGTCGTCTTGAACCTCTCCCTCTTCTCGTTCTTCGACTTCTTCGTCAGAAGACGGGACATTGTGCACCAGTTCTTTTTCCTGACGGATCACCAAGGGTGATGGTCTAGGTCGTGAGGATGGCGTTGGACCAGATGTAGCTGGATTTGCTTCCATGGATGGGGCAGTGGTTGGTTCAGGAAACGCTGTTTATAGTCCTGGATCAAAAACCGTAGGTCTGAAACTATGGAAGGCATACCATAGGTGTGACCGTCGTCTGGGCATGCGAATGCTCAGTCTCTTCTGTATAAACAACCTCATCGCCATCTTCATCAGTGCTTTGGCACTTCACTATGAGATCTGAAGGACTGGTGGCCTGTCCGTACTTGTCTTCGTCTGATTCCTCGTCCTGCAATAGACAAGACGGGGGTAACTTTTGCACCCAAATTGGGGACGTCCGGTCCGGGGTTATTGGTGGTTTCGTGCTCTTTTTCGTAGGCAGCTGACTTGCTGCTGACAATAGAGTAATCAAATCCGATTTTTTCCATAGCGTCGACGATGGCGTCGTCGACTCAGTTTCAATTGTCGTCTATGACGTTCTCGTCGACGGTACCCTCGTCGACTGTTCCGTCGTTGATGGTGCGCTCGTCGACGAGGGCTTAGTCGTCATCGATGGTGTTCGCGTCGACTGTACCTTCGTCAACGGTTCCGTCGTTGTTCTTGGCGACTGTATCCTCGTCGACGGTATCTTCGTCGACGGCCCCGTCGATGGTGTGCTCGTCGACGATGGCTTTGTCGCCGTCTTCACCGTCGTCTGAGACTTCGACGACGGTACGCCTGTCGATGAGGGCGTCTTCACCGACTGCGTCGTCTGTTTCGGCTTCGTCATCGACGCTGTCGACGTCGTCGACAGGATCTTGTAATGAGGATAATCGACGGCACAGTCTTACCCGCTGTCGACGATGGAGTTGTCGTCGTCGATGAGAATGCGGACGACCCCATCGTCGTCGACACCGTCGTCGTCGATGTAGAAACAGACTGTAGACACAGTCTTCTTCAGCGCTGAGGTAATAGTCGACGAAATCGTTGTCTACGACGGCGCAGGCCTACTGAAGGCAGGAACCTCCTTGTCAGACGTTGTAGATCTTGCCTCAGAAGACTTTTTAGTATTTTTGTTAGGAGGAACGTCTGTAGGGCTAGGGGAAGCAACCCTTGTCCTCTTCAAGGATAATTTAGAAGAAACTGAAGCCATCTCACCGTCCTCAGAAGACTCCAGGCCTTTCTGGTTTTCAGCCTGTTCAGCCAGAGGAGCAGCCGGCCTTCTCTGTCCTTTAGTGTTTTTGTAGAGAATGTTCTACAAATTCTACACTCTTTAGGAGAATGGTCCGGATAAGGACAGTATAAGCAGGTTTCATACTTATCGTCGACGTGGAGCCTCTTCTTACCGCAAGAAGAGCAAGCTCTGAAGAGACCCTTCTTCTGTTGTTCAGCCATGGTGTATAAATGAAGGAAATATCCAATTTCTGTGAAGAAAAGAGATAAAAATAGGAAACCTGAGGAGCACTTAGTTGGAGACTCCCTAGCACAACGTGCGGTAGAAAATCTGGGAGACTGAGGCTCCTGACAGGAAGGTTCTAGAGGGAAGTGGTAGCTGATTGGCTACCTTCTAGAGTTTGGTCCTTTTTACAAAAGGACATAGATAGGCTACTAAGGCAAGGTCCTTAGGCCTAATTTTCTCTATGTATGTCTATAGGACATTACTTTTCTATGTACCGGAGACTCCCGTCTCGACGACGGGGAATGATTCAGGCATGTGAATCTATAAAAGCCACCCATAATACTGGATAATGAGGGATCTGCTGGGCCTCAGAAGGAGAAAATGCTGGTGGAGAAGCCAGCCACGAGCCCAGTAAAGAAGGGTCCGAGGATACTGGCCGTGAGGACAGTGAAGAGCCTCCGCTAGAAGATGCCGTCGAAAAGGCACCTACACGGTACCCTGCGTCCGGGAAGGAGCATATCGATAGAAGACAGGGCGAATCCAGAGCCCGGCGCCGGAACGACTCCGGAGGTAGTCAGCGGCACCTGATCTGCGTCACGTGGCGCCGGAGGGTCTACCCGCGGCGTCAGCTCGGCCTCAGACGGAGCAGTCGCCCATGCCGAGGAGCAAGGAGCCGGGAAGGCCCCCCAGACCCTGCCTCAACCCGTGACTCCACCGGAGCAAGGGAGGGAGGCTCCTGGTGCTGCACCAGCTCGACCTCTGGTGAAGTAGCGGCGTGCTCAGAGGGCTGAGGGGGACCCCAGGGGCAAAACAGGTGTTCCAGCCATCACCTGCGACACCACAGGGAGCCCTGTAGGGATTTGCGGCAAGACAGGGACGCCTGGTGCCGAAAAGGGGAGCCCCGAAGGACTATACCCAGACGGCCGCCACTCTCCTGCGACCTGGAGCCAAGAGAGTCAGTGCCACGGCCGGAGCAGCAGACGACTCTGCCGAAGTCCCTGCATGAGGCAAGGGATCCACGGACATCTCAGGAGGTGGAGAAAGGACCAAAGAAGCCTGCAGAGCCACAGCGTAGGCTATCATTCGGGCCCCCGTCGCCTCCATGCCAGGAAACGGCGCATAGGAAGGCGACAGGTGGGGGCCCACGTCCCGGAGGGAGCAGGTGCCCACCGCAAAAGGAGGACAAGGCCTCAAAGATAAACTGAAGGACCTACCAGCCGGTGAGCCACGCCCTTGGGGCCGCGGCGAAAGACTATACCGCTGACCAAACCAGCGGTTCCTTGCTTCCGAGGCAATGGACGGAGGCGGAGAGGACACCGATCTGGAGAAGCGTGCAGACAGCAACTGCATCCGGCAATCCCGCCACGACCAAGGTTGGAGGTGACGGCTTGCGTCTCAGCTCTCTGAGTCCCGGTGCCCAACTAGGCACCACACGCAAACTGGGTGAGGCTCTGTCACCGACATGGGACATGCACAAGAGGGACACTTCCCAAAGCCCGAAGGCAGTCGCACACTGTTGCCAAACGTGAAAAAAGGGATAGAAGGCCTGAAAACAGGGCAGAGCTCATCCGGATCTGTATTGCACGTGGAATGAGAAAAAGCTGACGTAGGTGCGCCGGGGTGGGACTTATGCGACCTCGCTGACGTCACGTACGCTGACAACACCTGGGCGGAGTTGCATGATGCCGTCCCCCCGGCGCGCAGGGATGCTGCGCAAAAGATTTTCGGGATCCAGTCTCACGCCTGGGGATAATTCTAGGTGAAGGAATCTGCGGCTAGTAGTCTATCAGACATACCGTGCACAAGTACAGTTTTTGTGTCAGTGTTGATTATTTCATTTTTGGTAATCTACGTTTCACACCATTCATTGGTATTTGAAGGTTAATCAGGATATAAATGTTTGAACTTGAAAGAAATTGGGCTTTTTTTCCTATAGAACCAATTGTTATATACTAGTAATTCCCCAGGTTCTGCGGGACAATGGGAAATCCCATTAGTATTAATGGCCCAGAAACACCAGGGGAGGAAAGCTCAACCTGCTGATGGTTCTTTGGACCTCGGATCCCTTCACCTTGAGTCCTAAAGGGCATCTTTTACAACTGCTTGCAAGTATATGTATAAAGTACATGTCTTTGCTCCCATAGGATAACATTCCCACGTTTGAGGATCATACCTCAAACTGTTATTTGAGCAGTTTAACGAATATGCTACTTACCAGTATGCATCTGTTCTTGGCATGTAGGGCTGCTGACATTCATATCTGTGCATAGATCGCCGCCTAGTGTTGGGTCCGGATGATTGCACAATGTTGTCCTGGAAGAGTCTTCGAAGTATCACGAGATAGGTGGCTCCTCCCCTGGACTACAGTGCGCATGGGCATCCACTCCATCCTCAGATTGTTTTTAGCCATTGTGGCAAAGATGGGGTGTAACACCGTAAGTGATGACCATGCTAAGAGCAATTTTCGAGTGCTGCAGCCGCTACAGGCGCCAGGGAGGAGGGCGGGCGATATGAATGTCAGCAGCCCTACATGCCAAGAACAGATGCATACTGGTAAGTAGGATATTCGGTTTGAGGCATGTGGGCTTCTGAATTCATATCTGTGCATAGAATACATAGCAGTCCCTCCATTAGCGGCGGCCGCCTGTGCCAGCTGCAGCAGTTTTAAAAAGTGTTTTTAGAACAGCCTGCCCTACAGCTGCCTGCTGTTTGTAGTGCACATCTACACAGTAGTGTTTAGTAAATGTGTGTGAGGGAGACCATGTGGCTGCTCTACATATGTCTTCTAAAGGAATATTTCCAAGGAAAACCATGGAGGCCCCCAACTTTCGCGTGGAGTGGGCCCATGGGGGAACCGTTAATGTGCGCTTGGCTTTTTGATAGCAAATTTGAATGCACTTAACGATCCACCTGGCTATACCTGCTTTGGAAATGGGGTTGCCTTTGTGTTGTAGCGAAAAGGCAACAAACCGTTGTTTTATTTTCCGAAAATCTTTGGTCCTATGTAGTACATTAAAGCTCTCTTGGCGTCTAGTGTGTGGAGCATTCTCTCCGCCACTGACTCAGGATTTTGGAAGAACACAGGCAGTTCTATAGTCTGACTGATATGGAACTGTGAAACCACTTTAGGAAGAAACTTAGGGTTAGTGCAAAGTACCACCCTGTTGGAGTGAATCTGTATGAATGGCTCTTGGATAGTTAGTGCCTAGAGTTCACTAACGCGTCGCAGCGATGTGATCGCTATCAGGAAAGCAACTTTCCACGTCAAGAACTGAACCTCGCATGAGTGTAGAGGCTCAAAAGGTGGACCCATTAGCCTGGTGAGGACCACATTTAGGTTCCATTCAGGAGCTGGTGGGGTCCGGCGAGGAATAACTTGTTCGAGTCCCTCCAGAAAGGCTTTAATGGCAGGCACTCTGAAAAGTGAGAGATGCTGCCAATTTTGTAGATACGCTGCTATTGCGGACAAATGTATACGAATGAAAGCATAGGCCAGATTGCATTTGTATAGATGTAATAGATAACAAATGATGTTGTGAGTTGCAAATGCTACTTACCAGTATGCATCTGTTCTTGGCATGTAGGGCTGCTGACATTCATATCTGTGCATAGATCGCCGCCTAGTGTTGGGTCCGGATGATTGCACATTGTTGTCCTGGAAGAGTCTTCGAAGTATCACGAGATAGGTGGCTCCTCCCCTGGACTACAGTGCGCATGGGCATCGACTCCATCCCCAGATTGTTTTTAGCCATTGTGGCCGAGATGGAGTGAACTTTGTGAGTGATGAACATGGCATGAAATGCATGTAAATACTGCAGCTGCTACAGGCGCCGGGGAGGAGGGCGGGCGATATGAATGTCATCAGCCCTACATGCCAAGAACAGATGCATACTGGTAAGTAGCATTTGCAGTTCGAGGCATGTGGGCTGCTGAATTCATATCTGTGCATAGAATACATAGCAGTCCCTCCATTAGCGGCGGCCGCCCGTGCCAGCTGCAGCAGTTTGGAAAAGTGTCTTGAGAACAGCCTGCCCTACAGCTGCCTGCTGTTTAGAGTGCACGTCTACACAGTAATGTTTTGTAAATGTATGTGTGGTAGACCATGTGGCTGCTCTACATATGTCCTCTAAGGGAATGTTTCCAAGGAAGGCCATAGAGGCCCCCAACTTTCTGGTGGAGTGGGCTCTTGGTGGAATTGTAAGAGTGCGTTTAGCTTTGCATAACAGATCTGAATACATTTCACTATCCACCTAGCAATACCAGCCTTGGAAATAGCGTTACCTTTGTGGTGTGACGCAAAGGCAACGAAAAGCTGCTTAGTCTTTCTAAAATCCTTGGTTCTGTCAATGTAATACATTAGTGCCCTCTTGACGTCAAGGGTGTGGAGCATCCGCTCTGCCAGTGACTCAGGATTTTGGAAAAACACTGGCAACTCAATTGTTTGGTTTATGTGGAATTGAGACACAACCTTGGGTAGAAATTTAGGGTTAGTGCGGAGCACTACCCTGTTAGCATGAACCTGGAAGAAAGGCTCCTGAATTGTGAGGGCCTGCAGCTCACTAACCCTCCGTAGCGATGTAATTGCTACTAGGAAAGCCACCTTCCAAGTCAAGAATTGAAGTTCGCAGGAATGTAGTGGCTCAAAGGGAGGACCCACCAGCCTTGTAAGAACCACATTGAGGTTCCATTCTGGAGCTGGAGGGGTCCGTGGTGGAATGACCCTTTTGAGTCCTTCCAGAAAAGCTTTGATAGCAGGCACCTTGAAAAGTGAAAGGTGCTGTCTATTTTGGAGGTATGCGGCCATCGCAGACAGGTGAATGCGGATGGAAGTATATGCCAAATTACACTGGTACAGATGAAACAGGTAACAGATGATGTTCTGAATGGAAGCATCTAGTGGATTGATGTTGTGGTTTGCACAATAAATGACAAACCGCTTCCATTTGGCCGCATAACAGGCTCTAGTAGTGGGCTTTCTTGCCTCCCGAATGATGTCCATGCAATTCGGAGGAAGGTTAAGGTAGCCAAACTCTAGGACTTCAGGAGCCAGATCGCCAGGTTGAGCTGTTGCGGATCTGGGTGCTGAATGTCGCCATGGCTCTGCGTCAGAAGGCTGGGTGTGAGGCGAAGCCTTTGATGCGGTACCACGGACAGTTCCAGAAACGTGGTGTACCATGGTTGGCGAGCCCACGTTGGAGCAACCAGGATGAGGGTCATCGAGTGCTGCCTGAGCTTGCGTGCCACCAGCGGTATCAGGGGTGCTGGGGGAAAAGCGTACGCAAATTTGCCTGACCAGTTCATCCATATCGCATTGCCCTGCGATTGCGGGTGTGGGAACCTGGCGGCGAAGCTTTGGCATTTTGCGTTCTCCCTTGTGGCGAACAGGTCTATTTCGGGATGACCCCATGTCTGAAAGTACGGCTGGAGTACTGATGGGTGTATCTCCCACTAGTGCATCTGGTGGCTGTGCCTGCTGAGCAGGTCCGCCATCTGGTTGTCCTTGCCTGGGAGGTGTTCTGCCATGAGAAAGATGTTCCTCTGAATGGCCCACTTCCACATGCTTTGAGCCAGATGAGACAGCTGTGGAGAGTGTGTCCCTCCCTGTTTCTGAATGTAGTATATGGCCGTCATGTTGTCCGTCCGGATCAACACGACCTTGTTGCACAGATGTACTTTGAACGCCTTTAAGGCCATGAAGATTGCCATCAGTTCCAACACATTGATGTGCATCTTCTTTTGCTGTAGTGTCCATAGTCCCTGCACTGTGTAGTGGAGTACATGCGCTCCCCAACCCTGGAGAGAAGCGTCCGTCGTCAGGATAATCTGTGGCACAGGCTCCTGGAACGGTCGGCCCTTGCAAAGGTTTCGTGGATTCAACCAATGCAGAGAGTTGTATGCCCGACCGCTCACCAACACTAGGTCTTTCAATTGCCCATGAGCCTGAGTCCACTGACGTGCTAAGCACTCCTGAAGCGGGCGCATATGTAGTCTCGCGTGCGGGACAATGGAGATGCAGGAGGCCATCATGCCGATCAACTGCATGAACACTCGTGCTGGAAGTGAGTGTTGAGGTCTGAATTTTTGAATCAGCGATAGAATGCTGTTGATCCTCACTGAATTTGGCTGTGCTGTAGCCACCAGAGTGTTTATGGTCGCGCCCAGATACTGCCGTATGTGAGCGGGCTGGAGATGGGACTTTGGGTAATTCAGTGAGAATCCCAGATCGTGCAGAAGGTGAATGGTTTGGGACACGTGGTCGGCGCACTATCTGTGCGACTTTGCTTGAATGAGCCAGTCGTCCAGATAGGGGTATACGTGGATGTTCTGACGTCTTAGATGCCCCGCCACTGTCGCCAGGCACTTTGTGAAGACCCTGGGCGCCGTGGTGACCCCAAAGGGCAGAACCTTGAACTGGTAGTGCTGGTTTTGAATGGTGAACCTTAGATACTTTCTGTGTGAAGGATGCAGGGGAATGTGAAAATATGCATCCTTGAGGTCCAGGGTTGCCAGGAAGTCCCCTTGCTGAAGCAGTGGGAGAACCTGTTGCAGAGTAAGCATATGAAAATGCTCTGACAGAATGTACATGTTGAGAGGTCTGAGGTCCAGGATGGGCCTGAGAGATCCGTCCTTCTTTGGGATTAGAAAGTACAGGGAGTAAACCCCTGTTCCCCTTTCCTGCAGTGGAACGAGCTCTATTGCCCCTTTTTGCAGCATGACCTGAACTTCTTGCTGCAACAAGTGCAAGTGCTCGCCGGACATAGGACGGTTCTTTGGAGGTATGTTTGGTGGGATGGAAGTGAGTTCCAGACAATAACCGCACTGAATAAGAGATTTGACCCACCTGTCCGTGGTGATGGACCTCCACACGGGCAGGAACTGCTGGAGTCTCCCCCCGACCGGTGTTGTGTGGTCGGGGGGCAGTGACAAGGCGTCACTGTTTGCTGGCGGTGGAGGACCTGGAGCTGTTATTTCCACGTCCTCTGCCCTTGACGTTGTTGCCACGGTATCCACCCCTACCCTTGTTGGTATATGAGGTTTGGGTGTTAGTCTTATAGAATTGTGTGGATTGTGACGCTTGACCCCTTGAGGTGCCTCTGTTATTGGAGCGGCGAAAGGAACCACCCCGAAACTGCTGGGACTGAAGGGCACCCATAGATTTAGCGGTGTCAGTGTCCTTCATCTTTTGGAGTGTGGCATCTACTTCAGGTCCAAACAGGTGGTCTGGATTTACTGTTTGGTTGAGGATGGTGGTCTGAATGTCTGGTTTAAAGCCTGATATTCTGAGCCATGCATGCCGGCGCAGCAGAACGCTAGTATTTATCGCTCGCGAGGCGGTATCAGCCACATCTAGAGCACACTTGATGGAGGCATTGGTAATGAGTTTACCCTCCTGAATCAGCATTTCCGCACCCTCCTTATACTGATCTGGCAAGTGCTGTAGAAGTGTTTCTAGGGTGTCATAGTGTGCCCTATCGTAGCGTGCAAGTAGCGCCTGCGTGTTTGATATGCGCCATATGTTGGCTGCCTGCGCAGTAATACGTTTCCCTGGTGCCTCAAACACCTTTGATTCTTTGTCAGGGGGAGGAGCATCACCCGTGGTCTGTGAATTGGCTCGTTTACGTGCGTTGGAGACAACCAAAGAGTCCAGTGGCAACTGTCCCTTGATGTATGTTGGGTCAGTGGGCGCTGCCTTGTATTTTTATCAATGCGAGGATTGAGGACTCTTGCCCGGGTGGGCTCCTTGAAAACCTCTGGCGCATGCTTTAGCACACCCTTGAGCACTGGCAATGTCTTGACGGTCTTTTCAGCCACTGAGAAAGTGTCAAAAAGAAAGTCGACATCCACTGGGTCGGCGTGGAGGTCGACATCATGGTTGGCCGCAGCTCTTTCAATCAAAGCGTTGAAGGCTGCAGAGTCCTCCGTTGGTGAAGTTTTTGCAGCAAAAAGCTGCGGCTCGTGTCCTGACTGAGGGTCCTCGGGGTCGCCTCCTGCAGACCATGGCTCATGGACATCCTCTGGGTCCGAGTATGCTGGATAATTATACTCGTCCTCCCCGTCTCCGTCACCCTCCCCACCGTTCGAGTGAGTGGGTGAGAGATCCAGACCCTGTGAAGATGTCGGCTCCATAGGGGCAGATGCACCGGCAGAGTCCAACTTCTTTTTAAGGGGAATATGGAAATGTTCCAACGCAGGCTCCGGAGTGATTTTCCTCTTGAGGAGAGAGAGCTTGCCTGTGTTGGCGTCGATGATGACCTCTCGACGCTCCTCGTCTGCCAGTGGTTGATGCCGTGTCTTCGGCACCACTAATGGTGCCTTCGGCGTTGAAACCAGCTTTAAAGGCACCCCGGCCCCATGTTTCGGAGCGAAGGCCTTCGGCGCCGTTCTCGGCGGTAGCGTGAAGTGAATCGGCTTCTGCGCCTTTGCCGGCTTCTGTGGAGGCTTGTGCGGCACAGCGTCCTTTGGCTCGGTCGCCGCGGCTTCCTCCCGAATCCGCTGCAGGGACTCCGAGACCTTCTTGGTGAGGGATGGGGAGGGCCGGATCGGCTCGAGCGAGTCCTCCGAGTCCGGATTTGGGTCGGCGACCAAAGCAGCCGTCTTCGGAGCCGACGCGGCACCTCCCTTTTCTTTCTCGACTGGGATTGGTGCAGTCATAGGCTTGGGGTCGTCCTGACGCTTCTTCGGGGCCTTCTTATGGTCATCGACCTTCTTGGCGTCGACGCGACTCTTTAGAGCGTCGACCAGCTTCGGCGTCGACGCCGCCGCGTCGGGGGTCTTAGCCTTAGGCTTCGGCACCGTGGTCTTCGGATCGGCCATTTTGGCGTGGCTCTTGGGCTCGACAGCCATTTTGGATTTCTTCGGCGCCGAGGTCTCCGGCGCCTTTGACCCAACCAGTGCGACTTGCACTTTCGGTTTCGATCCTGATGGTGTTGACCCCGATGGCTTCACTTTCGGTTTCTGGACCGGGAGTGGCGCATCACCAATGTCCGTGGCCGGGCCAGGAGGCGGGGCCGTGGGACGAGTATTGAGGTCTTGGGTAAGGCCTGAAGGCGATCCCTCGACCTGGGCCTTATGATGGGGTTTGACCCCGGAGTCAGTCTGAGGATGCTCCTCCTCTGAGCTATCCTCCACGGTGGCAATGGCCCCGTCGTCGTCCCCTAACTCCTCGACGACTTCCTCGAACTCTTCGTCTCCCGCGTCGTAGTCTTCCTCGCCCTCAGACGCCGGGTTAGAGTCCGAAACATTTAGGATGGTGTCGTCTTCAACATCCTCTTCAAAGATGTTTGCTGGTGGGGGTGCCGAACTCTGGGCCTGCAGTCTTGCGGCCCGGCGTAGCTTGAGACTCTTCTTCGACCGGAACTTGGAACAGGCCATACACTTGGCCTCGTCGTGGTCCGGCGACAAGCACTTGTTGCACACTGGGTGCACGTCGATGTGCGGGTACTTTGAGGCACACACTGGGCACCTCTTAAATGGACTTCGTTCCATGTTGAAGTAGTCTGGAGCGTCGTGTAGGCCCGTCCGCGCCGACAGCACGCGGAAGGGCAGCAGTTGATCGGAGCCGATGAATAACCAACCCGACCGATAACAATACCGACGCGAGATCCTAAAGACCTTTTAATGAAAATTAAACAACTATCGATTCCGACAGAGGGAACCGAAACACATCCGAACCCAATGGCGGAAAAAAACAATCTGGGGATGGAGTCGATGCCCATGCGCACTGTAGTCCAGGGGAGGAGCCACTTATCTCGTGATACTTCGAAGACTCTTCCAGGACAACAATGTGCAATCATCCGGACCCAACACTAGGCAGCGATCTATGCACAGATATGAATTCAGCAGCCCACATGCCTCGAACAGATGCGTCTAGCGGGTTGATGTTGTGGTCTGCACAATAAATGACAAACCGCTTCCATTTTGCCGCATAACATGCTCTGGTGGTGGGCTTTCTTGCCTCTCTTATGATATCCATACAGTCGGGAGGCAAGTTGAGGTAGCCAAATTCTAATAACTCAGGAGCCATATCGCCAGGTTGAGCTGTTGCGGATCTGGATGCTGAATGTCGCCATAGTTCTGCGTCAAAAGCCTGGGTGTGAGGTGCAGCCTTTGATGCGGTACCACGGACAGTTCTAGAAACGTGGTATACCATGGTTGGGGTGCCCACGTCGGAGCAACCAGGATGAGTGTCATCGAGTGTTGCTTCAGCGTGCGTGCCACCAGCGGTATTAGAGGTGCTGGGGGAAAAGCATACGCAAATATGCCTGACCAGTTCATCCACATCGCATTGCCCTGCGATTGCGGGTGTGGGAACCTGGCGGCGAAGCTTCGGCATTTTGCGTTCTCCTTTGTGGCGAACAGGTCTATCTCTGGATGACCCCACTGCTGGAAGTACGGGTGGAGTACTGATGGATGTATCTCCCACTCGTGCATTTGGTGGCTGTACCTGCTGAGCAGGTTCGCCATCTGATTGTCATTGCCCGGGAGGTGTTCCGCCATGAGGAAGATGTTCCTCTGAATGGCCCACTTCCACATGCTCTGAGCCAGATGAGACAACTGTGGAGAGTGTGTCCCTCCCTGTTTCTGAATGTAGTACATGGCTGTCATGTTGTCCGTCCGGATCAACACAACCTTGTTGCACAGATGTACTTTGAACGCCTTTAAGGCCATGAAGATTGCCATCAGTTCCAACACATTGATGTGCATCTTCTTCTGCTGTGGTGTCCATAGTCCCTGCACTGTGTAGTGGAGTACATGCGCTCCCCAACCCTGGAGAGAGGCGTCCGTCGTCAGGATAATCTGTGGCACAGGCTCCTGGAACGGTCGGCCCTTGTAAAGGTTTTGTGGATTCCACCAATGCAGAGAGTTGTATGCACGACCGGTCACCAATACTGGGTCCGGATCAACACGACCTTGTTGTACAGATGTACTTTGAATGCTTTCATCGCCATGAAGATAGCCATCAGTTCTAGAAGGTTGATGTGCATCTTCTTTTGCTGCGTTGTCCATAGACCCTGCACTGTGTAATGGAGTACATGAGCTCCCCATCCCTGGAGAGATGCGTCCGTTGTCAGAATAATCTGTGGCACAGGCTCCTGGAAGGGTCGGCCCCTGCAAAGGTTTTGTGGATTCCACCAATGCAGAGAGTTGTATGCACGACCGGTCACCAACACTGGGTCTTTCAACTGTCCGTGAGCCTGATTCCACTGACGTGCTAAGCACTCCTGAAGCGGACGCATATGTAGTCTTGCGTGCGGGACTATGAAGATGCAGGAGGCCATCATGCCCATCAACCGCATGAACACTCGTGCCGGAAGCGAGTGTTGCGGTCTGAAGTTTTGTATCAGCAATTGAATTCTGTTGATCCTCACTGAATTTGGCTGTGCTTTGGCTGCCAGAGTATCTATTGTCGCGCCCAGATACTGCCGTACGTGGGCGGGCTGAAGGTGGAACTTTGGAAAAGTCAGTGAGAATCCCAGATCGTGCAGGAGGTGAATGGCGTGGGACATGTGGGCGGCACACTGCTTGACCGACTTTGCTTGGATAAGCCAGTCGTCCAGATAAGGGTAGACGTGAACGTTCTGTCTCCTTAGGTGTGCAGCCACTGACGCCAGGCACTTTGTAAACACCCTGGGTGCCGTCGTCACTCCGAAAGGGAGGACCTTGAATTGATAATGCTGATTCTGAATGGTGAACCCGAGGTATTTTCTGTGCGACGGGTGTAGCGGAATATGGAAATATGCATCCTTCAGATCTAATGTTGCGAGGAAATCTCCCTGACTGAGTAACGGTAGAACCTGCTGCAATGTTAGCATGTGAAAGTGTTCTGATAGAATGTACTGGTTTAGGGGTCTGAGGTCCAGTATGGGTCTGAGGGACCCGTCCTTTTTTGGGATCAAGAAGTACAGAGAGTACACTCCTGTACCTCTTTCTTCCACAGGCACGAGCTCTATTGCTCCTTTTTGCAGCATGACGACTACCTCCTGCTGCAATAAGTGTAAATGCTCTGTGGACATAGGACGGTGTCTTGGGGGTATGTTGGGTGGAGTGGATGTTAACTCCAGACAATAACCGTACTGGATAAGCATGCTCACCCACCTGTCTGTAGTGATGGATTTCCAGACTGGCTGGAACTGTTGTAGTCTCCCCCCGACCGGTGTGGTATGGTCGGAGGGCAGTGACAAGGAGTCACTGTTTGTTAGTGGCGGAGGATCGGGAGCTGTTTCCACGACCTCTGCCCTTGGCGCTGTTTCCACGATAGCCACCTCTACTTTGTTTGGTGTAGGTGATTTGTACGCCTCCTTTACTGTACTGTGTTTGCTGGGACAGCTGGACTCTGGAAACTCCTCTATTGTTTGAGCGACAAAAAGAACCACCCCTGAACTGCTGCGACGTTAGAGCCCCCATAGACTTTGCAGTCTCAGTGTCCTTTCTGATCTTTTCCAAGGTGGTGTCCACCTCTGGTCCAAATAAGTGATCAGGGTTTACAGGCTGATTTAGTATGGTGGTTTGTATCTCTGGCTTGAAACCGGAGATTCTCAGCCAGGCATGTCGCCGTAACATCACACTTGTGTTAATGGCTCTGGCCGCAGTGTCTGCTGCTTCCAGTGCACACTTGATAGATGCATTGGATATAAACTTCCCTTCCTGTATGAGCATCTCTGCTGCCTCCTTATATTCATCTGGCAAGTGTTGTAACAGGGTCTCAAGTGTATCGTAATGGGCCCTGTCATATCTGGCTAAGAGTGCCTGAGTGTTGGAAATGCGCCAGATATTGTCCGCTTGAGCTGCCACCCTTTTCCCTGATGCTTCTAGCACTTTAGATTCTTTGTCAGGCGGAGGAGCATCACCCGTTGTTTGCGAGTTTGCCCTCTTCCGGGCATTGGAAACAACCAGAGAGTCCAACGGCAACTGTCCCTTGATGTAGGTAGGGTCCCCAGGCATCGGTTTCTACTTTTTCTCAATTCTAGGGTTTATCACCCTGGCCTCGTGGTCTCTTTAAAAATGTCCCCAGCATGTTTTAAGACACTCTTTAGCATTGGCAGAGTCTTGACAGTTCTCTCTGAGGTGGAGAAGATGTCAAACAAAAAATCCACTTCAATAGGGTCAGCATGGAGCTGGACATCATGATTTTTGGCTGCCCTTTCAATAAGTTCATTAAACGCCGCCGAGTCTTCAGTAGGCGAGGTTTTTACAGCATACACATGACTGTCTGGGGCAGTGTGTGGATCGCCTGGGTCAGCAGCGTCTGCCCAGGGTTCATGGTGATCTTCAGGATCAGTGTCTATAGGATCAGTGTCTATAGGATCAGTGTCTATAGGATAATTGTATTCCTCATGGTCACCTTCCCCTGCCACCACATCCGAGTAAGTGGGCGAGATAGGAGCAGTGTCTTGGCCATGTGGTGATATAGGTTCGACAAGAAGGGGCGATGTAGTCGAATCCTCCTTTTTCAATGGAATTTTATATGACTCCATAGGCTGTTCCGGGGCGATCTTTCGTTTGTAAATCGAAAGTCTACCCGTGTCTGCGTCGATGAATTGTTTCGACTGCTCTTGAAGCGAAGGCTGTCGATGCTTCGTGACCACTTCCGCAGTTGTGGGCTTCGGCCCCGTGGACACCTTTTTGGACGCGTCGACGGCGATTCTTAGGGGCAAAGGCCTTAGGTACCAGTTTCGGCGGCAGCGTGAACTGCATGGGCGCCATTGATTTTTGAGGTTTACTGGCAGGCTTCGTTGGTGGAGTATCCTTCGGTCCGACAGTCGAAGCCTTCTCCTTAATGTGTTTCAGCGATTCCGACACCTGCTTTGAAAAGGAGGCAGACGGCTGCATCGACTCAACGGGTTCCTTCGAGCCACCCCCAGGCGTGGACTCTAGGTTCGTACCGCTCTTAGCCTTGTCTGGCCGACGTGTAGGATCGAGAACCTTCTGAGCTCCGAGTCCTTTGTGTCGACGGCCTTAGGCGCCGATTTTTTCGGGTTGACGTCCTTGACCAGTTTTTTCGGTGTCCCAGTTTTCGGCTCGACACCCTTTAGCGACCTCACCGGGTCGATAAAACTTTTTTGCTTCGTCGGTGCCGATAGTTCAGAGGACTTCGAACCGACCAAAGCAATACGCACTTTTGGTCTCGATTTTGCCTCCAGTGCTTTCGGTTGCATAGACACCGATGCTTTCTCTTTCGGTTTCGATCGGTCAACCAGTGGCTCCTTAGAAATGTCCGTAGCCGGGCCTTGAGGCGAGGCTGTAGAACCAAGTGTACGATCTCGGGTAAGGCCATGTGGCGATCCCTCGACCTGAGCCTTATTAAGTGTCTTGGTCTCGGCCCCCGTACCAACGGTCGGGCCTAGCTCCTCGCTCGAGCTATCTTCCACGGCCCCATCGTCGTCTCCTACCTCGTCGACGACTTCTTCATTATCGACCATTTCAATATCATCGTCGAAACTGGAGTCGATCTCCGATGCAGGATCAGACAGGTTCTCTCGAACTTCCTGCTAGACTCCCTCATCCTCCTCGGTATCGAAAATGTTCACCGGGTCAGGTGCCGTCTGCTGGGCCTCCTTGCGCGCTGCGCGTCGAAGTCGAATCGTCTTCTTGGAGTGGAAACGAGAACAAGCCATAGAGCTGGCTTCATCGTGATCCGGAGACAGGCACTTGTTGCACACCGGGTGGACGTCGATGTGAGGATATTTAGAGTTGCACACGGGACATCTCTTGAACAGGCTCCGTTCCATGATGGTACGTCGATAAGGCCTCTGGCGTCGACCGGGCCTTCAGTGCCGAAAAGCCACGCGGCTCCTCTGGATGTCCGGCTCGGGAACTGACCTGGAACAAGAACTGGGCACCGATCGCACGACAATACCGACGATAACTAAAGGCCTTTTGGCCAAATGGAAAGTTTTTTATTGATTCCTAACTTGAGTTAACAAATATGCATCCAAACCCAATGGCGGAAAAAACAATCTGAGGATGGAGTGGATATCCATGCGCACTGTAGTCCAGGGGAGGAGCCACCTATCTTGTGATACTTCGAAGACTCTTCCAGGACAACAATGTGCAATCATCCGGACCCAACACTAGGCGGCGATCTATGAACAGATATGAATTCAGCAGCCCACATGCCACGAACCGGTATCTGTATAAAATTAATAACTCTGAAACTACAGAAATCCTCCCAATATGCAAGTCTCCCAGGGAGGACGGGTTGCTGGGTGAGTTCTATAAAGCTGGGAAGGACCTTCTTGTAACTCACCTGATGTTGGCCTTTCGGGAGGCCGAGGTGGCGGACACGTTGTAGGCCGTCGACAATTATCCTCCTCCCTAAGGACCGTATGGACCCCCTGTAAGAAAGTGGCTCTGTATATACCGGACCAAAGTACGGTACAGTGTGCACAGAGTCCACAGTCCCCAAAGGTATAGCAGAGGCTAAAGTTAGATATAACCTTACTCTCTAAAGTGGTAGCTTGGTCAAGCAGTAAGGCAGTATAGGAGGACAGTGCAAAGCATTTGTTGTACACACTCAGTCAGCAAATGGTCTCCTACACTCAAGAACTGAACTCTAGGCCAATTGTTTTGTATCAAAACATAGTTGTTTTTTTTTAGAACCAACAAGGTATTAAAATATACTTTTAGAATTAATTACTTTAAATACTTTTCAAATAGGCAATAGACTTTTTGATTACAACAGTTACAGTTGTTGTAATTGGCAACACTATTTCAAACAATGCAACGTTGAGCTCAATGGGAATTTCTAGTAAAATGCAATTAGTTACTTTGTAGATAACTTTTCTAACCACAGGACTGGATCCTAGATTCAGTCCTGGGACATCTCCTGTAAGCAGTTGAGTAAAAGCGTTTTGGTTACAGTAGTGATTGTTAAGCAATATTATTGTATTTTAAAAGGTGACACTTGGAAACTTTTTCACATAGAATCACCAATGTTAACCTATGGGAGGAAATTCACTTAGAAGGTAAGAGGTGTTCTCTACTTTTTCTTACTACGTGTTGGATCCTGGATCCAGCACTGGTGCATCTCCTGTAAACAATAGAAAGAATGCATTTAAATAATACAGGCGATTTTTAAGAGGTTTTGAAAATCAACACTTAAAAACTTTTCTGGTGAAAACCAGACAATTGAGTCCTAAGGAAGGAATTCAAGTTACTGGTAAGTACGGTTAAAATTACTTGTCAGGGTCAGTGCTGGGGTGAAAGATGCAGCACTGGGTTCTCTCCTGATGACAGGTGAGTAAATGGAATCGTTGTTCGGCTGACTTTAGAGGAATATTTTAAAGATTCAAAACTCCACACTTAGAAGAATTTCCAAGTCAAACCAGTCAATGTTACCCTATGGAAGAAAAGTGATTTATAAGCTTTTGGGTAAGTACTCGACTGGCAGAGTTAAGGTGCTGGGCATAGACTCAGGAGTCTCGCTGGGCCAGGTAGGTACAGTTGGTACACCCTCAGCGGCACAGGGGCAGTTGGGTTCAGAGGTAGTTAGGTCCAATGTTATCCTATGAGAGGCAGGGTGCCTTCAGTTGGTGGCTGTTGGCAAGCAAACCACGCGTCTGTGGGAGCGGGGCAACTGGTCACTTGCTCAGGGCAAATGGGGACGTAGATCAGGACAAAGGGTGCACTGCCAAGGGGCACTCGGGCGGCTGGGGGTAGGGTGCTTTTCAGCCATCGGGCGCTCAATATTTTACAATGGAGAACTTGGAAGATGAACAAAGGCTGCAGGCTCGGGGACAGAGATTCTTCAGGAGCGACCAACACTTTGAGGGGTAAGTTGGGATCTTGGAGGATAGGTAGGCACCCCGGAGTTGGGCACAGGGGGCGCCGGGTGCAGGGGTGTCTTTTGGCGTCGGGAAATCTTACCCTCGGCTGGTCGCGGTTGGAGGGGTCCATGGTTGTGAGTCTGTAGGCGTCGTCTGGGTCGTCGAGGAGGGTCCTTGGGCACTGGATTTCAAGTCACAATCGCCGGGGGAAAGTCCTCAGGGTCTTTGTCCACACAGGCACAGGCCGGGCTCCATGGCTGCAGAGTGTGCTGGATTCGCGATTCCTGGCTAGCACCAGGGGTATTGCTTTTTTAGCAGAACAACTGCTCATGGGGTCCCAGTCTTGGTAGAGTCTCAAGGCAGTCCGGTCCTCCGGGGTTTTAGAGGTTGCTGACCACGGCAGGCACCGGAGTATCGCATGAGCAGGTTCAAGGATCAACAGGCCGGTAGGGCTGGGGCCAAGTCAGTTGGTGTCATCCTCTTGTTAGCAGCTGCACGGCAGGTCTTCTGTTTTCTTGATCTTCTTGCTTATTTTAAATCTGGATCTGAGGAAGTAAGGTTCAGGGTGCCCCTAAATACTACATTTAGGAGCGCTACAGGTAGGGTAAGGACAGGGACCAATCCGGCTCCTCGCTTGTGGGAGGGGGGCAGGAGCCTATCTCTGATTGGGCAGGGCTCCCAATCTTCAAGATGGCCGGAGCCCGGAGTTGTGCTTCTACTCGCCTCTCCCACCTGAGGGGTGGAGTTGGCACAGGATGGCACACCCCCTTTCCTCACGTAGGGTTTCCCGCCAGTCTTCACGCCAGAGTGGGGTTCAGAACTGGTGGGGGCCAGTTGCTGAGTACAGCAAGTGGCCTGGAGAAGCTCACAAAGGCGACATGCCTTTGGAGCTTCCCCTGCCCATCCTGGGGGAGGAGTCCTAGCACCTCGCCCAGAACGTGCATTGTTGCAGGCCCAGGAGAGCGGATGGCTCTCTACCCAGGGGTCCAGCAACATGTCTGCTGTGTGGCAGCCTAGTCAGCCTCTCAGACAAGACGTGGATTGTAGGTTAGGTTCAGGGGGCAACTCTAAATTGCTCTCCCCCGTGCATTTGGCATTAAATCCCACACTGGCATCAGTGTGGGTTTAATGTGCTGAGAAGTTTGATATCGAACTTTCATTCTTCAGTGAAGCCATCATGGTGCTGTGGAGTTCGTAATGACAACCTCCCAGCACCATATACTCTTAATGGCAGCACTGCACTTAGTGCCCATGAATTGCCTGGGTACTGTAGGAGCATAGGGCTCATGCACCTGTGCCCACACCACTGGCATAGTCCACCCAGCTAGAGTGGTGACTGATGGATGCCAGGGCAGTGGGATTGTGGGATTGGCACACAGGGATGGGTGCCATGTCAACTGTTTGTTTAGTTCTGCACCAAGGCACTCAATAAGTGCTGCAGCCCTTAGGGGTGTTCTCTGGTCTCAATGTCCTGGGTACCTAGGGTACCATTTACCAGGAGCTGACAGGTGGCCAGAGATGCCAAATGGGTTTTAGTTTCAACAGAGTTTTAGGGAAGAAACACGGGCCCTGGGCACCTGTTTGGCAGGAGCCCAGGGCATACTCAGTCAAAGCACATCAGCAATTCAGCAAAAAGTGGGGGCATACCATGCAAGAAAGAGGGCACTTTCTCATAAATAGGACATGTGGGATAGTGCTAGGTGGTACGTATTTTGTAGATCCTGAAGATTTCTGAAGATCCCATCACAGAAATACAAGAAAAAAGCACCAATTGGGGCGTGGCCAAGATGGCAACCTGATCGGACGCAGGTCTCTGTGGCTCCCTGCCCCGATCTCACTAAAAGCCCTTAAATTCGCAGACTAACCCCCAGACCGGCGTACTTTTCGTTTGGGGGCACTGGAGAGCGATTGCTGCCCCTCAGGAGTGGTCTCAGAGTGGAGGTAGCACCTGGGGCAGCTGGCCAAGTGAAGAACGGCTTGGCCGCGGCGTCTGCAATGGCGGCCATGCAAGAGCAGTGACGGTCTTCGCTCCTGCACATTGTTGAGCCCGACTGGTGCCGGAGCCAAACTGCTACCGGCGAGGCCCCCGGAGGGGGGCCCCACTGCCCGCTGGCTCTAGGGTTGTGCTGAGGAAGAGTGAGACTATCGCTGTGACCCGAACGGCGGAAGGATGGAAGACCTGGTGAAGGTCGTGGAAATAGAGGCCCCGGTCTTGGGCCTCCACGAAGAGCGGGCCCGGCACCGGTGCTGAGGACGGGCCTAGAGGTACAGACTGCCTGTCCCCACGGTAGCTGCCAGCGGAGCCCGGCAGGCGGAGGCCGGGACCCACGACGAAGCCTGGCCACCAAGAGCAGCCGTCACTGCCCGACGGAGGGGAAGCAAGAAAGCGAGCCGAGGAAGCATAACCCGAGGCCCTGGTCTTGGGCCTAACAGGACAGTGTAATCAGCACCGTAGCCGCGTCCTGGACGGGTTGAGCTGAAGGGCCGGAGGTGTGGAGCGGCCAAAGTCTGGGGGGCCAGTGGACTTGGCGACGGATCGGTCTGACCGTCAGAATCGCAGGAAGGGATAGCGGAGTGTGCGACGCTTCCAAAAGCGGCGGCAGAGGTAATCGAGGCCCCGGTCTTGGGCCTAGAAGGGAAGCGGGGCCTGCGCATTAGAGGAAGGGAGCGAGGCCCAGTGAGTCACACTCAAGGAAGGCCACACCGAAGAGGAGGGGGCAAAGCCCAACGGACGCCTTCTGCCCCGCAGTGCACTGACGGAAAGAGGCTGGCCGGTGGGAGACAGCAAAAGTGGCGGCCCTAGCACTGAACCGGATTGATTGCCGGTGGAGGAACGGAGGTGTCGCGGAACCCGAAGCAGCCCCGGAGACATCGGGGAAGAGGTTCACCTGAGGAGCCGGGACCCGCCGGCGAAGGAGAAGCGGAGGGCAGCCCCGAAGAGCCTACTCGAGGGCCGGCTTAGACCCCGGCGGAGACTGGAGCGGGGCCACTGGAGGTTAGCCGAAGAACCCAGCACCATGCTGATTCGGCATAGCCAATACGCAGGTGAGGAGCGGTGGTAGCTCGGGAGGCCTGGAGGTCGCGCCCCCGGCGGGAGGTTAACGGGAATCTGCCCGGATTCGGGCCCCTGATGCCACGATTTGGGGGGCAAAGCACATATTACGTGTACACGGGCAGGAGAGCCACTCCGGGAGCGCGGAAGAGGTGCTCCCCGCAGGCGCGCTGTAAGGCCTCTGGGCGAAGTTGCGGCGCCGCCTGAGATGGCGCTTTGAACTCAGGGGGCGACAATCGAGCCCCCGGCGTGGGGCCTGGTGCAGCCTACTAGGCCCAAACATCTGCACCCTTCAAAGTAGTCAAAAATGGAACCTGGGGACGGCCAGTGGCGGGGAGAGGCGCCGCTAACCCAGAAGGGGGCTCCCAACACCCCGAAGGTGACCCAGCGAAGCCGACCAGCCTCATTGGCGTGGAACACGCCCTGATAGAGTGGTCGATAGGTTGGGAACGACCACATCAGCTGCTCAGGTGAGGCCAAGGGGCACCTGAGCAATCAAACGGGTACTTCTGCAGCAAAGGTGCCCGGCGAGCGGAAGGCACTTTACCCGGGCCGACATCCCCCATACGCACGAGGCCTCTGGCACGGTCACATTGCCAAGGCAGAGCAGGCAACGCCGGGATGGCTAACTCTAGCCGCAGAGGGGCCCGCCCGATCACGGAAATACTGACCGTAAGCACCTGCGGGCACACCAAGCAAAGACAGTGGGGAATGCGTGAAGACTTCCAGACCTTAAAACAAGACCTGTTGAGTTAAGAACGAGAGCTCCGCCGGGATGTGGACAGACTGGGAGAAAGTGGCCGCGGTGGAAGACTCTAACCATGCCCGCTCTGAAGAACTAGCACATCTCCAGCAAGAAGTCCTCCGCCTTCGGGATCAGCAAGTGGACCTTCAGGCTCACGCAGAGGACCTCGAGAACCGCTCCCGGCGGAACAACATACGAGTCTGGGGTTTGCCATCTAAAGCAGAAGGGAACAGCGTTACTATGTACCTACAGGACTTATTTCGGGAGATTCTTCACAAACCTGTTGACTTCCCCATTCGCATCGACCGGGTGCATCGCATGGGACTGGCGCGCCGCGCCCCGGCCCCCCCTCCGGACATCCTGGCTTTCCTCCCGGACTTTCCCTTAAAAGAGAGGATCTTGAGGCAAGCCCGCCAATCTCAACCCTTCCGATTTCAGGATGCCCCTGTGGAACTTTTCCAAGACCTTTCAGCAATAACACTCCAGAAACGCAAAGACTTTAAGATCGCCACCACATTCTTGAGGGACAAAGGGGTGCCCTACTCATGGGGCCACCAGTTTCGTTTGATCTTCAAATGGGAAGGAGTCCTCCACCAGCTGAGCTCCCTCCAGGACACCTGCGCCCTATTGGGTCTAGAGATGCCAGACTATGACCTTGGAGAGGATTCCCCCCCGGGAATCTTCCCAGGGCAACCTGTCGCAACCCTCCCGGGATGGTTGGCAAAAGGTACGGAGACGTCGCCAGCCCAAAGCACGTCTCCGCCCGGACCCGATAACAATCGCCATGGAGCACGCAGCGGCCATCCAGGAGGTGGTCAAAGACACAGCGGTGCCCCCTGATCTTTGAGGGGCGGGGCCACATGGGTCGCCACTGCCACAATTACCTCCATTTTCTGACTCTACGGGCCTGGTTTGACTCTGGACAGGCCTGGGACTATGAATCAAGTTTGGGAATTACAAGTTGGGGCTGGAGCTGGAGAGGGTGGAGTGGGTTGTTGGAGGGTCAGTTTTGGTCACTGGGGGGGGGGGGCAGTACTGGGAGTCTGGGGTTAGGGAGGGATACGGGAGGGGTGGCGGGGTGGGGTGGGCGCTCCTTGTCCAAGGCCTTTTTCTTTTGAAGTTCCAAGTACTATTCTGCAAGACGCTCTGCCCGGCACAGGTCCATCTATCCGATTAGGATGTCCCGTCCACTGACTATTCTTTCCCTCAATGTGAGAGGGCTCAATAACCCATTAAGCGCGAGCGATACTCTCCCTCCTGGAACATACTGCAGCCGATATATGCCTCCTACAGGAGACACATCAGCTGCCAAAGGAACATCACCGCCTTAAATCTCGGGCCTTCCCCTTGCAGTTTTTCTTCTCGGCAGCTAAGAAGGTGGCAGGAGTTGCGATCTTAGTGTCCAAATCCTTTCGGGGACAGGCCCTACAGAAGGAAGCAGAGCTCAAAGGCAGGCTGCTGGTACACCGCTTTATGATTGGGGGCACACATTATTAATAGGTTCTATTTACGCACCTAATGAGGGCCAAGAGAAATTCCTTCACACAGCACCAGAGACAGCCACTGCCAACACGCACCCACACCTTCTCCTGGGCGGAGATCTCAATATAGTGTTCCACAACACAGCTGATCGCTCTAACCAACGATATGGGCAGGTAGGGGGACTTTCTGGGGCGGGTCATACACATCTTACTGACCTGGGTTTGGCGGATTTATGTAGACACCTTCACCCACAAACCACAGCATACTGTCAGAGTCCACTTTCTTACCAACTCTATCCTCTCGAAGACTTGCACAGGAACAGAAGATGCTAGCTTTCCGACTCCCACTTCTAACCAATCAGAATCAGAAGTATATCATGACTAACTGATTAGATAGAGGGAAGGGGAAAATTGGATAAAATAACGAAAGAAATAAAACAGAGAAGAGACTGGTCCTGATCCTCTGGAGTTCCGTAGGAATCTTCAATCAGCTTGCAAATCAGCTTCTCAAAGAACCCTAGGAAAACTAAACACATACAAGATAATAAATCACTGTACCTGAGCTACTCTGGCTTCCCTATGACTAGTTCTAAGAACACCTACCCAGGAATCTGTAACAACCTGCTGCTCTTCTATACTGAAGTGTAGGTTTTTTGAATGATCCGCATATTCTGTATTTTCAGATGACAGGTCTACCTCTTACTTCTGCAATATAATAAAAGTGTTATTGCCTTCTACTCTATGCTCAGTGCTTGTACTAAATGTATACTGCTTGTTTTCTCCACCTACCAGTGTTGTCTCTACGTTATCCTTATATTATGTTCTTCTTAAATACAGGTGCTTTCTCCTGAATAGATGAATTAACCTCATTCAACTCTCCAGGTAAGTTTTCCTTTTTCTTTTGCTTGTAATTTCTTTTAACTCTCTAACACTGTCCCTATCTCTTTCTAGATTAAACTTGAAGTCTTCTGTCTAGCACTGGTTCTGCAGATGAAATTCAACAATTGGCGAGTCAGGCTTTACTCCATTAAACAGTTCATAGACCTTTCCTTGCATTGAGAACGTTGTTATTACAATATTTACACAGTCACTTGAACTTGAACTGATAACAAGAAACCTTCCACTTAGCTCTGTTTCTCCGCTACTTCTTCGAATGAGTCTCTCTCTCTCTCTCTCTGCTTCTGTGGATTAATGACTGGAATTCACTGCTCTGGTAAATGTTCTTCGCTGACACGCAGTTTAAATAGCTCTGATTTCTTTTTTGAAACGAAACTCTCCCTTGAATGCTCTATAACCTCTTGACTTCGTGACACCCCCAAGGTCAAGGCAGCGAAAGCTTAAATAACTACACTGACTGGAAATGTTTCTTCCTTTCTCTCTCTCTCTGATGCGACCTCTGTGACTGGATTCCTCGGTGAAGTGCGCAGTTCCAAAGGAAAGCGCGCTGCACCTGGACTCTCAATCACGTGCTGGAAAGGCTAGACTGCTAACCTAGCATTCCACGCATTCCACAACCGGGACCATGTGAAGTCTCGGCTGGCGCTCCATTTTCTTGCTTTTAAACGAATTGAGTCTGCATTAAGTTCACTAAGAGGAGGGATCCTGACACATACACTCACTACTCGGCAGCTCATAAGTCATATGCGAGGCTTGATTTTCTATGCTCCCCACAATTGGTCCTCCGCGCGCAGGATGTAGACATTCTACCGACCTCACTATCGGACCATTCCCCGATGCTGGCATCTTTTCTCTTCCCGAGCACACCCAGCCCGCAACGGCACTGGCGCGTTCGGGAAATCTGCTCTAGAGCCCTGCTAACGTGAAACAGATAGGGACCGCCATCTCTCAATTTCTCACTCATAACGCTAACGCAGATACTACTAAGGCCACCCAATGGGCCGCACTTAAGGCGGTTCTCAGGGGAGAATTTATTTCCATAGCCTCGGCCAACCAGGAACGTGCTCAGAAAAGGGCTGAAATAGCCCAACGGGTCAAGGAGCTGGAGCAGATGCACCAGCGCACGGGGGCGCCACGAGCTTGGCGCCAACTCTGCACGGAGAGGAAACTGCTGGCGGCCCTAGACCAGGATGTGGCAGAATACGCCGCCATACGTCTTCGGCATGCCTACTACACTGGAGGGGACAGATGCGGGAAACTCTTGGCGAGCAAGCTACGCGAGCAGCGCCAAAGGCAGGGCATCCGCGCTGTTCGGTCCTGTCGGGATGAGCAGATCACAGATGATGCGGCCATCGCCGCGACATTCAGTGACTTCTATGACAACCTATATGCGGCAGACACACCCGATATGTTGGCAAGCGAGGGGTATCTGGATAGTGCGCCTCTCCCATCGCTGAACGGGGCACAAGGGGAATTCTTGGATCAACCTATCTGGTTGGACGAGGTGATATCTGCGATATCTCGCCTCAAATTAGGGAAGTCATCTGGCCCCGACGGCTACTCAGCGGCCTTCTACAAGACCCTCTGCCATCAGGTGGCCCCAATTTTACGGGACCTCTTCAATACCTTTGACCAAACAGGGGCAATCCCTGCAGACCTGTTGGAAGCGGCGATATCAGTTATACACAAACCAGGCCATGATCACACCCGATGTAGCTCTTATAGACCGATCTCCTTCCTGAATATTGATCTCAAGCTCTACACGGGTATTCTTGCGAATAGATTGGCACCGTACATGCAGCAGATGGTGGAACCTGACCAGGCGGGTTTCATTTCCCAGCGGCAAACAAGTGACAACACCAAACGAGATCTTCACCTCATAGAGGCAGGGTCTCTGGCACGGCCAGACTGCATGCTGCTCACCATAGATGCAGAAAAGGCCTTTGATAGGGTACACTGGCCCTACTTAGAACTCGTGCTGCAACGATTCAGTTTAGGGGAGACTCTCTGTACCCGCATATTAAACTGCTATCGCCAGCCTAACGCTACGGTCCTGGTCAACGGCCACACCTCGCCGCGATTTCCGATCGGCAGAGGCACCAGGCAAGGGTGTCCTCTTCATCCAATCCTATTTGCGCTTTATATGGAGCCGCTGGCGCAGCGGATCAGGCAACATGACCTCAAAGGGATCAAATTCGGTGGAGACATACACAAGATTAGCCTATATGCAGACAACATCCTGCTTTCTCTGACGGAACCGATGCAATCCCTTAGGGCCCTTTTTATTGAGCTCCATACGTTCGGGGCAGCATCCGGTTTTAAAGTTAACAGAGAAGTCAGAGGCCTTGAAGAAATGCGTTACTTACCTGTAACAGCAGTTATCCAGTATTGGTGTCTTTCATAGATTCACATGCCTGAATCATTCCCCGTCGCCGAGACGGGAGCCTCGGTACATAGAAAAGTAATGTCCTATAGACATACATAGAGAAAATAGGCCTAAGGGCTTCCCCTTAGTAGCCTTTCTTCGTCCTTATGTAAAAAGGACCAAACTCTCACAGTTAGCCAAACAGCTCCGACCTCCCTCTAGAACCTTCCTGGGAGGAGCCTCAGTCCCTCAGATTTTCGTACGCACCCAGCTAGGTTGGCGTAATATTGTTAGAGAGGGATGTGAGCCCTTCCAGGTGAGGCGGGAGAGTTGCATGTGAATCTATGAAAGACACCAATACTGGATAACTGCTGTTACAGGTAAGTAACGCATTTCTTATCCAGTATTTGGGTGTCTTTCATAGATTCACATGCCTGAATTAGAGTAGCTAGCAATTATATATGCACATTTGTGAAGCAAGTCGCTCTGCAGTCATGTCAGACAATATACATATCATCAATAACATGGGAAAAACAGCGTAAGCAGAATCTTACAATCATAATGAATGTGCATACCTGGATGGCGGGATGTAGGAAGGCTCACCTCAGTGAAAGAGATGGCGCAGCACCGCTTGGCCCACTGCCGCATCCTTCTGAAGCTCGATATCCAGACAGTAGTGCCTGGAGAAAGTGTGCGGAGACTTCCAGGTCGCCGCCCGGCAAATGTCCAAGATTGGCACTCCAGCGAATAGCGCCGCTGACGTGGACATCGCCCTGGTGGAATGAGCAGTAACACGATCAGTCAAAGGCCTTCCGGCCTGGTCGTGGCAGAATGCAATCGCTGAGGAGATCCATCTGGAGATACTCTGTTTCGTAAGAGGCAGGCCCGTTCTTGGGCTGCTGTATGCCACGAACAGTTGTGTAGACTTTCTGAGAGCCTTGGTTTTATCCAAGTAGAACTTTAGGCATCTTTTGAGATCCAAAGAATGCAGCGCCCTTTCCGCCGCCGTGGAAGGGTTCGCAAAGAAGGACTTAAGGACAATTGGTTAATTGAGATGAAAGTCCGAAGGCACTTTAGGTATAAATTTAGGGTTCGGTCTCAGCACCACCCTGTCCTGTCTGAATTGCAGATATGGTTCCTGAATGGACAATGCTTGTAGCTCGCCAACTCTCCTGGCCGATGTTAGAGCGAGCAAGAGCGCCGTTTTCCAAGCGAGGTGTTTGATAGATGCCCAATGAATGGGTTCAAACGGATGTCTCATGAGCTGGTTGAGTACCAGATTCAGTTGCCAGGTCGGAGGGACCTTCCGAGGCCTCGGAAAGGATCTGTAGGGCCCCTTTAGGAATTGTTTGATCAGCCTACTTGACCACAGAGAAGGCCCTGAGAAAGTTCTGGTGAACCTAGAGATAGCTGCCAGGTGAACTTTAATGGAAGCATGTGCCAGTCCTGACTGTGCCAATTGTAGGAGGTATGGCAATATCTGTTCAGGGGTGACATCAAGCGGCCGCAGGCCCTGGTTCGAACACCAAATGCAGAACCTTTTCCACTTGAGCGAGTAGGTTTTGTTCGTAATACCTGCCCTCGCTTTCGCCAGAACCTCCCTGCAGTCCTGCGGGATATCTAGGTCGCAGAACTCTCGGTGCTCAGGAGCCAGGCCGATAACTTGAGCGAGCGGAGGCTCGGGTGCTGTACCTGTCCGTTCGACATCGTTAAGAGGTCCGGGCGTTGCCTCAGGTGAATCGGGGGCCTGATGGAGAGGCGAAGCAGATCCGAGAACCAGTGTTGTCTTGGCCAGAACGGAGCAATTAGGATCAGGGTGCAAGGCTCCGCTTTCATCTTCCGGAGGAGCCTTGGGATCATCGGAAACGGGGGAAAAGCGTACGCAAACACGCTGAACCAGCCGATGGAAAAAGCATTTCCCAGTGACCCCTGTTGGGGATGCCAGCTTGCGTAGCTTGGGCATTTGGCGTTCCCCTTGGTTGCGAAGAGGTCGATTTTCGGGACACCCCACTGAGAGACGATGTGAGCCAGAGTGTCGTCGTTCAGTTCCCACTCGTGGGAGAGGGATCTCTGCCTGCTGAGGGCGTCTGCGATGGTATTGTCCTTTCCGGGAACATAGTCCGCTTTGAGCGAGATTCCGCGCAACACCAGCCAGTTCCAGATTTTCTGCGATTCGCGTGATAGAGAGAGCGACCGCGTTCCCCCCTGCTTGTTCAGATAGTGCATCGTCGTGGTGTTGTCCGTTTTGACGAGCACCGGGGGATTCTGGATGCGTGGCAGGAAGGCTTGTAGGGCGAGATATACCGCCCTCAGCTCCAACAGGTTTATATGGAGCAGTTTCTCCTGACCCTCCCACTTGCTGCTGATCCGAAGGTCCTGGAGAACAGCGCCCCAGCCCTCCAGGGAGGCATCCGTCGTGATCACCAGAGGCGCCGGAGGAAGGAGAAACGGCAAGCCAGTCATGAGATTCTTTCGATGTCTCCACCATTGAAGACCTTTGGAAATGCTCGGCGTTATCCTTACCGTGTCCTCGAACGAGCCAGTACTTTGAGTCCATTGCCTCGTGAGAGCTTCCTGCAAGGGGCGCATCCTGAGCCTGCAGTGAGGGATGAGGAGTATGCAGGAAGACATAATTCCGAGTAAGGAGGTGTAAGTCCGGACTTTGAGGCGTGTCTTTGCTGCCACAGCCGTGGCCAGGGACAGTATCTTGTCCGTCCTTTCCTTCGAGGGGAAGGCCTTTGCGCATTCCGTGTCCAAGGTAGCCCTGAGGAAGGTAATTTTTGTCGTAGGAGTAGTGCAGGAATTTTTGAGATTGAGGGTCAATCCCAGCTTCTGAAAAAGAGTGGTGCAGGCGTTGGAGGATTCGGCTGCGCCTTCGGGTGAGGGTGCCTTTACCAGCCAGTCGTCTAGGTAGGGGAAGACTTGGTGACCCAGCTGACGCAGAAAAGCCACCACCGGTGCAAGGCACTTTGTGAAAATCCGCGGCGCGGATTTGAGGCCGAACGGTAGGACCTTGAACTGATAATGTTTGCCTGCTACCTCGAACCTCAGGAACTTTCTGTGACGCTTGAGGATGGGGATGTGGTAGTAGGCGTCCTGGAGGTCCAGGGAGGTCATGAAATCTCCCTTTTCCAGTGCGCCCAGGATTTCCTGGATTGTCACCATCCTGAATGATTGGCTCCGTAGGAAGGTGTTGAGCGCCCGGAGGTCCAAGATGGGTCTCCACTTGTCTTCCTTCTGTCGCACAAGGAAGAAGTGGGAATAGAATCCCGTCCCCTTCAAGGATGCTGGAACCCTTTCGATCGCTCCTTTGTGTAGCATGACGGCCAGTTCCTGGAGAAGGAGGCGTAGGTGCTTGTGCGCCCGTTTCTGGGGAGGCGTATTGGGAGGGATGTTGGTGAATTCGAGAGAATGTCCGAATCTTATCATTTGCAGGACCCACCGGTCCGTGGTAATTTGGTGCCAATTGGTGAGGAAATGGGTCAGTTTTCCTCCAATTAGAAAGGATGGAGACGGTTGTAGGACTGGCTGGAGTAATCGGTCACTGGCGGCCGCCAGCGCCCTTCTTGGTATTCTTGCCTCTGAAGGTAGATCTGCCATAGGAAGATTGTCTACCTTGTTGCTGCCTGTGCTGGAACTGATTTCTGTTATTGTACGAGTTTGAGGACCTGTTCTGGTAGGAACCCCTATAGGAGGGCTGACCTCTGGAGCGGCCGCCTCGAAAGGACTAGTTTCGTGACTGCAGGGTGCCCAGTGCCCTGGCGGTATCGGTATCCTTCTTTATTGCCTGCAGTGCCTCATTGATTTTTTCACCAAAAAGATGCTGGCCGTCGAAGGGCATGTCCAGGACTTTCGATTGAACCTCCTGGCGGAAAGATGTAGCTTTTAGCCAGCCCTGACGGCGGAGAACCGCAGCTCCGGCGAGCTGACGGAACCCAGTCATGGCTGCATCGATAGCACAGTCGATTATCTCCGCAGCGGAATTCTGACCTTCCACAAGGAGAGCCTTTACTTCGCTCTGGACCGTGTCGGGCAGTTCTTGCACGTAAGGGGCAATGTCCTCCCAGAGTTGGCGATTGTAGCGCCCCAGCAGGGCGATGGAGTTGGCCACCTTGATTGTCATGGCTGACGTAGTCGTGAACCTCTTGCCTATCGTGTCCAGTTTCCTGCCTTCCTTGTCAGGAGGTGCGGACAGCGGGGAGGAAGGGTTGCGGGAGTGTTTCTGGGCCGCCTGAGTCACTACCGAATCCGGTCTAGGATGGCCGTTGAGGCAAGCCGCCGCCGTAAGTGGGGCTTTATATTTCTTGTCCAGGCGTGGCACCACCGCGGGCACAGAAGCGGGTGTTAGCATCAATTTCTTACCCTGGTCCCATAGAAACTCAATAATCGGAATAGATTTAGCCGACTTTTGGTTGTGCTCTTTGAAGTCATGCAAAAAGCATTCAGTTTCGGTCGATTCCACGACCATATGAAATCTCTTGGCCGCTCTGTCCACCAGTTTGTGGAAGCCGCCAATGTCCGCCGGCACCGAGTCCGCCTGTCGTGGGTGCGGTGAAGCTGGAGCCGACGAAGTTGGGGAGGTCGCTCCATATTCATATTCATCTTCGTCATGCTGGTCCGAGTGGACGTCTTGGACCTCTCCTTCCTCTAATTCTTCCTCCTCCTCCTCATCTTCTGAGGATTCCTCCGCCTGAGGTTGGACCTTGTCACGGGGTCTCACCACCTGAGGCCGGACCTGTTCGCGGTGGCTGTGGGCGGGAGGGTGATTTGGGGCGGACGCCGGGGCACGTGTGACAGGTGTCTGAATCCCACTGTCCGCATCTGGGAAGCGTTGTTTGTAATCTTGTACTAGGTACCGCAGGTCCTTGACAAGGGTCGCCGGCAGGCATATCATTGGGGTGACCTCCGTGCGGACACTAGTGTGTACGGAGTGTTCCTGATAAGTGAACTCCTCATGCTCCTCATCAGTACTTTGGCATTTGACGTTAAGGTCCGAGATAGAGGTAGCGGGACCTGGCTGGTCATCCTCTTCAGACTCCTCACTTTGGAAGATTTCCTGAGGCGGCTGCCTTTCCACTCTGCTCTGAGACGTCGATTCTGGGGTAATCTGCGCCCTGGTAGTTTTGCCAGACGTGGACTGCAATCCTGCTGCCGTCGAGGGAGCCGTTGACGGTGTTAACGAGAGGGCCGACACCTCGACTAGTTTGGATTTCTTCCATGGCTCCGTGAGCGCCATCTCCGGCGACGGTTCGCCCGTTGACGGAGTTTCCGTCGTCAACGATGACCTGAGCGAGGATGGGGTAGTCGACGGCACCTTTGTCGTGAGCGACGAATTCGACGTCGAAGATGTCGTTGTTGATGCACCCATCGACGGCGAGCTCGTAATCGGCGCCTTCGTCGACTCCGCCGTAGCAACCTGCGTCTTCGGCGTCGGGCCTTTCGTCGACGGCTTCGTGTTCGAGCCTCCCGTCGACATCTTCTTTGTCGACGGTGTGTTCTGCGGCAGCGACTTTGATGACGATGGGCTCGTCAACGCTGACGTCGTCGGCGGGGACTCCGTCGTCGACAGGGTCTTCGTCTTAGACGATTTCAGCAGAATGATAGAGGAAACAGGTCTACCTGAGGACGAGGATGTAGTCGTGGTTGCCGCCGCTGAGGGCAACGACGCGGACGTCGTCGACACGGTGGTCGTGACCGAGGTAGTCCTCTGGGCATGTCTAGTGGTAGACGGAGCAGGCTTTTTGAAAGTTTGATCGTCTCGAACAGACACTGAAGATGTCGTAGATCTTGCCTCTGAAGACTTCTTGTGTGCCTTCTTAGGAGGAGTGTCTGCATGGCCAGGGGAAAGTACCCTGGGCCTCTTTTTAGAGACTTCCGAGGACTTGGAAACACTGCCTTCTGAAGATTCCAGAGTGTCTCTGTCCTTAAGCCTGTCGAGCCATACGAGAAGGCGAGCCTCTCTGTCCTTCACAGTCTTTTTAGGGAAGGCTCTACACACCCTGCATTTGTCATAGACGTGGTCAGGGTACAGGCAATACAAGCACAGATCGTGCTTATCATCCGCATGGATCCGTTTCTTTCCACATGAAGAGCAGGCCCTGAAAAGGGCTTTCTTCTGCGATTCCGACATGGAAGAGGCCTTTTTCTGCGATTCCGACATGGAATAAGGCAGCGGAAGGGCAACACGTACTGTAAGAACAGTGTAGTGAAGCAGTCTATTGAAGATTTGAGATCGAAGAAGTACTTTCAAAGAAAGTTTGAAGATTTCGAAGAAAACCTGAGGAGAGCTCAGGCTGGAGACTCCCTAGCACGACGTGCGGTAGAAAAATCTGAGGGACTGAGGCTCCTCCCAGGAAGGTTCTAGAGGGAGGTCGGAGCTGATTGGCTAACTGTGAGAGTTTGGTCCTTTTTACATAAGGACGAAGAAAGGCTACTAAGGGGAAGCCCTTAGGCCTATTTTCTATATGTATGTCTATAGGACAATACTTTTTTATGTACCGAGGCTCCCGTCTCGGCGACGGGGAATGATTCAGGCATGTGAATCTATGAAAGACACCCAAATACTGGATAACATATCCTTATCTACAGCGGTACTCGCCGAGTCCAAAGAAGAGTTTGACCTGAAATGGTCCGATTCCACAATCCCATACCTGGGAGTCCTATTAGGCCCGACCCTGCAAGCTACCGCAGACGCGAACTACGCCAGGCTCCGCTCCCGCCTTACCGACGAACTCAGGAGATGGAAGCAGCATTCGCTCTCCTGGCTGGGTCGGATTGCTGCCGTCAAAATGACCCTGTTGCCACAATTCCTGTATGTGTTCCAGACCCTCCCGCTAAGCCCCCCACTGGGCTGGCTTCAAAGGGCACAGGCTGACCTGACACGTTTCGTATGGAACGGCCGCCGTCCACGCTTCAAGCACGCGATCGCAGTACTTCCCCCCCTGAGCACGGCGGGGTAGGGGTTCCCGATCTTACTTTGTATTTTCAAGCGACACAGCTCCGCACCCTGGTAGAATGTCACCAACTAGAGTCAGGCAAAAATTGGCTCTTTCAAGACCAAGCGGTGGCGGCCAGGCCTCTTCAGGGCATTCCATTCCTGCCTAAGGGACATAGGCCCCCAACCTCTATGCGTCCCAAATCACAAGCACAGTCTTGGAGGTGTGGGACAAGGTGGCGGTTCGGCATGATCTTACTTCGTTCCCCTCCCCGATGAAACCGCTCTTTGATAACCCCGATTTTACTCCAGGCCTGGACCCCAAGGCATTTACGGATTGGAGGCGCAAGCCCTGTAGAGAGCTAGGGCACCTGTTCGATTTAAACGGGATCCTACCCTTTCAGAAAGTGAAGGAGGATTATGGCATTCCGGAAACTGATCGCCTACCCTACCTACAGGTGCGACACTGGGCCTTACAACCAACGATCAGACCCGGCGCACAACGCTTCCTCACCGCATACGAGAACTGGCTCCCGACACGTTCCTCAGATAAGAAACTGATCTCAGACCTATACCAACAACTCCTCCTCACCAACAAATGCACTTACAACGCAGGGAGGGTTCGGTGGGAGAGAGACTTGGGAAGGCAACTTACACACAAGGAATGGTGGGCATATACCACAGGGCCAGGCACTCGGCTTATCACACTGGCCTCACCGAGACACTGACTAAGGTGGCCACCTACTGGTACCATACACCGGAACGCTTACACCAATGGGATCCCCGAATTAGTAACCGTTGCTGGAGGGGCTGTGGAGAACAGGGCAGCTTAGAACACTTGTTATGGAGTTGTGACTGCCTGCAACCTTATTGGAATTCCATTCTGGACGAGATAGTCTCCCACTTAGATACTCAACTTCCCAGATTCCCAGCATATGTTTTACTCGGGCTCCCTAACGTGCTAATGTACCCCTTGAAGTCCAGGAGAGGACTCCTCATAGCAATAGCACTGGGGGCAGCCGTACAGAATATTGTAGCACACTGGAGGTCCACTCAATCGCCCCCACACTCTGGCTGGTTACATAGATTGTGGATGATATTAGGGATGGAAAAGTTATCACTGGCAAAGGCGGGACGGGGCGAAGAGTTCGCTGCTCTTTGGTGCCCGTTCTTGACCCTGCTTACAGGCGAATTCAGGGAGCTAAGTTGCCCCCGATACCTGCGCTTACTGCGCCTAGCAGATACCCCAATTGAAGAAGCCAAAGCTCAGCCGCGGAAGACCACGCCCAGGGTTTAACATACATTCCTATATCCGGGGCAGAGGGCTATCTTCTTATACTTGGTTTTTCTTTTTCCCTTTTCTGGCTTTGCTTAATTGGACAAGGAGGGGACAAGGGAGGGATGTGGAGGAGGGCGGAATCCGAGACCCGTGCTTCCCGCTGCGGGGACCCTATCCTGTGGACACTACTCGTATTTCTATTGCATTACGAATGATGGAGGCTCCCTGTATGTGGCTCAGAACTGATGTACCGATTGACGAATGTGGTCTCTTTGTTTTTTCTGTTCTGATGAAAATAATAAAAGATTTAAACCATAAAAAAGCACCAATTTTGGCAATGTTTGATGTTTGCAGGGAAAAGTGGGTAAGAAAAAGTCAAGGGAGTCCTAGACGTCAAGGAGTTAAACTCCATTACAAGAAGGTCGACATGCGTGAGAGAAAAGCAAATATGTTGGTCCCTAGTACTAAAGACAAGACTATTGGCTTTGCAATGCCCTTTTAAGGTCTCGCCTAACATCGCAGTGCATGCACTCCTCGCTTGTGAGATCTATTGTCGCCGGTTTTACTTCGGAAGCGGGGTGGAAGCTCCGCCTCCTCTTTTCATTTGCGCGCGTCACACTTTATGTGAAATGCTCACATTTCATTTGTAGAGAGGCTTTTTGGTTCCCTCCCTCTCTCCTTTCCGGCTCGCCCACCCGGACTGGAGTTTGTGCTCTCGCACTGCATCTCTTCCGCCTTGTGATTAGTAAAGTTGCAGAGCTTGTTTTTTAACAAAGTCAGCGGCATCTTAGAAGTGGGGCTGAAACCTTGAAATCAAAGTAAAATTGTTGCAGTTTAAAGCTCTGGGGTCTTCACGTGCTCCTAGTGCGCTATGTTTGATTGGCTGAAACCTTGCTACAGCGCACGCCCCGAGTACAGTCCCTGCTTCCGTACGCCGTACAGCCAGCCAAAGCCCCTCGCTCGCATTTTCAATAATGGAGGCACTAAGGCACAGCAGTTTAATCACTGCCAATTACTACAGTCACACCCCAGACACAAATTCACATCTCATTCACATGCAGAGCCAAAGTTTCCTGACACCAGCCAGGCGCCCTTTGCTACAGCCCCTCTTGGGCAATGACCACCACTAGCACCGTGCCGTTCAACATATCCTCGTCAGATAGGGTTCCCACTTGACCCCTCCGTGTGAAGCCAGTAACAGTATGCCAGGCTGTCCATTTTGACTAACTTGTTTGGGTTTTGGTTGTGCAGGTGTTTGGAGTGTAACAAGGCTATGGCTGTCCGTATTAAGGTAGCTTCGGTGACCATGCCTATTTGTTATCGCCATTGCTCTGATTGGTTTGGTTGTTTATTCTCTCCATCGCTTTTTGTACATCTCCCGTTATTAAAAAAAAAAAAACTGAGCACTTTACAATGATACGAAAAAGGGCTAGCATGTTGCTATGATAATGATGATTCGAGGACACCTTTCAATTCATTATGAACGTTATTTGAATTCTGAGCAGCGAAAAGTACTGAATTTTAAGCCTCCCGAAAAGTATGGCAACCTGCCTGCTTGGCAGTTTTTTTTATTTTTTTCCTTCATTCTCCAGTTAATCTCTAAAAATGGTTCCCTTCCTACAATGTTGCTTTGGATTTGGCCAAGTTTATTTTCTCCTTCCAAGACCCTGATCTTCGACTTTGAACTGCTTGCCTCTAGTCCCAGTCCATGCATTAAGAAAGTATTTTGTACTGCATTGGTTTAGGACATATGCATCTTGAGGCTAGTTTAAAATGCAATTTAAACTGATGGACTGATGAAGAGATACAAATAGCGGTAGGTGAAATTGCAGAAAAATTTAACGTTTTAACAAAAGCCCCCGTACCCCAAAAACATTGGACATGTGTTATCCCTACGGTAACTTTGTTCCAAGGTGTGTGACCTTGCACATTCCAATGGCTCCAAAAGGGACTTCTGGAAAGTTTTTTCACCACTGCTGGCTTCTGGGTTTCGCTTGTGGACAAGACCACATGCTTGTTGTTTCAGTGACCGATCCCAGCCCAAACAGTATGAAAAAGGTCTCCCATGCATGCAATTCACACCGATGTGAGAGACACACTCCATAAACTGTAAATTGCTCAAAGTCGTCCAAATGACAATACATCAAAGGGATCAATACTCCACATTATCCAAATAAACTGTGCATTTATAAAGAAAAACTAAAAGAACAAGCATTTGCAAAGCAATAGATCTAGCATTTTAAAAACTTTGACCCATTGGTATTGTAAATGGACATGCATTTTAGTATTTCAGGTTTTTTTAAACACAAATAAAAGGCATTGTCATTTACATTGCCAATAGCTCAAAATATCGCAATTGCAAGACCTACTGCATTGCAAATGCTTGTTTGTTTAGGTTAACTTTATCCTATATTTAATCAATTAATCCTTAAACGTCCTTATGTTAATTAAGTTTAAAAATATAATGCCCATGATGTAGTGGTGAAGTAGTGTCCCACAATGTGGTGTACTTTAATGGAGAGGTGGATATAACCAATAAAGTCAATGCAAACAATTACATTTGGGTAGTCATTGCTTTTTGTGGCATCAAACAACGGAATCAATTTCTCCTTTCGATCCACAGAACCAAAAATCATGTGACGTTCCACAATATGCTAAAATATCCATGTGTTCCCTCGCTAACCCTCCAGATGACCTCACTAGTTGACAATAAAATCCAACGCCACAACACAATTTTGCAACTTTTACAAACTCAAAAGTCATAGCTGGCACGGCAATTATTGCAAACTAATGTACATTCAACTTCAGAGATCAGTGTGTACTTGGATTGCCAAAACGACATGTGTCATGTTATGTTATGTTAGTAAGCACTAGTAAAGCTTACCTACACCTGTGGGTTTCATAGCGCCTAGGATTACCAGGTAATCCACAAGAAATTCTCTTGTATGTACACATCCATGATGGACACTAAGTTTAAGTTTAGTGGTTATGCTTTTTAAATGTGTTGTACCTTCTACTTTCTTGGGCCCCGTCGATGGTGGAGATATTTGAGGAGAAGTTTTCTTCTCCTCCCATTTCTCAGTTTGCTCTGTGGGTCTCTCCTCCCTTTTGTTTGATAAGATGCAAGAGGCCTGCTCCTGCAATCGAGGTTCAACGGGGGCACCCAGCCAGCAGGTTGACGAGGAAGGTGTGACTTCTTTGGCAGGTGCAGCTGGTTCTGCAAAAAAATACAAAATCATGTTTAATGTGCGTTTGTTCAATTAAAAATTCTAAATGCAGATAAGTCTCAAATGTTTGCTGATTTTGGCTATATCTCAACGTCACTCACAGATGCTTTTCCATAATTTTTGAATACGTTAACCAAGCTTCCCAGTCTAGCCAGTATTTTCCACTTCCTGAACACAAGATATCAAGTCATCTCTAAAATAGGTCTTCACAATCTACAATTCACACACTGCATAAATGTGAAAATTGCATTATAACATCATTGTCCTTTCACTACTCACAGGCTTCTAAATCCCAGTAAAGAGGGTCTAACAAAGTTTCAAGATCCAACTGGAGTGTCGGACACCCGCATCCTACACGACCTCAGCCTCCTCACCAGGTAACCTGCAGGAGCAATAGAGACTGGGAAACTACCATCAGCCACCTGTGAGAAAGTGCCATCTTTCTTGCATGTTATGCCCCCACTTTTTGCTGGATTTGTGATGTGCTTTGACTGAGTGTGAACTGGGCTCCTGCCAATCAGGTGCCAAGGGCCCGTGTTACTTCTCTAAAACTGGATTGAAGCTAAAACCCAATTGGCATCTCTAGCCCCTGGTAAATGGTACCATAGGTACTCAGGGCATTTTGACCAGAGAAGACTCCTACGGGCTGATGCACTTATTGTGCCATCCTTAGGGGCCATGCAGCCTGACACACACACACTGCCGTTGCAGGCTGAGTGTCCTGGTGCAGAACTGAACAAAGTCGACATGGCACGCATCCCTGTGTGCCATGCCCGCAAACCCACAGCCCTGGCATACATCAGTCACCCCTCTAGCTGGGTGCCCTATGCCAGTGGTGTGGGCACAGGAGCACAAGCCCTGGGCCCCTACAGTACCCATGGCAATTCCTGGGCACTGTAAGTGCAGTGATGCCATTAAGAGTATATGGTGCTGGGAAGTTGTCATTGCGAACTCTACAGCACCATAATGAATACACTGAAGACTGACAAGTTTGATACGAAACTTCTCAGCACATTACACCCACAGTGATGCCAGTGTGGGATTTAATGTAAAATGCACTACAGAGGGCATCTTAGATATGCCCCCTGATACTTAACCTACAATCCATGTCTGGTCTGAGAGGCTGCCTAGGCTGCCACACAGCAGACATGTGGCTGGTCCCCTGGGTGGAGAGCTCCCCGCTCTCCGGGACCTGCAACAACGCACATCCTGGGCAAGGTGCTTGGTCTCCTCCCCCAGGATGGACAAGGGGAAGCTTCAAAGGCATGCCGCCTTTGTGAGCTTCTCCAGGCCACTTGCTGTACTCAGCAACTGGCCCCCACCAGTTCTGACCCCCACTCTGGCGGGAAGACTGGCGGGAAACCCTACGTCAGGAAAGGGGGTGTGCCAGCCTGGGCCAACTCCACCCCTCAGGTGGGAGAGGCGATGTGAAGCACAACTCCAGCTACCTCCATCTTGAGGATGGGGAGCTAGGCTCTTGCCCCCCCCCATCACACAGGAGAGGAGCAGGTTAGGGGGTGTACCCACCCCAGAACCCCTGAAGGAACTGCATTGACGGAAGGTCCTAGATACAAGGAAGTGGAAGAAATATCAGTGGTTGGTCTCCTGCACACCCCCTTCATAACCTATGAGCATAGGTATGAAGGGTCTGAAACACTAAGGAAGTGGCAAAATAAGAGGCAAAATAAGAGTGAAGTGGGGAAAAGCCAAAGTACCCACCGCTGGCAAGATACCCATCGAGGGCTACTCGAAGGGAGACTACCTGACCTCCCTATGATGGTGACCCTTGAAGCGGGCCTCACACTTCCGCTGGAGGGGGAAACAGGACGACCATCTAGATATCGGAGGAAGAAAGCCTACTGCAACAACCAGAGTGTGCAAACTACACACAATGGTCAAGGAAAAGGAGCCCAAACCATCGAGACAGGGGAGAATGGACCGCTATACAAAGGTCGTCGGCCCACCTCGGGGGGCAGAGGGCGAAACGTCTCCCCAGCCAGATAACACGATCCTCCTGCAAGCAATACAGTCATCCAGAGAAGCCCTGGAGGGGAGAATCGACGAGGTGGGATCCGAAGTCACCTTGCTGCGTGAAGACCAGCAAACGTGTTGTAGAGTGTAACGCTGACGGAGCAGCATATCTCGGAAGTTGAAGATACATCCCACATGCAAGGCAAGGAAGTCACGAGCCTCGGTACCTCCATGAAAGAAGTTGCGTGGAGGTTAGAAAACGCTGAAAACAGGGCACGCAGAAACAACCTTTGCTTTGTGGCATTTCTGGAAGGTGTGGAGGGAAAAGACGCAGGACTTTTTCTCACCCGGTGGCACTCTTTGGCCACAGGGCAGTCCCTTGTAAATGGTTCTACAGGTACCAGGGGCACTGTGGCCATGGATGGCCCTAAAGGCTGCAGCACTTACTATGCCACGCTTAGAGGCCGTGCACTTTTACACAAACACACTGCCTTTGCAGGCTACGTGTTTTGGTGCAGAACAAAGTGAAGAGTCGACATGACCCACATCCCTGCGTGCTATTCCTACAAACCTCTGCCCTGGCAAAGGTCAGCCACCCTTCTAGCTGGGTGTACTATACCAGTGGTAAAGGTACAGGTGCATGAGCCCTGTAACCCTACAGTGTCTAAGTCAATTCTTAGACATTGTAAGTGCAGTAATGCCATTAAGAGTATATGGTGCTTGAAGTTTAATTACAAACTCCACAGTACCATAATGGCTTTACTGAAAACTGTGAAGTTTGATATCAAACTTCTCAGCACATTAAACTCACACTGATGCCAGAGCGAGATTTAATGAAAACCATCTAGAGGGCATCTTAGAGATGCCCCCTGAAAAACAACCTAACACTAGTGTCCAGGCTGAGTGGCTGCTCGTCAGCTGTCAAAACTAGACATGTTTCTGGACCCCTGGGTCGAGAGCCTGCTGCTATCGGGGGTCTGAAACAATGCACAACCTGATACGAGGTACTAAGTCTCCTCCCCCAGGATGGGCAGGGTCCACGAAGAGGAAGCTTCAAAGGTTTGCCGCCTTTGTGAGCTTCCCCAGGCCCTTTGCTGCTTCCAGCTACTGGGCTCCACCGGTTTTAACCCTCACTTTGGGCAGGAGAATAGGCTGGAAAACCAAGTGAGGAAGAGAGGTGTGCACAACTTTGCCAACCCCACTCCTCAGGTGGGGGAGGCGAGGTGAAGCACAACTCAGCCAACCAGGTCGACCTCAAAAAGGGACCCATTGGTCCTAACCTTTAACTTACCTGTAACGTCCTTAAATCTAGTATTTAGGAGAACTCCTGACCCTTGCCCCCTCAGACAAGAAACGCCCAAGAAGAAAAGAAGAAGGACCAAAGCCAAGAAGTAAGACACACACCGACTTGGCCCCAGCCCTACCGGCCTGTCCCCACCTCGAGCCTGCTGAAGCAAAATCCTGGTCTGTCCTGCAGCCAGCAACCTCAAGAACCCAGAGGACCTGCCCTGCCTTCTACAGAAAATAATTGGACTCCCTTGAACACCGGATTTGCTCACCCACAAACTCTGGCCAAATCCAAGAGTCTGCACCCGTCACCCACAGCCAGAGTGGCCCTACAGCACGAGGAGGTCTCCCCGGCGATCCTGACATGAGATCTGGTGATCTCTGACCTGCATAGAATTCCCCAGCGAAGCCTGCAGCCTCATTTTAGAGGATCCCCCTGACCGTGACTGGAGCTGGTAAGAGAAACCAAACGCCTGAAGACATCCCTGCACCTGAAGACCCACGGCCTTGGATGGCCCAAACAACGGTGTCCCAGCATCCCAATTTATCTCTCCAACCGGTGGTCACCTCCAGAAGATCTTAATCCCCGAGCCTGCATCTTTGTTGAAACCGGAGAATCCCCAATGAAATCAACAGGGCACCAGACGCCAAAACAGCACCCTGCACCCAGCTGTCCCAGCGCTGCTGAGGGTGCATTTTGGGTGCTACACAGGGTCCCCCCCTTTGCCCCGAGCCGAACACCAGGAGCTTTGCTCCCACAACCTTGTGGCCTGCGCGTGAGCAGCCACCAACCTGAGGACTCCTATCCCCCATTGGATAACATTGGGCCTCAGCACTCTGCACCCAGCCGCCGCAGAGGGGGCTTTGAGAGTGCATGCTCGACCCTGGGGGAAACCTTGTTCTAACCCCAGAAACAAAAATATAGAGTACTTACCTTCATTTCTCTCCATAGGAATACAGTGACTTTTTCCTTGAAAACTGTTCGTAGTGTAGAGGTGAATTGTACGAAAACCTGAAAAACTACAACTTGACAATATTGATTTTACTTAACTTTTCTCTAGGAAATGTCCCAGTGTGATATCAAAGCATATCACACTGTGTAGGAAAAGTAACTTGAAAATTAATCTAAAAATTAACCGAAAAGTAATCTGTACAGTAACTTTGAATCCTTGACTTACCTGTATCTCAAACAACTACATTTGAACTTGCATTCAATTGTAAACACTGCATATTATTTTGCAAAACATTTATTTCACGTACCTGTGCCAGGCATGGCTTGGTTCTAGAAATAAAATAACTACATTTGTATACAAACAAACTTGGTCTGAGTTCAATCTTTGAGTGTGTGACATCATTTGCTGATTGAGTGGGTACTGTAGTGTAGTTCCTATATTCCCAATAGGCTCTGCGCATTGGAATAATATGCTCAGCAGTGTAGACGTAGGACTGAGGTCGACTAGGTCTCTACTGACTATATTAGACTTAAGGTTTGCCAGCTAGCTCAGAGGTCACTAGAAACTTTCTCGAATAAACGAGGAGTTTAACCTCCCTGGATAGACAAGAAGGGATTAGCTTCTGACAACCATATAACATGACAACTTTGCTCCCTCAGAATAGGAGTGTATCTCTAGAGTCGTGTGAAAACAATAGACAGCTATTTCACTCAGTCAATTGTGCGTACTTCGTTTCACCAGAGTGCAGAGATAAGAGACGGACGTTTTCAATAAAAGGTGTAATTTATTGAACAGTCTTCTTTCTCATGCAAGAGAAATGAATTGCCATAATTGCAATACTTAAGATAAAGTAAAGTGCGTACAGTAAAAGGAGTATTATGAAATAATACTGTAAAAACATTGATATGGTTTCTTAGCCATAAGATACTTTAAAATGGATAAAAGATATACATACATAAATACATTGACTAACGTACTCAACTGGTGCTTCTAAAATACGCCTACCCCGGTGTACCGGACCTAAGCCTAATATGTGGGAAGGAGTAAGTAAGTAGCAGTTTAAGTTAAGTTGGTTATGCCAAGAATCTGAATCAAGAATTCTCTTTAAGGGTTTAGTCAGATCCGTACCTTGGTATTAGAAAGCAGGAGGTCTGGTATCTCTCTGTCAGGACTCGATATCCCAGCAACCCGCAAGGGTAGGCTGGAAACGCCGGAGCTGGATTTTCTCGGCTGGAGAAAAAGACAGCGTCTTTCTCAGCGCGTCAAGAGGGAGGGGCAGCGTCCGTGGGCTCTCGCATCAGCTGGGCTCTCGGGCAAGTAGATAACTGCTCTGCTCCGAAACCACCACCCTGTGTTTGCTTAAGGCAACGTTGGCATATTTATACCTGAAAGGTGCCGGGTTTGACGTAAGGTTTGGACATAAGACGTCAATAAAGATGTCACTAAGAACAGGCCGTTCTTGCCGTGCTTCGCAGGAGTTCTAGGATGAAATCAAAACAAAAGCAAACGGGGATTTCCCAGGTTGCTGGAGGTTTGGTTTGTTTAGAGAACTAGTTGTGCTTTCTAGGAGCCCGGGGAAGTAGCTTTGCTGAATGTGACTGAATGTGCTACAACCTAATATGGATTTGATTCTTATGCGTTTATGGGGATATTATTGATTATAACCGCACAAAGGCATAAAATAGAAATATTGAGTTAGGTTCCTAGATAAAAACACAATAGTACAACAAATGCGTAACAGTACCCTCCGATAAAGCAGTACTGTTTGCCTACACTACCACAAATCGAGAGTAAGGTACTATCTACTTTTACCTGTGCCTACCTTTAGTGTTCCACTGGACTTTGTGCACACTAAACCTAATTTTAGTATAGTATATACAGAGACAGCTTCCTACAACGGACATTGACTATCCACTTCTTCAAAAGATCGCAAATAGGGAAGAACCAAGACCAGATACAGCTGTTCAAGACCCGCCCCAACAACACTTACAGAAAGGAGGCGAGACTGAAGACGGACTTGTCGGTAGCCGAAGGACAGTAAGACGGCACTAAGTGCCCCCCTGAATTTCCACATTCTGCACCACTGTGGTGCTTAATCTAGAGTGGGAAATAAGGAATATGCTACTTACCAGTATGCATCTGTTCTTGGCATGTAGGGCTGCTGACATTCATATCTGTGCATAGATCGCCGCCTAGTGTTGGGTCCGGATGATTGCACATTGTTGTCCTGGAAGAGTCTTCGAAGTATCACGAGATAGGTGGCTCCTCCCCTGGACTACAGTGCGCATGGGCATCCTCTCCATCCTCAGATTGTTTTTTGCCATTGTGGCAGAGATGGAGTGTTGTACAGTAAGAGATGTCCATGCAAGAAAGTGAGAGTTATAATGAATGCTACAGCTGCGACAGGAACCGGGGAGGAGGGTGGGCGATAGGAATGACAGCAGCCCTACATGCCAAGAACAGATGCATACTGGTAAGTAGCATATTCCGTTCGAGGCATGTGGGCTGCTGAATTCATATCTGTGCATAGAATGTATAGCAGTCTCTCCCTTAGCGGTGGCTACCTGTGCCAGCTGCAGAAGTCTGAAACAGAGTTTTTAGAACAGCCTGTCCTACAGCAGCTTGCTGTTTGGAATGTACATCTACACAATAGTGTTTTGTGAAAGTATGTATGGTAGTCCATGTGGCTGCTTTACATATTTCCTCTAGAGGAATGTTTCCTAGGAAAGCCATGGATGCCCCCATTTTGCGTGTAGAATGCTCTATTGGGGGAACTGTTAAAGTGCGTTTTGCCTTAAGATAACATATTTGAATGCACTTAACTATCCATCTGGCTAACCCAGATTTAGAAATTGGGTTGCCTTTGTGTTGGGGTGAAAAGGCAACAAACAACTGTTTTGTTTTCCCTTTAATCTTTTGTCCTGTCTATGTAATGTAGGAGAGCCCTCTTAACATCTAGTGTGTGTAGAGCCCTTTCAGGTACTGACTGTGGATTTGGGAAGAACACTGGTAGTTCTATTGTTTGATTGATGTGGAAGTGGGATACCACTTTTGGCATGAATTTAGGGGTTGTTCTAAGCACGACCCTATTTGCGTGAATCGGGAAGAATGGCTCTTGAATAGTTAGGGCTTGCAGCTCGCTAACTCTTCTAAGCGAAGTAATCGCTGCGAGAAAAGCCACCTTCCATGTTAAAAATTGTATTTCACACGAGTGTAAAGGTTCAAAAGGTGGTCCCATTAGTCTGGTTAAAACAACGTTTAGGTTCCAGACAGGTAAAGGTGGTTGTCTTGGGGGGGATCACTCGTTTGAGCCCCTCCATGAATGCTTTAATTGCAGGCACTCTGAATAGCGAAAGGTGCTGCCTGTTCTGAAGGTAAGCTACTATGGCAGCTAAGTGTATCCTTATGGATGTATAGGCTAGATTGCAGCGGTGTAGGTGCAAAAGATAGCATATGATATTTTGAGTTGATGAGTCTAGTGGGTTTATGTCATTGTTGTTACAATAAATGACAAAACGTTTCCACTTTGCTGCATAGCATGCCCTTGTGGTAGGTCTTCTTGCCTCCTTGATAATGTTCATGCAGTCAGGAGGTAAGTTTAGGTAGCCAAACTCTAGGACTTCAGGAGCCAGATTGCAAGGTTCAGCTGCTGCGGATCTGGGTGCTGAATGTCTCCATGGCTCTGCGTTAAGAGACTGGGTGTTAGTTTTAGTCTTTGATGAGGCACCACGGAAAGTTCTAGGAACGTGGTGTACCACGGTTGCCTCGCCCTTGTTGGAGCAACTAGGATTAGCGTCATTGAGTGCTGGCGCAGTTTGCGTGCCACTAGCGGTATCAACGGTGCTGGTGGAAAAGCGTAAACAAATTTGCCTGACCAGTTCATCCATATCGCATTACCCCGAGACTGCGGGTGTGGGAACCTTGTGGCGAAGTACTGGCCTTTTGCGTTTTCTTTTGTGGCAAACAGGTCTATCTCTGGTTGTCCCCACTGTTGGAAGTATGGTTGAAGCACTGTGGGATGAATCTCCCACTCGTGCACCTGTTGGCTGTGTCTGCTGAGCAGATCCGCTATTTGATTGTCTTTGCCTGGGAGGTGTTCCGCCATTAGAAAAATGTGTCTTTGGATGGCCCACTTCCACATGCTCTGAGCTAGATGTGACAGCTGTGGAGAGTGTGTTCCTCCCTGTTTCTGTATGTAGTACAGCGCAGTCATATTGTCCGTCTGGATCAACACGGTCTTGTTGCACAGATGTACTTTGAACGCTTTCATCGCCATAAAAATTGCCAACAGCTCCAGTAGGTTGATGTGCATTTTCTTTTGTTGCGTGGTCCTTAAGCCCTGCACTGTGTGGTGGAGGACATGGGCTCCCCACCCTATCAGGGATGCGTCCGTCGTCAAGACTATTTGTGGTACAGGCTCCTGAAACAGTCGTCCCTTGCAAAGTTTTTGTGGATTCCACCAATGCAGAGAGTTGTATGCACGACTGGTCACCAACACTAGGTCGTTTAATTGTCCTTGAGCCTGGTTCCACTGACGTGCTAGGCACTCTTGCAGCGGACGCATGTGTAGTCTCGTGTGAGGGACTATGAAAATGCATGAGGCCATCATGCCTATTAGTTGCATAAACACTCTGGCTGGGAGCGAGTGTTGGGGCCTGAACCTTTGGATTAGCGTCTGAATGTTGATTATTCTGGCAGAATTTGGCTGTGCTTTTGCTGCCAGAATGTCTATGGTCGCTCCCAGGTACTGTTGTACGTGGGCAGGCTGAAGATGGGACTTTGGGTAGTTCAGCGAAAAACCTACACTGTGCAGGAGGTGAATAGTGCGTGACATGTGGCTGGCGCATTGCTGGGCTGACTGTGCTTGTATTAGCCAGTCGTCCAGATATGGATAGACATGAATATGCGGTCTTCTCAGATGTGCTGCTACTGTCGCTAGGCACTTTGTGAATACTCTCGGGGCTGTTGTCACCCCAAAAGGAAGGACTTTGAATTGGTAGTGCTGATTTTGTATTGTAAACCTGAGATATTGCCTGTGTGCTGGGTGTATCGGTATATGGAAATATGCGTCCTTTAGGTCTGGTGTTGCGAGGAAGTCTCCTTGACGCAACAGTGGTAATACCTGCTATAGAGTGAGCATGTGGAAATGCTCTGATAAAATGTATTGGTTTAGGGGCCTGAGGTCCAAAATTGGTCTGAGAGACCCGTCCTTCTTGGGGATTAGGAAGTACAGTGAGTACACCCCTGTACCCTGGTGTTCTAAGGGTACTAGTTCTAAGGCCCCTTTTTGTAGCATGCTGATGACTTCTTGCTGCAATAAGTGTAGGTGTTCTGCGGACATAGGACGTTGTCTTGGAGGTATGTTGGGTGGTGTGGAGGTTAATTCTAGGCAATCTCTCCCCTTTAATTTACCCGGGTCCCTCGCCCTAGAATGAGCCAGCTTGAAATCTATGAAGCTCCCATCTGCAAGCAAGAGACCATTCCAGTATGTCTAAATGTATATGTTTTACTGAATAACTTAGATATTGATGTATACATTGTATATAATAGTACAAGAAAGATGAAATAGATGTAAAGTAATGTACAAGGTTTGTAAATAATTGTATGTATATGTAGATATGACAGCACCCAGCGAGGCAGGGCTTACCTATCACTAGGGAGAATTCACAATTGTATCACATAGATAGATTCACTGATAGAGATAAAGTGACAGAAGTAACTAGCTAGACATGAAGATTGAATAAGACACTGCATAAGATCGAATACTAAAGTATTATTTTTCACCATTGTAGCCACTGTTGATGTAGAAAAGAACAAAGCAGAATTCCTGAGGAAGGCGAACGGCCGAAACGCGTTGAAGGAATTAATTTCTGCGTTTAAAGATTAAGTTACAATCTGTGATGGTATTTTAAGAACTATTTAATGTGAAATCACTGTAATGTATTATATGTAAAATTATCTTTTGTACCCAAAAAAATAACAGAAATGTGTTTATATATATAAAAAAACGCAAAGAGATAGAAAGTTGAAAAAAATAACAAATATCAAATACAAAAATAACATATCAGATATCAATGGGTGGAAAATGATTTATCAAAACATGCATGTCTAGGTTACTCATGAAGTACTAGTACACATAACCCGGTGTGTTCACTCACTTCTTTTCAAAAAATACTATACCTTGCTAGGGTTTATCCTTTAAGGCAGGGACCCCGTTTTTTCTAAAAAGATAATTCTAGGCAATAGCCATGCTGGATCATTTGCCTCACCCACCTGTCTGTAGTTATGTTTTCCCAGACTGGCAGGAACTGCTGTAATCTTCCCCCGACCTGTGTTACATGGTCTGGGGGTAGTGACAAGAAGTCACTGTTTGGTATTGGTAGAGGATCTGGTGGTGTTATTCCCTCGTCCTCTACCCTTACTGTTATTGCCACGGTATCCACCTCTATTGTTTTTGTTGTAGGTGTTTTGGTGTTCCCCTTGTTGTATGAGGTTTGCTGTGTTGAGCCTCCTCTTGCAGCTCCTCTGTTGCTGGAGCGACGAAAGGAGCCGCCTCTGTATTGTTGTGACTGCAAGGCTCCCATAGACTTAGCTGTCTCGGTATCCTTCTTCATTTTGTCTAATATTGTGTCCACATTAGGGCCAAACAAGTAATCAGGGTTTACAGGCTGATTGAGTAAAGTGCTCTGAACCTCATTTTTAAACCCAGATATGCGGTGCCACGCATGTCTTCTAAACATGACACTGGTATTGATAGCACTGGCTGCTGTGTCTGCCGAATCTAGCGCACATTTGATGGAGGCGTTAGATATTAGCTTTCCCTCCTGTATTAGAAACTCTGCCTGTTCCTTATAAAGGTCAGTTAGATGCTGGAGAATTTGCTCTAGTGTGTCGTAGTGGGCCCTGTCATACCTGGCTAACAGGGCTTGTGTGTTTGAAATTCTCCATATGTTAGCTGCTTGAGCAGCTACCCTTTTGCCTGAAGCCTCCAGAATTTTAGACTCCTTGTCTGGAGGTGGAGCCTCGCCAGTAGTCTGAGAATTAGCACGTTTACGTGCATTGGATACTACCAAAGAGTCTAAAGGCAGCTGTCCCTTAATGTATGTAGGGTCCACTGGTGCTGGCCTATATTTCTTCTCTATTCTGGGGTTAATGACTCGTGCCCTGGTTGTTTCTTTAAATATGTCCCCTGCGTGTTTAAGCACCCCCTTTAGCATTGGCAATGTTTTGACTGATCTTTCAGAAGTGTTGAAAAAGAGGAAGTCTTCCTGAATTGGGTCTGCATGCATTTCCACGTGGTGATTGTATGCTGCTCTTTCTATCAATGCATTGAAAGCAGCTGTGTCCTCTGTAGGCGAAGTTTTAACAGGGTATGCAGTATTGTCTTGAATGGGCTGAGAGTCTGCAGGATCTACAGGGTCAGACCATGGTTGATTTTGGATGTCCTGGTCATTGTCCACAGGATAATTGTTAAGGTCATTATCCTCATATTCCACATCTGTGGGAGTCCCACTGGAAATAAAATAGCAATAATGCTAAATAAATATAAATATATATAATATATATAAGTAAATATAATACAAGATAAAGAACAGGAAACATAATAGAAACCTCAAAAAACTATTCCTACATAGGAATGCATGGAAAAGAGAAAAACAACTTGTAACACAGTGTCATTATGTTAGTCCAAATTACAGCCAATCAGGGGTCAGCACCCTCTAGAACCTTCTCCTCAGAAGCTCAAGCCCTCAGATGTTCGTAGCACAAGTAACCAAGAGCGTATGAGGAGAACAGAGAGCCTCTGAGGGGAGGAGCGTGGGTCGCATGTGAATTTATGAAAGACACCAATACTGGAGAACCACCTGTTTACAGGTTATGTTAAATGTTATGTTATGTTAAAAAGTTTTATACCGCGCACGTTGACCGAAACGGTTTCTTGGCGCTCCTAACAGATGCGGAGGGCAAGGGCAGAAGTTTACTCAAATGCTAACTTAAAAAGGAACGTCTTCAGTGTCCTACGAAAACACTCATAGGAGGGACAGTGGCGAAAGGAGGAAGGAAGGGAGTTCCAAAATGTAGGGGCTAGAAAAGAGAAGCGGAGGCCACCATGTTTCTGGTGATGGATTTGAGGGGTGAGCAGGAGGTTATCAGCGGAAGAGCGTAGGTTTCTCGTGGGTATATACCGCTTCAAGCTGAAGGAAATAAAAGCAGTTGCGAGATCGGAGAGGGCTTTGAATATTGTGCAGCCAAGTTTGAAAGTGCAACGTTTGGCCATTGGGAGCCAATGCAGGCTCCGTAATAGCGGCGAGACGTGCTGGTGCGTAGGCTGATGATATACTAAGCGAGCAGCCTGGTTTTGTATCAGCTGTAGCCTATGGAGCTGGTAGGCGGGGATCCCTGCATACAAGATGTTAGCAAAGTCGATTCTGGACATAACAAGAGTCAAGATGACGAGGATAAGTGCATCTCTGGTGAGAAATCTACAGATTTTGCGTATCCCACGTAGGTGGAAGAAGCAGGAAGATGTTACAGCACCAATCTGAGGCTTCATAGATAGATCACCAGAGATGACTACACCGAGGCTTTTCACAGAGTTGACAGGGTGGGGGGGATCCCAAGTGAGTGGGGCCAGAAGCTGTCATTCCATGGGTTGGCAGATCCACCCACCAGCACAAGCTCAGTCTTTGTAGGATTTAGTTTGAGCTGGCTGTGAGCCATCCAGTCTGAGATGTCTAACATTGTGGTTTGAAAACCAGTGCTAGAGGAGGGAGAGGTGTCGATAGGGAAGATGAGCTGCAAATCATCTGCATAGTTAAAAATTGTTGCAGGGGATTTGCGTAGAGAAACCATAAGGGGCTGCATATACAGATTAAAAAGCAAAGGGGATAGAGCGGAGCCCTGAGGGACTCCGCAAGAGAGAAGAGAAAGGAGCAGAGAAGGTGGAAAGATGTACGGCTTGAGAGCGCTTGTCTAGGAAAGATCTAACCCAATCGAGGGCAACGCCCTGAATGCCGGCGTTAGTGACACGGTCGATCAATATAGAGTGATCGACCGTGTCAAAAGCCGCCGACAGATCCAACAGGACAAGGGCTTGAGAGATGTTGTCAGCACCTGTTCTTAGAGTGTCCATGACAGCTACAATGACCGCCTCAGTAGAGTGAAGGGGGCGGAAACCGGCCTGTTGGGGATCTAAAAAGGACGAGCTCTCGATGAAGGCGCTCAGACAGCGCGTAACATGGGTCTCCAAGATCTTTCCTAGATAGGGGAGAAGGGCAATGGGACTGTAATTACTTAGGACCGTGGGGTCGGCATTAGGTTTAAGATTGGTATCACTACTGCCTGTTTGAAGGAGTCGGGAACTACTCCTGTGGCCAACGAGGTGTTAAGGAGTGCCAAGGCAGGGTCGGGGCAGGCCAAGAAGATTTCTTTGAGGATCTGGGGAGGGCAGCAGTCATTGGGGGAGCCGGAACTAACTTTATGCAGTAATCTCTGAAACTCAGTAATAGAAATAGGGGGGAAGGCATCCAGATGCTGTGGATTATTAGGTGGTAAAGGAAATGGAAGAGGGGATGGGGGCAGAGGAATGTTGTTTTTAATAGTGATGATTTTATCCAGAAAGTAAGTATTTAATGAGTCACATAGAGCCTGAGTAGGCATGGGGGGGAAGGGTAACCCGGTCTGGAAGGGAGAGCTCGTTCACTATGGAGAATATGTCTTTTGCCTTAGAGGCAGACTCCATTATTTTGTGAGAAAAATAGGTTGTCTTGGCCGAGAGGATAGAGGATTTGTAAGTTTTTAGGCAGTTCACAAATTCAGACTTACGATGAGGATCATAGTTGCGACGCCATCGACGCTCGGCCTGGCGGAGAGCAGGTTTGTCAAGTTTTAATTGATCGGTGAACCACCGCTGGGCGTCGTGAGGGCGCATGGATTTTTTTCAATGGGGCTACTGAGTTGCATGCAGACAGCAGCCATTGTTCAAGGGCAGAGGCCTGATAAGTGACTGAGCCGGACAGCAAGGGAGCTGAAGATGCCAGCATGGAGTTAAGTTCCGTTAGTTTAGCTTTCTTACAGTTACGGGCTAGAACGTTAGTCGAAGGAGGGGGACGACAGGGGATCGATAAGTCAACAGAGAAAGAAATGAAATGATGATCTGACCAGGAGCAAGGAGTCACTAGGGGAGGCGAGATGTCAAGGTTTGCCGTCCAGACCTGGTCCAGAATGTGGCCCTTACAGTGAGTGGGTGTCTTGATGAATTGACGATAGTTCATGCTTAAGAGGAGGTCCGAGAATTCCTCCGATAAGCGACTTTCCCGAGGGTCAGAGGGCCAATAGTTAAAGTCGCCAATAATGATAACTTTGGTGTTATTAACCCCTTAAGTGCTGCTGACGGCCAATGGTCGTCAGCAGCGCTACCTCCCCAGTGCTGCGCACGACCATTGAACGTCCATTCAGCACTAGTTCTAATGGACAGCGCAGCACTGGGGAGGAATGTGTAATAGCAGCTATGAGGTTAATGATTAATTGAGAAATAAGAACACCGACCTGTTGTGGGAAGGAGGGCATGTACGCAGGGGGTCTGTACATAAGAGCACAGATGAGGGAGGATCTAGTAGAGGTGAGTTTGATTACAAGGATTTGTGTATTGGGGATCGCAGTACAGGCCAAGGTGGAAAAGGTATGTTCTGTACGGATGATAGCTGCAACCCCCCCACCAGCTTGTCCCCCTGGACGGTTAGATTGTATAATATAGTAGCCAGTAGGGATAGCGGCGAGGATGTCTGGAACAGAATCATTGGTTAGCCAGGTTTCAGATAAAAGTAGTATATCTACGGCACTGTCATCTAATAAATGAAAAATTTCAAGCTGGTGTTTCACCATAGACCGGGTGTTGAGATACAAAACGGTCAAGGGAGAAGTCCCTGATGATGGTGTGGAGTGGGGTAATAATACAGGCTTAGGGCGAATAGGGGAAGGTACAGGAACCGAAGAGTCAGGGAGACCAAGATACCACAATCCTGGGCAGCCCTGGCGGCACGAGGCGGTAGGGGCACTGCCTGCCAAAGTGCAAGTAGGTCAGCAGAAGAGTATATGAAGGTTTGGGCAGAGTGAGTGGCCGCTGGACGCGACCGGCCGCGGACGGGCGCAGACGGGCTTGACTTAGGCTCGATTTCGGCGCGAAGTCGGCGCGAAGTCGGCGCTCCCGCTGCGCTCGTCCGCTGCGCTTCCGCCAGGTCGCCATAATATGTAAATCAGACGTGAGCCACTAGACCGCTAACCTGCGATGTGTAGGTGCAGGGCGGAAGTGGTGCTGGGAACCGGAAGTGGTGCTGGGAACCGGAAATGGCGCTCGAGAGGACGGCCCTCCGCACAAACGGCACTATGCCAGGGCGGAACGGGGCCAGGAGCGATGTGAAGGCAGGTAAGAGGCTCTCAAAGAGATGTACAGTCTGTCACAGCAAATAATACATCACGCAGTAATTTACAAGGAAGTAACAATTGTTCTTCTCCAGTATTAGGGGTGTCTTTCATAGATTCACATGTTTGAATAGAATAGAAAGCAGAAACCTCGGAGAACTGAGATTGCTAGGTAAATATATGGAGGGAAACCAAGACAGTACCAGAATAATACAGTCATGTTACACAACATAGCAATCACAGTAAAACATCAAGGAGGAGGGAACAGAGGCTCACCTTATTGAGAAAGATGGCGAAGCACTGCCTGTCCCACTGCGGTATCCGCTTCATTGATGGCATCCAAACAGTAATGCTTGGTGAAAGTGTGCCTGCTGGACCATGTCGCTGCACGGCAAATCTGATGAAGAGGCACACCAGCAAACAAGGCGGTGGATGAAGACATCGCCCTCGTAGAATGAGCCCTCACTGAAGACTACAATGGTTTACAGGCTTGTTGGTGGCAGAAAGCAATGGCTGAGGAAAGCCACCGAGCAATTGTTGGTTTGGAAACTGGATGTCCCTTACGCAGCCGTCCATAGGCAATGAACAGCTGGTCGGACTTGCGGAAGGAGGCAGTTCTAGCAATATAAAATTTAAGGCATCGTTTGATGTCCAAAGAATGTAAGCGCTGCTCCGCCAGAGCCTTAGGATCCGGAAATAAAGTTCTCAGGAACACAGGCTCATTCAAATGAAAGTCTGTCTGTACTTTAGGTAGGAAAGAGGGGTTGGTGCGGAGCGCCACTCCGTTAGGCCTGAACTGAAGGTAAGGAAGCTTGATAGTGAAAGCGTGCAGGTCGCCCACGCGACGAGATGAGGTCAAAGCCAAAAGAAGTGCAACCTTCCAGGTGACGAATTTGATATCCGTTTTATGGATAGGTTCAAATGGTGACTTCATAAGTTGGGATAGTGCAACATTAAGGTGCCAAGATGGAGGAGGGCGCCGAACATGTGGGAACTTGCGGAAAAGTCCTTTGAAGAATTGACGTATGATTCTGGATGAGCAGAGGGAAGAAGAGCCATCGTGTCGGAAACGAGATATCGCAGCTAAGAAAACTCTCAAGGTAGAATGAGAGAGTCCTGACTGAGCAAGGCTTAAGAAGAATGGAAGAAGCTGCTCTGGAGTGGAATGGATGGGATGGACATTGGCTGTAACACACCAATGGCAGAATCTCTTCCACTTGAGTTTATAAGTTTTGATGGTAGACGGAGCCCTAGCTTGAGCCAGGATGTCTCTGCATTCCTGGGATAAGTTCAAACCTGCGAATTCAAGGTGCTCAGGTTCCATGCCCACAATTGAAGCATGGAGGGGTCCGGATGGCACACTAGGCCTCTGTCCATTGATAGTAGGTCTGGACGAGGGAGCAGAGGAATGGGGTCGCATAGGGACAACAGAAGCAGTTCTGAAACCATGCCTGTCTGGGCCAACGAGGTGCGATCAACAGGATGTGGCAAGGTTGTCTCCGCATCTTCCACAGCACCCGCGGTACTAATGGAATCGGCGGAAAAGCGTAAGCTAATAGATCGCACCAGTCTATCAAAAGGGCATTCCCGCACGACCCGGGGTGGGGATGCCAACTTGCATAAGACGGCATTTCCGATTCTCCGGTGTTGCAAAGAGGTCTAGATATGGGTCACCCCACTGGTGAAAGACCAGATCTAGTCGGCTGGTGTAGTTCCCATTCGTGCGTTGAGGAAGTGGACCTGCTCAGAGAGTCTGCCAAAATGTTGGACACACCGGAAGGTGGACGGCTGTCAAGGTGATCTGGTGGCGGAGAGCCCAATCCCAGATCGACTGGGCCAAGTGAGACAGATGAGGAGACTTGGTTCCTCCCAGTTTGTTCACGTAGTGCATGCTGCTGGTATTGTCCGTTTGGATCAGCACCGATTCCCCTTGAACTACAGGGAGAAATGACTTGAGCGCTAGGAAGATCGCCATCAACTCCAGCCTGTTGATATGCCACTTGCGCTGGGGCGGAGTCCAGTTGCCCTTGATGGATAGGCCCTGGAAATGAGCGCCCCACCCCTCCAGGGAGGCGCTCTGTAAGGCCTGGAGGACTGCTGGCGAGACTGCTGATTGGGCGTGTAACATTGGCCGCTCTGGTTGTATGAGCGGTATTGCTGCCCACCTCAAACATTGGAAGAAGTGCCGCGTCCGCGCGCACCTCGAAAGGACTGCTTCCGAAATTGCAACGTGCCCAAAGACTTTGCCGTATCGGTGTCTTTTTTGATGGGGGACTCCAGGGCATCATCAATATGGGATCCGAATAACTATTCCCCATCATAGGGCATGTCCTATATTCTGGATTGGACTTCCTGCCGGAAGGATGTGGACTTTAGCCAACCTTGTCGTCTTAGTGCAGCCGTACTAGCAAGCAGATGGAATCCTGTGTTAGCCACATCAACTGCACAGTCGATCATTTCCTCTGAAGTTCTCTGGCCATCTCGAAGGATCTGTAGAGCGTCGGCCTTGGAAGCATCAGGTATGAGTTCTATCAGATCTGAAATATCTGACCACATCTGTCGGTCATAACGTCCCAAGTGGAGAAGTGTGGCTCAAGTGGTTAGAGCGGCAGACCCTGATGCAGAGGTCTGGCCCGGACCAGGGTTCAATTCCCCGCCTCGGCGGGTCTTGGGCTCAAAATTTACCCGGACCTGACAATTCTCGCCTCGGTGCCTATTCTAATCATGGAGTCCCACTCTGTTACTCTGGGCAATAGCTTGCTTAATCTCCACAACGGCCCCTCGCAGCGGGATGCCTGGCTTTCACCTTGGGGATGCCCAGTAATGGGTTATCTCGCAGGGGAACACCAGGACGGGTTCCCTAAGCAAGCGTTGGGACGCTTTCGGGCAGCCATGCGCTCTACAAATCAAATTTCATTTCATTTCCAAGATGGCTAAGGCATTGGCTGCCCGGACAGATGTGGAAGCCATCGTTGAGAACTTGCGGCCAATAGCATCCAGACGTCTACCCTCTCTATCTGGAGGGGCTGTTATAGGAGCCGCTGGGTTCCGGGCTCGACGCTGTGCGGCCTGGGTAACTACCGAGTCCGGCTTGGGGTGAGAAATGAGTTAAGCCGGAGAGCCAATCGGGGCCTTGTACTTATTCTCAAGGCGCGGTATCTGTGCAGGTAAGGAGTTTGGAGCAGTCATGAGCTTAATTCCTTCCAAACAAAATCGATAGGAATTGTGTGGGTCTGTTTATAAGGTTTGTCTTTAAAATCATAAAGAAAACAGTCGTCCTCATGTTGTGATCTTGGTAATTTGAAGCGCAGAGCCGCTTTATCCATTAAGAGATGGAAACTGGCGATATCCACAGGAGGTGAATCTCCAGAGTTCCCTGGCTGAGGTGAGGGCGTCTGTGCCCGATAATAAACCCATTCCGCCATATCCTGGTCGCCTGCTTCATCCGAATTGTCTGGGACCTCTCCGTCCTCGCGCTCGGGGACCGCCTCATCATCCGTATCCTGCGGATAAACCGTTGTATGGATCCTAATAGACGTCTGAACCGGAGACAAAGTTGTAGGTGGTAACACAGGCGGGCGAGAAGGTGGAGGCAGTGCTACGGTAGCCGGAGATGGTGCCGGTGTACTCTGTGGCGTAGCTAGGAAACGGCGGTTGTAATCATCTAACATATTCTGGAGATTTAAGATCAGAGTTAAAGGAATGGTAGCCATAGGGACTTGAACCAGCTGTTCCTCAGATTGAGACTGTTTATCACCATCACCTTCAACAGAATCCGAGTCCTGACACTTAAATATTAAGTCAGATGGACTGTGTGCCGCTCCAAAGGTATCCTCTTTGTGTTCTGAGTCAGTTTCAGGCTCAGATGTAGTGGCAAACATTGGGGAAGGTGGTTGCAGCTCTGGGTCAGAGAGCTGGTGACACGGAGCCTTATCGCGACGTTGAGAAGAATCTGTAGTCTTCAAAGGCACTAATGGCAACGAGGCAAAGAAAAGTGGTGCCACAGTCGACGATGCCGTCGACGTTAACGTCGACGATGCCGTCGACGTCAACGTCGACGATACAGACTTGCTCGTCGACGATGAAAGTTTTGGAGAAATCATAGTCGACGGTAAGGCCGTCTACTGAGTCGTCGTCGGGGCCACTGTCGACGGTCAATCAGCTGTACGGGACCTCCATACGGGAAAAGAAAGGGTTACGTACCAGACAAGATGGTGCCTGTAGAAATTCACTAGGATCTGAGGCCCATGGCTGAGACACAATGGACTGGCAATAGAGGGCGAGGAGGTAGAGCCCTGTGCAGAACAGAGGAAGCCAGAAATAAGACGATATTGAGTAACCCATCAATCTCCCCTGGACGCATACCGTTAGTCAATGCTACTGGGTACCCTAAGCTAAAGGACACTAATGCCGTAAATGTTTATATCTATATCAATGTCGACTGTACTCAAGGAAGTAATCTCTCACAGTGCCTTCTGTCTACTGTTTAAAGAAGTTTTCTTTTTTCTTATTGCTGTATACAGAATTATCTCTAAGATAAAAATAAATAAAAATATATATTTTTTAAAACCAATGTTTAAGTCTACAGGGGAAGGATTTACTAGGATTTGTGAGCACAAGGCTCCCCACATCACTGACAGTGGTTATCTACAGGTTTTCTTTTCTGGAAAAATCTACATTTTGTTCAATCCTACTTCTAGAAAGGATACCACATAAATGCAAGTTATATGAGTGATGCATTTAAACCAATGACCGCATGTAGCACTCTCTCGTTGTGGAACTTTCAGGCAGTACTGTCTACAATGTGTGTGGGAAGAGTTCTAGCCAGAAGAAAAACTTGTGATAGTCTTCAAAACTTGGAGCACCACGGACTCATTAAGAAAGGAAGAAAACAGAAAATAATAGAAGAAAGGCATGAGCCCATTGAGTGAATATAGTGGTTTGTCTATTTATCCACTTCCACAGAGATTTCAAAAGCAAAATGTTAGCCAGTGCACTGCAAACCATATCAAATGCCTGTAAACTGATCTGTTCTCAGTTGTCTACTCAGCAAAGCTTAGTGTTCCCCTGAGATAGAGATTTAAAATAGACCCCACATAGATATAGAGAATGAAAATTGGAGACAGAAAAGCAAAGAAAAGCTAAGGTGAACCTCCATAATCAAAGTAGGATAGCCTGATTACGTGCTCCACCATTACGTCCTTGTTGACCGAACTGTTGGTGTAGTGCCACCCATGAAAAATCGCAAAGTCATTTTGATTGTACTGCAATGCCCTTTGTACTGCAATGCCCTTTGTATTGTTGAATTTACAAATACCAATAAACAGATAAAAAAAAATCAAAGTAGGATAGCAAAAGGTGCTGTCAAATATAACGTTATGCTTTGAAAATACAAGTAGGAACCTTCAATTAACCACCTGCATCAAAAGAACTTTCTAGATAAAAAGGAGGTGGAAAAGACATGTTACTTGCCTCGGATGGTAGTCCCAGGTGCCCCACTTGACCCCAAAACTCTTGCAATAGCTCCTGCACATTGGCAGGTGATGAAACTGGCCCCTTGCAATTCAGTTTCATCTCCAGACATTAACAGAGCTGTATATGGGTGGAAACCTTGAGCACTTATCTTAATTAATTATTGATTTTCTCTTACACATCCTGAAACGACGAGCTTAACCGAGTACGGAAATAATACGAATAAAAGTTCATTCAAAGACTATGCCACAGAATGGGGTGAAACTACCCAATCTACAGTAAGAAAAAGTGCTCCTATACCCCACCCACTTATTTTTCTGATGGATATTTCTAATCACAGATCTCTCACCTTCTGAATCAATAAAGCGATATCACCTTCCAGGGAAGTGGAACTGAGTAGTGGACCTTACATCAGGGATTGATGCAGCACCAAGAGGGCTAATTTGACCCTCCATGCAAACTTGATAATAAATGCAGCAAAGCCTGGTGAATGTATGAACAGATGACAGTGGCTGCAACTGGCTGATGTCCAAAACAGGAAGCTCCCAAGATAGGACAGTAGTCACTGCTTCTGTCCTGGTGGAACGAGCCCTAATGCCCTCAGGAGGTTCCGAATTTGCCACAGCAATACACAGTTTAATCCAAAGGACAATCCATAGTGATGCGGTCTGTTTTTAGACCGCCTTTCCATTTTTTGCCTCGACAAATACAACAAACGGATGTTCATCCAGTCAGTACTTCTTGGCTCTACCACGTCAGAAGCTAACAGCCTGCCATAGATTCAACTGTTGAAGCCTCTACTCCACTTCAGAAAAATGTGGCAACATGACCGAGGGGAGCATGATAGACTATCTGAGAAAGTCAAATCACTTTAGGTGGCCAGGATGCATGGGTCAAATACCAGTTTGACAGGAAAAAAGGTACAATCAAGATATTGAACTGACCAGTCCTACGGCTCGCTAACTCTCCACGAAGACATGATCCCAATGAGAAGTACAGTTTCAATGTCCGCTGTGAAGAGGGGTGAAAGAGTGCATATTAAGGTTAGAACCAAATTAAGGTCCCAGTCTCTTGACGACTGGGGGATATCTGAAAGCACTGTTCTGTTTAAACAAAGCTGCTAGTAGGATGGCATTGACCGTTGGAGCTTCCAATTTGCACATGTGAAATGGCTACTGCACTAGACACTTTACATATAGTTTTTATTTGCCATAAATTTGCCAATCTAAGTCACGAGTACATACAGCCTGCTTTACTACATCTCCAATTTTTATCTAGTTATGTTTGCTATTATGTATCATGGTTCTTAGCAGGGGTGCTTCACTCTGCCTTGTGACATTTGAGGTACTGTTTTAAGGTGATTTTATTGATCTGCTGTGTTTTGTGACATGATTTACTGTGTTAAATAGAATAAAGTATTTTGATGATGATTTAAAAAAAGCATAAAAACTTGATATATGCATAATGAGAGTTGATCAGGAAAACTGAGAATAGCATAAATGACTGATAAGAAAATCATGCCTACATCAATGTCTTGCAGGGCCACAGACAATACAAATAGGAGATCCGAAACTTGCCTGCGACATCTTGTTTCTCTGCATTCAAGGCAGCAAATGAAACACAATAGGCTGAGTTAAAGAATTCACTGTACCGGCAGCCAGAATAACATTTACTACTTCTGACGGAAGGTCAAAATCTCTCAGTTGGTTCTACTTAATCTTCAGGAATGGAGGTGAAAATGGAGCATTTTGGCCTGCTGTTGGGACAACAAGACATCCCAAAGAGGAAGTTGAAGAGGGGGGCAGATGCTCAGTCAGCATTTCGAGAAACAAAACTCATCGTGCCATGATAGCGAAAAGAGACATAGCCCAGCTGTGGGGGTCTCAAAGGGCACTGCTGGTTTCAACCTGGAAGGAAAACATGGATTGGTGCATGTTCAGAGAAAAAACTGTATACATCGCCCGTGGAAGGCCCAAGAAATGGGGGAGGATATGGGGTCAATGGAACTCGTATTGTGGAGAGATTTGCACCCCCCCCCCTTTTGTAGAAACCAATGATATTCCTCTGTCCCCATGACCGAGCATTCCATACGTCTATATCCTATTGTACTTTCCTTGCTTGCCTGCTCTCGACCCCTTCCTTCCCTCCTCGAGTTTCCTTATCCTTTTCCACATCAGCTTTTTCGCGGGGTCGCTCCCCCTGCTATCTGAGACAGCCACTTATATTATAGATATCACTTCGGAATTTTGTTATGTTTGTTTTAAAAAAATATAAAATGTGAAGCCTTTCATTTATCCTCCTACTATCACAAGAACATCGTATGGGCATATTATATCGCTGCCGAACCCCCGGGTTGTCGGCTGATGAGCTGTGTACTATTTTTGATTTCGATATTTACTGCTACTGGCCGGCCCCTGTGGTTGTAGGTCTGCATTTGTATTACTTTTCTCGTAATAAAGGTTTAAAAAAAAAAACTCATTGTGCCCAATCCAGGGCCGAACAGGATAACCTGTGCACTGTCCCACTTGACTTTTCTAAGAATCTGCTAGATCAAAGGTGGCGGAGGAAACACATACAGGAGGCCAAAATCCTTCAGAAGACAAAGTGTCTCCTATAGAACCTTGAGGAGGAAACTCTAGAGTACAGAAGCTGGGCATGGAGTATTTTCAGCAGTAGAAAAAAATAACTACAGAGGGTACATCCCACAGGGTGAATAAGCCATGCACAAGTTCGGAGTTAAGAACCAACTAATGGTCAGCAAGACCATGCTGGTCTAGGTAGTCTGAGCTCATATTGAAGGATCCTGCCAGGCGACTGACCCAAAGGGCCAGTTCTTGTTGTGCCAACCATATTCATAACCTCAGAGCCTCTTGAGAGAGAACATACAACCTCGTTCCACCCTGACTGTTGCAGTACTACATGGCAGTCGTGTTGTCTGTCAGTACCTGGTTAGACCAGACCTTGATGGAAAGCAGAAAGACTTTGAAGGCCAGCCAGAGAATGAGCAGTTCTAAAAGACTGATGGGGTAGCGTTACTGCATCAGAGACCAGAGGCGACGATACCAGCTGTAGGAAGGTGGATACCGGACTATGGTTAGCCCAGATTTTTTGCCTAGTGCTTAGCTGGTTTTCGACTTAGTTGGCCTGGGATCCTGCTAATCAGGGCCCCAGGCTATCTGCTCTCACTGTAAAATGGACTCCATGTACTTTAGGTACACCTCCAATTGGATATTGGGTCACCTTATGAGCCCCAGTAAAGTGTACTATAGGTGCATCCAAGGCCTACCATGAGCTGCAGCATGTATTATGCCACCCCTGGCTGGCCATCCAAATTGACAACTGGCTGATCACTCAGCTGGGGCAAGGTGGTGTAATCACCCTTTGCTTAGATATAGTATTCCTATATCTAACCTTATATATATGTTATGTTATCTATTTGGTTAAGCGCAACAGCTGCCCCAGCAACGAGGCGTCCCGGCGCTAAAGAACCACAGAAGCTGTACTAAAGAAGGAGAGGGAGGAGGAGGGAGCAGTCCTAGGAGGGGGGGAACAGATGGGCCTTAATAGCCTTCCGGAAGGCAGACAGATTTTCCAAGGAACGTATGTTGAGCGGCAAGGAGTTCCAGAGCTTAGCTCCCAGAACCCTAAAGGAGCGGCCACCAATACGGCAGAGCCTAGTACGGGGTACAGTCACTAGGTGCTGGCCTAATGAGCGCAAGTTGCGCTGTGGCGCATAGGGTGTTAAGAGCGGGCGCAAGAGTTCTGGGGATCCGGATTGGAGTATCTTGAATGCCATAGTCAGGGTTTTGAATTGAATCCGAGATTCAATGGGCAGCCAATGTAATTTCCGAATGGTAGCTCTGACTGAGCACCTGCGGGGGAGACCCACCAAGGCTCTAGCCGCTGAGTTCTGTACGCGTTGGAATCGAGCTATCTCCGCTTTATTGGCACCCAGAAGTAGAACACTAGCATAGTCCAGTCGTGAAAGGATGATGGATTGAACAATGAGCTGGCTGATTTTTCAGTAAAAAAAAACAGAGTATCGGGTTAAGGCTCCTTAGCAGGTCCACACAAGTAGCAGCCACTTTTTTCATGTGGGTCTGGAAATTAAGCGAGGAGTCCATCCAGACGCCCAGATTTTTGACCAAGGATTTGGGTGGCGGGATGGCGCTCAACGAAGAGGGCCACCAGTGCTCATTCCAATAGCTGGTATTCCTCCCGAGGAGCAGCACCTTCGTCTTGCCTGCATTAAGCTGCAGGCAGTTGTCCGTCATCCACTGGGCTGCTGCAGCCAGGCCATCCCTAAATCTCGAGGCCGAGATAGAAGGGCCTTCGGTAAGAGTGATGACCAGCTGCGTGTCGTCTGCGTATAACACCAGCGTTAGGTCCCACTCCTTAGCCACTGCCGCAGGTGGCTGCACATAAAGATTAAAACGGGATGGACTAAGTGCAGAGCCCTGGGGAACTCCCTGGCCGATGGAATGGGGCTGGGAGAGTAACGGGGGAGCTGATACCCGTAAGGATCTGTTCTTCAGAAATGAGCGGAACCACTCCAGGGCAAGATCCCTATTGTCTCCAGACGATTTAACAAGATGTTATGGGAAACCGTGTCAAAGGCTGCGCTGAGATCAAGCAAAATCAGCGCAGCACTCTGACCGGCATCGAGGATAGTCCGGAGATGTTCCGTAGTGGACAGGAGGGCCGACTCAGTACTATGTCCCGGCCTGAACCCATTTTGAGATGGGTCCAAGACATTGTTTTGAGCCATATGATGGGACAGCACATTGTTTACATAGGCCTCTGCAAGTTTAGACACCCATGGGAGCAGCGAGATGGGTCTGAAGTTTTCTAGTTTAGTAGGGTCAAGAGTGGGCTTCTTAATGATGGGGGAAACCCAAGCTTGTTTCCAGACAGCTGGGACCTCAGCCGAGGAAAAGGAACGATTGAGTATCGAGGCTAGGGAAGGTATGAAGAAATCCAAAGATTCAAGAAGTTGGCACGGCCTCATGGGGTCTGCTGGAGAACCAGACTTTACTTTCCTGCAAAGTTTATTTAGCTCCTCGTATGAAATTTCAGGTATAAGTGTCAGTATAGTGCCATTAGTGCTTGAGTTAGTGGAGTTAGGTGGAGCAGGGAGGTGCTGCAGGAATGAACTGTACATTTTTTGCACTTTTTCTATAAAGAAAACGGCAAGGTCCTCACACTGCTGCGTGGAGGTAATACAGGAGGCAGGGGTTCTACTACTTTGCAGTTCTTGCACCAATTTAAAAATGACTTTGGTGGGATTGAGGCTGGAATTGATTTCTTCAGCGTAGAAGGAGGCGCACGCAGAGCGAATAGCTTTGTGGTAGAGTTTTAATTTAGACAGATAGGATACTTTATCCCTATCATTGTACTCCCTTCTCCAGGTTCGCTCGGCTTTTTGCATTCTTTCCGCATGGATTTCAGAGTATCGTTGTACCATGGGTTAGAGGGGGAGCAGCGCCCCTTAGTCCATTTCGCTGGAATGAGGGCATCTAGTCCACTAGTGATCCAGTCATGGAAGGCAGCATATATCGTGTTAATATCCATATTTGCCTCGTAGTTAAATTCTACAAGGGTAGAATGGAGATCACTGGTTAAAAGTTTATGCCAGGGTCTTTTTAGGCGTCGAGTTGGCTCGTCTTTGTTGGGCAGTTTCCTAACCATCATAGTAATTTTGATGATAGTGATCTGTCCAACCCATAGGCTTGGGCAGGTCAGTCCTGACCTCTGGGATGTTAGTAAAGACGGGGTCTAATATATGTCCAGCTGAGTGTGTGGCAGTGTGAATTAGAGAGTTTAATTGTAAGGCAGCAAAGTCCGCCAAGAGATTATTGATGGTAGGGTCTAGTGACGAGTCGAAATGGAGATTAAGATCTCCTAGTATGGTGAAGTTTGCCGTACTCACCACCAAGGAGTTTGCCACTTCTAGGAGTGCTTCGATGAACTTGGAAGCAGATCCAGGGAGTCGATAGATGTAAAGCCCTGACAGGGCAAAATGGGGGCCCGCCGTGATCTTTAAGCGAGCACTTTCGCAAAACCCCAGATATCTTCCTTGGTAAAGGAGAAAATATATTGCTTTTTATAGATGACTGCTATGCCGCCACCTCTAGCATCTCGGTTTAGAGTCTTCATTAAGAAGCCGTCTGGCAAGGTGAGGTTCGGAAGACTGGTCATGTCATCACGGAGCCAAATTTCACATAGAAATAAAACATCAGGGCTCTCGTCGGTTAGAAGGGTATTTACCTCTAGATGGTGTTTCACGAGCGACCTAACATTCAGTTGGAGGACAGTAAGAGGGGTATATTTAGGCGAGTTTACTCCGTGGCCAGATAGGCAGGGGCTTGGTGTTGCGAAGTTACATGACTTACATTGTAAGCAAGTCTGTCCAAGGCAGCCTGAAATCTCGTCACAGCTCTGGCCAGGGTTCAGGGTGAGGATAAACTCCCTATCGTAATAGTGGGATTCCCGTGGAATTTGGCCAGGGGACACATATGCACCTATAAGTCACTCCTATGGCAGGCCTTAACAATCCTGGAGGCAGAGTGCTTGGTTTTATGTGAGATGGTGCTCTAGCATGAACTGAGCCTGTCTGCAGCTTTCGGAACCATGTCCTTATAGCTGTTCTATGATATAGCCATACCATATGCTCTTCAGTGCATTATCATCCTCGCGGTTGAATGCTAACTTTGGTTTTGCTTTATCAAAACATGTTGCATAAGGTGTCATACGCTTTGGAATACCACCCCCTCGCCAGTTCTGGCGACGGGGGTGGCATTCCACCCTTCTAGAGGGAGAAGATATGTTGTTCCTAGTAATCCAGGTTAAAGTTAACCAGAGCCTCAGCATCACAAAATGGATGCTGCTGCCACAGACACAAGTCTGACCTCCTGCTGCTGGGAGTCCTTCCAGCGAGGGAGGCTTGGACAATAGGTTTCCTGTCTTGGGAGGTGCTAGCACCACCCCAGATAGGTCATAGTGTATTGGGGCAGGGAGGGATTAATGAAATGAGACACGGCCTGGGGCACACCAGGTGCTCCATGCATAGTCCGGTTGAAACTAGTTGCTGGGGCACTCCAGCCCCAGCTCTGGCGCGAAACTGGACTAAGGGAAAGGGGTGTAACCACCCCCTTCCCTGGTCCTACCCATAGGAGGGACCTAGCAGGTAATCCAACCCCTCAGATTGATATATAGGTAGGAGCTGAGTCAAGAGACTTTAGATTTATCCTGAACTGAAACTTGAAACCAAACTCTGGACCTTCGACATTCTACTGCAACTAGAAGACTGAAGAATCTCCCTTGTGGTCAAGGAGTGACCACCCTGTGAAAACAGGCACCATCCAGCGATCCGCGGTTTACTTTGTCGACGCTCCCGGCAGAGCCCGAGCACAGAGTCAGACAAGAGTCAGACAAGAGCCAGACTTCCAGACTTCATCGAGCCCGATCCACAGCCACAGCAAAGCTGAAACCCGTTAAGGCGACGAGAGACGTGGGACCGGCCATCTTGAAAAACCTGCACTTTGCTACTTGTGCAGCTTCCGAGGCACCCTCGAAGTTGAGCATTGGGGATTGAGAAGCCCCAGCCCCGAGCACCTTCTACACCGAAGCACAGCCCTCCACACTCCACGAGTGCCGCTTGGGGCCTGCTAGTGTTTTTGTGCTTGACGCGTCTGTCCGGTCACTTGCCCGTTGGCTAGTGGCCTCTGACTACGAACCTTCGAATCTACACCGCTGGCCTGGTTGCTCCAGGCTAGCCCTTGCTTCCCTGAAAAGGAGAAGCCCCCCAGACCTTGCTGGTCTGCAACAGAGGCCATCTTCGATTTGCGCCTGGGCTGCCTTTGCCAAAGCTTGTTGACGCCAATCCGGAAGCCGACACCGCCGACAGCGAGATCCTTCGTGGGACAGTCCGTGCCCAGCTCCTGGTCGTCGTCGACACCTCCTGGTCCACGTGGCTGCAAAGACAGCTTCACAACATCACCTGATTGCTTCACGACATCGCCTGGTTCCTTCCTGGTTCCCTCCTGGTCACTGGCTAGTGACCCAGACTCTGTCCCCTCTGCTTTCAGGTACTCTTCATCCTCGATCCGCCCTTGGATCCAACCGACACTTCTCTCCTGGTCCCCTGCAGCATCTTTTCACAGGTCTCCATAGGATTCAGCGCCGAAACCCGACACACTGACACCTATGCACCCGGCTCCTTTGGGCGAGGGAAGGCGAGTACTCCGGTGCTCCTGTGGGTATTGACTATCCTAGTTTTCAGTTGCTTTCTCCTAGTCCATCCGGAAGTGTCCTAAAAGAACTAGTTTCCAATTCTTTCGTTCACATTGTATCCCTATGGTAACTCGCATGTGTGTTAAGACACTGCACACGCTTCCCGTGGGCCTCCTGCTTCCCAACCTTTGGTAGTACAGAGTAGCCCCAGCGATTCCCTAGGCTCTAGGCCTCTTCCTTTTTCGTGACGTGTTTCTTATACCACTATTTTAGTATAGGATTCTACGTGCCCCTAGGGCTCTACTGTATATTGTGCAACTTATTGTATGATAATTAAGTATCTTGTTATGTGCTTGTGCCTCTGACCTCAAAGAGTTCAGAGGGGTTGTGTTTGTAATAAATACATATATATTTTATATTGTTGTGAATCTATCTAGGACCCTAATTAGATATCCCCGATTCATGCCCTTATGTGGTTATAACAAAACATATCCTTATAAAGGCATAAGAATCATGTCCATATTTAGTCATAGCCAATGCAGTCCAAATACGGCAAGGCTACTCCCTCAGACTCCTAGAAAGTACAACGCGTTCTTTAAATAAACCAAGCCTCCAGCAGCCTGGGAATTCCCCCTGCTTTTGTTTTGATTTGCACAAGAACTCCTGGAGTCCAGAAAGAACTGTTAGTTCTTAGTGACGTCTTATGTCCAATCTTACGTCAAACCCGGCACCTTTCAGGTATAAATATACCATTGTTGCCTTAAGCAAACACACAGTGGTTTGGAGCAGAGCGGCTATCTACTTGCCCGACGCCCAGCTAATGCGAGAGCCGAAGGAAGCCGACCCTCCCATTTGACGCACAGAGAGACGCTGTCTTTTCTCCTGCCGAGAAATTCCAGCTCCGGTGTTTCCAGGCACCCTTGCGGGTTGCTGGGAGATCGAGTCCTGAGAGAGAGATACAAGACCTCCTTCATTTTAGAACCAAGGTACGGAGCTGATTAAACCTGAAGAGAATTCTTGATTCAGATTCTTGGCAAAAACCAACATAACTTAAAACTGCAAATTAATTGCTCCTTACCACGTATTAGGCTTAGGTCAGGTACACCGGGGTAGGCGTATCTTAGAAGCACCAGTTGAGTATGTTATTCAATGTTTTTATGTATGTATATATTTTATCCGTTTTAAAGTATCATATGGCTAAGAAACCATATCAATGCTTTTACAGTATTATTTTATAATACTCCTTTTACTGTACGCACTTTACTTTATGATAAGTATTGCAATTGTGGCAACTCATTTCTCTTGCATGAGAAAGAAGACTGCTCAATAAATAACTTTTTTTTTTTTTAAATATTTTTATTTTTCCTTTCAAAGAAAAAAGCACACATTAAAGTAACAAAGAATAAACAAGCTTTTCTCATCTTACATTTGTTCACCTCACAATATCAAAGAAAATCCTTAATCGAAAGAAACAAAAAAAAAGAAAAAAAGAAACCATATACATTTCATTGAAGGGAGCCAATACATGGACATATCATATTTTGACATTTTAGCAATTTACACCCTATCAACCTATTCCTGCCCTCCACTTCTCCAGTGGTCCCCAAATCTTGAGGCCCCGGGTTCTCCCGACCCTGCCTTTTCTAGCATAAATATGTTTCTCAAGATTATATATAGCAATAAGATTTGCTAACCATATTTGCATAGATGGAGGACTCTTATCTAGCCATACTCTGGCTAACATTAATCTAAACACAGCAGCTGCCATAAACAAAAACATTACGTCGCCCGAGTCCGTTTGTGGATTTCCCTCATCTACCCCCAACATAATTAAACTTACTGAAAAGGTTATCTGTATCCTTAATGTATTAACTAAAAAGTGTTCAATGTCCTTAATTAATGTATGTAGCTGCGGACATGTAGCAAACATGTGGACAATATCAGCCTCGATGGAGTTACATCTAGGACATGTAGTGCCCTCTGTACCCCCCCACTTCGCAATCCTAGCTGGAGTATAATACAATGAAAACAAGGTTTTATAATGTTGGGCTTGCAAGGGGGCAGAACAAAGCATGGTCCGACCTAGTTCTAGGGATTCGTTAAAAACTTCCGGGGTAGCCTCTATCCTCTCCTCCCATTTAGCCCTATGCTTATCTAGATCATCTGGTCTATTTTTTGCCAAGGCAGCATATATTAACCTAATGGAGTATTCCTCTCCCGCTATTATCCCTTCCATCAGCTCATAAGGTTGAAAACCCAATGGACCCCCTTGCTTGTTTCTTAAAAAACTCCTTATCTGAAGATATTTAAAAAAATCTCTTCTATTTATGTTGTATATATTCACCAAATCCTCGAATTTTACCATAACCTCGTAGTTCATTAAGTCCCCAATTTGATGTATCCCTTTATCTTCCCAACCAGCCATTACATGATCAGAAAAAATATCTTCAGGGAAGGATTTATTTTTATAAACTTTGGTATATCTATTAAACCTGCCCATACCGGTTTTCTTCAAAAAAGAACTCCATATTTTAAGTGCCGCCCTAAGTGTCTTATACGCCTGTCTTCTAAGCTGACCCAAATCAGTAAAATAGAGAAAGCAATTCTCAGCATTCTCTCCTAGTACCGCTGTGTAGGCTTCCACTGACATATTAATAGACTTTGATGACCCTCCTCCTCCCCCTATCAGTCCCTGGATATACTGGAGAGCCGCAGCCAGATAGTATATCCTAAAGTCTGGTGCGCCCCAGCCCCCTCTATCCCTTGGCAACGTAATAAATGTATAAGCCCTACGAGTTTTTCCTTGGGTCCATATAAATCTATTAACTACATTCTCCAACATACTAAACCATTTATTCTCGAAAATTAAAGGTATTGACCTAAATAAATACAAAAATTTGGGTAAGACCATCATTTTTAACACGTTCGTGCAGCCAACCAGTGAAAGGTGCAAGTTGTTTATCCTTTCCAGATCACTTTTTACCTTCACAATCAATGGCTTGATGTTACACTCGACTACCTCCTCCAGATTTGCGGAAATATCAATCCCTAAGTATGTTGCACTGCTAACCACCCTAGTATCCTGACTAATTGCAAACCTATTCAAAATTATTTGGGTCTTTGTTTTGTTTAGACTATAACCCGATACCAGTCCAAATTCCTGTGCCTCTGCTTCTATACCTATCATAGCCCTATCTGGGTTGGGAGTCAGTATAGCAACATCATCCGCATAAGCGAGGGTTTTCACGGTACTGTCATTTATTGTCATAGTCTGAATCTCGGGGTTTCCCTCTAATTTGCGAAGTAGTGGCTCTATGTATAAGGCAAAAAGTAATGGAGAAGACGGGCAACCCTGTCTGGTCCCTCTTTGTATATGTACTGGATCTGAATGCTCTCCATTTACTCTTATTTTTGCGACCGGGTTTCTATATAGAGCTTGTATAGCCTGTATGTACCCTGGCCCAATACCACACCACTTCATGACCTCCCATAGATAGTCCCAGGCGACCCTATCAAATGCCTTCTCGGCGTCTAAGAAGAGAGCCGAAATAGGATCGCCTGCCACCTCTGCCGCATCAAACATAGTGATGACTGTCCTAATATGCTGTGTAGTACCCCTCCCGGGTATGAAACCATGCTGTGCTGGGCTCACCATATGTTCTATACAGCCTGCAAGTCTTTTTGCCAACATCTTCGAGTATACCTTAACATCTGAGTTCATCAGAGTAATTGGCCTGTAGGATCCAGGGAGAGTTAAGGGCTTCCCTTTTTTAGCGATAATTATATCTGCCCCTCCCCATGAATCCGGTGCCTGCCCCCCTTGTTGTACATACAGCATAACCTCAAACATATAGATCAATAAACACTCCCAAAATACCTTGTAAAACTCAATCGGGATTTGATCAGGTCCAGATGCCTTTCCTGACGGTAAACTACTTAATGCATCGTTGAATTCCTCTAGACCCAGGGTAGATTCTAAGATTTCCCTTTCTTCTCCTGTAAGAAGTGATGGGACTAGATCTTTAAGGTAATTATTAATTTCCACTGCTCCCCCTGTGCCTTCCCGTGTATAGAGTTTTTCATAGAAAATTCTGAAAACATCTCTTATCTTATCCGGTTCTGTAACAATGTTATCCAATGGGTCCAGTATTTCCTTTATCTCTGCAGCTGCCCTCTGTTGTCTAACCTTGACTGCTAGTATATGCCCTACTTTTTCACTGCACTCATATGCCTCCTCTTTTTTAGCCATGTATTTTTCAGCCAGCTTTCTGGACATACTTTCTACAGCTTCTGCTTTCAATACAATCAGGTTTAATAATACATGCTCCAGGCTAGCTTTAGATTCTATGGCAGCTACTAACTTCCCTTCCTCTATATACAACTTCTGTCGGATAGCCTCGTTCTTCAATCTCTCCTTCTTCCGTCTTGTCACTACATAAGACAAGGTTTCTCCTCTCACCCCTGCCTTGAAGCAATCCCAGGTCTGTCCTATAGAAGCGGTGCCATGATTGATCTCCCAAAAAACCCTAATCCATCCCTCCATATGCTTCCTATATTCCGCATCCTGAAGGAGGCTCCTCTCAAAAGTCCATGTTGATCTTTTTGGCGTCACTTGCGGAACCTTATTTGTTAATATAAGTGGGCTATGATCAGAGATAATCCTTGGTTGTTTTTCAATCAGTGTCTCCCTAACCAAAGATTTTGAGACTAAGAAATAATCTAATCTTACCAAGACCTGATGGGGTGCTGAATAAAAGGTACTACTATCTGTCATTAGATGTTGCATCAGCCATGGATCCGCCAAGAGATTATTATACACCATATTAGTGATGGCCCTATTTACCTTCTTCTTCCTACCACTATATATCCCTCCTGTACTCATAAATGAGCTTGTAGGGTCATGTAAATTAAAATCACCACAACAAACGATAGGTTCGGGCCATTGTGCTAGTTCCGTATCTATAAATTGCCATATCTCCGGATCATCCTCAGTGGAGCCATATACAGTCACTAATGTTAGCCTGTAGCTTTTAAAACATAATTCAGCTATGACCCATCTCCCCCATTGGTCCTCTTTCTTTCTTTTGACTATCACCTCCCTTCTTTTCCCAAGAATTGCAACTCCTCTTGTCCTAGTCCCTTGCCTGCTAGCTGCAAGAACATCAAGGCCCAATTGGTTCATCAAATATATCTGTTTTTCCTCAATATGCGTTTCTTGTAGGCATATCAGGTCTACTTGTAAGGTTCTAATATATGCTGCTACATTTGCCCTTTTTCTTGGATCATTTAATCCACAAACATTTATGGAGACTACTTTACATGACATTGCACTTTTGTAGTGAAAGCCCTTCTTCGTATCCCAGCTGTACCTTTAGTCGCTTCTCCCTCCATTCCCACCATTCTCCTCCCTTCTCTTCTTGTAAAAAATACATAGAACAAACTATAAATGCAATAAATGTGTGCTAAAGAACATGTCCAAACTATACATCTCGGTTGATTTTTTGCCCCCCCTCCCTTCCTTTTCCCTCCCTGCCCCCCTCCCTACAGGCAAATAGGTCAGCAATGACCTATGTGTGGTCGCTTCCTGGGTGTGTTAGTCGCGCCCCTCTCCCATCTTTTTCCATGCCTCTCCTATATTGCTATTCAAGCGTTTTTCAGACAGGACCCTGCTTTTTCTTCTCCTTTCCCAACTCCTGAATAAACTCTTGAGCCTTAATTTCCGACATGAACATCCTGGCTCTGCCCCTTGTGATCACTTTCAATCTAGCTGGGAACAGTAGATATGCCTCAGACCCCAAGGCCTGAAACTGTGGAATCATTTTCCTAAGCCTCCACCTCCTCTCAACCGTCACATGACAAAAATCTGGTCTTGTGAAGAAGGTGACACCCTCTACAGTTCTTTTACTATCCGGTCTGGCTTTCTGGATGATTTCTTCCCGGAGCAAAAAGTTCCCAACATAGACCAATAATGCTCTGGGGAGTGGTGCTTTAGAGCCTCCTTCAGCTCCATATGTTTTACGCTGGACAAAGGGGAACCTGTGCGCCCTCTGGATCTCTGCCTCCCACTGCCACTAGGATTCAGGAAATGCACCTTTTAATAGTTTGATCACAAACCCCCTAGGCTCCTGTCCTTCAAGCCCTTCTGCCACCCCCAAAATGCGAATGTTATTGCGTCTTTGACGATTTTCAAAATCCTCCATTTTCCAAAGGAAATCATCCGCCTTCTTTTCCTGCTGTGTTTTAAAGTCACTGAAGCTACGGAAGTCATCCTCTATCTTGCCTGTTCTTTCCTCTACTTCAGCTACTCTCCCTGCCAATCCTTCATACAGTTTGTTTGTTTTCCGGAGCGTATTTTGAATCTTCTTAAAGTCTTGTCTTGTTTTACGACTTGTAGATCTTGCTTCAGTCTGTATTTGTTTCAACATATCAAAGACCATTCCCAGTGCCTCATCTCGCCTTGAGCCTGTCTCTTGCTCTTCCTGATATGTCTGTGAGGTTGCCGAATAATCCCAATCTAATTTTCTGTCCGCACCTCTTGTGGGCGTTCTTTCATGCCTATAATGCCTCAGCTGCCTCTTTTTTGTGTAGACTCTTTACCTATGTCTGTTCCTGAGGAAGTAGAGGCAGACCATGAATCCTCTTCCTTCTCCTCAACTTCCTCATCGTCTTCATCCTCCTCCTTTTCTCCCTCATCTTCTGTAATCTCCCCTTCTTGTCGCCCAGAGTCAGAGTCTTCGTTAACTGAGTAAAAATGATCCCCCTCCAATGAACATACATCTTCCTTTTCCCTGGGGTAGGCAGCCTCTACTTTCTCAGCCACCAGGTTAACCGAACTTCCCCATGAAGAGTTAGGGGTTTTAGCCCGTATTTCAGCCTCCACCTGCATGATTGCCCTTAGCATATCTGAATTTTCATTTTCATTTTCTTTTCCTTTTCCGATTTCCTTTACATGCCCCTTTGACTCCCCCTTACCAGCTTCTGTTTCTCCGTTCACAATGTCTCCTTCTGTCAACACCATCATTGCAGTGTCCCCTTCTCTTGCTTCTTGTTTCTTATCGTGCTTTTGTACAGCCCTCTGTCCCACATTCTCCGCTGCATTCTCCACCAAGCCATTTCCAGCGTTCTGCTCGAGAATGCAGTTTGCCGCGTGGGGTTGCCTAGCAACTACCGTCACAGCGTCTGCCACGCTTCCAGCTCCGGTCTTCGCATCTACCGCTGCGTCCTCGAGGACGTTTCGATGGCTGACAGCCTCCGCTTCTGCATTGTCTCCTGCCGTGATTGCCAGGCCCGCTGTCCCTAGGCTGGCTGGACGAGTAAAAGTTTCAGGTAAGGTGGGCTGTCTGAGGGGGGTTCCTTTGTTCTTCCCGCTCGGTTGCTTTTCACTTGGATTAGCGCGACCTTTCACCATAGCGATCTCCTCACCGCTCGCTTTCCCTTTAGGTTCCAGCTTCTTCTTTACCGGAGGGATCACCACTTTCCTTATGGCGCCTGGGTTCTTCGCTGCCATCTGCGTCCTCTGTACTGCAGGTGTCTCAGGTTCCGTGGGAGCTGATTTACTGTTCTCACTCCCCTCTTTGACCTTTGCTTTGTCAGACTTAGCAGATCTTGGGGGCATTATTGATCTCCGCATACAGCTCACTTCTTGGGCTCTGAATAGTGGACGGCTTTTTACTTGCAACAGCAGTCTGGTTGTAAGTTTTCTCAAACTAATAAAGAATCTTCTGAAATCGGCGAGCAAATTAATGGTTGGCTGTATGGCACTGTAGATTACGCAATCCCCGGTTGTAACCAGTTCAATGTCAGTAGCCATCCGCAGGACCTGACACCATCGCTATCAGTCCAGCTCTGTCATAGTGTAGCCGTCAGACTGGAGAGAGGTTAGGTGCGACTGCTCACAGCACCCCACCCGCGGCCATCTTGCCTCTGCTCAATAAATAACTTTTATTGAAAACGCCCGTCTCTCCATTTCTCTGCACTCTGGTGAAATTAAGCATGCACGATTGACTGAGTGAAATAGCGGTCTATTGTTTTCACACGACTCTAGAGATATACTCTTTATTCTGAGGGAGCAAAGTTGTTATGTTTATGCGGTTGTCAGAAACTAATCCCTTCTTGTCTAATCAGGAAAGTTAACTTATTCCTGTTCATTCCAGAAAGTTGTTAGTGACCACTGAGATAGCTGGCAAACCTAATTAAATCTAACATAGTCAGTAGAGACCTAGATGTCCTCAGTCCTACGTCTACACTGCTGTTTATGTTATTCCAATGCGCAGAGCCTATTGGGAATATAGGAACTACACTACATGGCGCCCAACGTTTGGTAGGGCGATAATCTAACGCAAGACATTAGAATAACTCAGTCGTGCTTTTCACACAGACCCCTTTTTCCTGTAAAAGACGTCTGGAGTGGGTAAAAAGTTAATATCCGCCAGAACTTAGTAGGATGAGAATCCTATGTATTAGTTTTTGGTTTAGTCAACGTTGAAGGATACAGTGTTCCAAAATATTGTGCACCTAATCTTTGTTTCTTTGAAACTTGATCTGCAACAAAAAACTTTGTCAGTAAAATGAGAGAAAGTGATGACGAAAGGGATAGAGCTAGAATAGCAGCTCAACTCCTAGCGGAAGACACAAGTCTCCAAAATGAAGACCCGAATGCTATAATCATACCGGTAAATGTAAGAAGAACTATATAACTCTTAAACTTATAGAAAATGGACTATCATCAAGAGGTGGTACAGTCATATTTGTAGTAGAGGCCCATGAATATCGGCAGACAGAGGTATTCTATTTATGGATACAATTTCCAGCAGCAAACGCTGCGACACAAGATTTCCACTATTACAAAATAGAGGAACCTCCGGATGAATACGCTCCTTTCGAGGACGTTGAAATTCCACTAACATACCAAGAGCACCTGCTCTGGTTTAATGGCGCCCTCAAACATCAAAATCACATTACCAGGCTCGGTCCACTAGGTAGACCAGGAGCCACATGGTCGGTTCTAGCCAGCTACACACCACATCCCGACATTGAAAAAATGTCAGACCGGGAACTTTTAGCTCAGCTAAAACTACTAATTAAAATACATAGACAATTGGTCCAATATGTCATGCGGACTTCAACAGTCCAACCAGCGATAAATTCCACAGCAAACCCCTCACCTGGAGAACACAAATAAAATCACACCACAGAATATACAATCAGCCATTGGCAAAATACCCGCAAAACGGGAACAAATTCCATTCTGGTTAGCGCAAAAAATCACTCAAATAGAGGTAGTATTTCCTGATACTACACCTCATGAGAAACACAGAATTCTAACTATGTGCCTCCCAATGTGGATCGCACCACATGTGGAGGACTGTGACACTTGGGGCACAGTCTTTGCTTCGATTTACACAAAAACACATGGTGTTCCGTCTATGGCAGTTATACCAGACTTACTAAGACAGATTCAAAATGAATACGGTCCAGAACCTGCCTTAACTAGATATGAAATTACTGAGAGACTTCAAACAGGTCTCGGATATTATTAGCCAACATAAAAGGAGAAGCAGCATCTGTAGCGATCCGCCAGAAATTGAAAAAAAAAGACATAGCAGAACAACCTTTTGAACTTGCCAGAATCATAGAAAAATCCTATGAAGAACTAGGAAGAGATAGTTTGGGTGGAAAACCACTAAAACCCCAACTAATTGAAAATCCTGAAAAAACATTTATTAAAAATAATCTCAACACTCCAAAAAAGAGTTGGGAGGGTAATAAACAATCCACTCCCAGATAAAAACGGTTTCAGTCCAGAGGAAGGTCTCCTCAACGGAGAGATAGATCTCCAGACCGAGGAAGCAAGTCTCCCCAAAGGAAAACCTCTGAGAAAAGATACAACCTTAGGGATAGGGATAAATTGAGAAAACCTGACAGATAAAGAAATTGATACACGTCCCTCTCGATCTTTTCAGACTTCCTCACAGAAATCGGAAAGAAGAGGACAGTCAGAACACAAAGAAGAGCACGTCAAGTCCAAAGACAAGGAACCTGCTCATCAAATTAAAAAATTACAATTTACCAGAAAGAAGGACGCCAGTATTGAAATAAAACATGCCGAGGATACTGAGGACACAACTGAAAAACGGAGAGTGGACCCAGACAATGCTAGACAGAGCAGCAGAAGTGACCATAGCTCGCAATATCCTGATGAATCTTCTGGAGACAGTGGACACGAATGAATACATTCAAGTGGAAACTGCAGACACCAGAGTTAGCAAACCCCATAAATTATATGAAATAACATTGCGTATAGAGGGGGACAAAACTAGGAAAGTAAGGGGTCTCCTTTAGGCAAACCTTTCGAAAGGCTATGACATCCTGTTAGCTGAGAAAGACTGGCCACCAGAGTTTGTCAGGGAGTGCCCACATGGCGAAGAAATGATTATGCCTGCCTTCTCAAATCATATTCCAACTCATAAAAAATACACATTTGCAAGAAAATGGGCAGTGGCCCAAGCCCCTGCATTATATAAAAATCATGTAGGATGGGATGAGGATTCTCCTCCCCACAAAATCCAGTTAAAAAGTCAACCTACTGCACAAAGGCAGTACCCAGTTGAACAAGAAGCTAAAAAGCAAGTCAGGGAGATCTTAGATCAACTTGAACATCAGGGGGTGATTGAAAATTGCACCTAATAATGAACAATCCTTTTTTTCCTGTCTCCAAGCCAGACGATTCATTTCGTCTAGTTTTAGACTACAGACACCTAAACTCCTGCTGCAAGACATTTGCAGTACAAAACTCGCACAGTGCAGCACTAATGAATAACATCGTGCACAAAAAATATAAAACAACATTAGATATCTCTAATGGATTCTTTTGTCAAAACATTGAACCTGAAAGCAGGTATTTGACCGCTTTCTCAACAATGGGGTCACAATACAATTTTGTCGACTCCCACAGGGATTCAAGAATAGCCCAGGATTATTTTCAGCCAGGGTAACAGAGTTACTACAAATGTATGATGAGGCATTATCTTAAGTCGATGACATCTATCTAACAGATGACTACCTGGAGACACACTTGAAAAGAGTGAACACCATAATACTTGGGTTCGCAGCTGAAGGGTATGAATTCAACTTTAAAAAGTCACGAATTGCTCACCTAACAGTCCTGTTTTTAAGATATGAATTATCAAGTGAAGGCAAAAACCTAGCAGACAACTTCTTAGAGAAGTGTGCAGTACTCCAAGCACCACAAACGCTGAAAAACTTGCAATCAATACTAGGTTTCCTGAATTTCGGAAGAACATACATTCTAAATTATGCATAGAGGGTCAAACCACTCTACGAATTAATAAAACCTGATTTCAAACAAATTAATTGGACTCAACACACAGAAATTTTAAGATCATTACAAACAGACATGTTAACTAAAACAAAATTGCAAACACGCTCAAACGAACGCAACCTTGTAATCAGAGTCATCCCAGGAAGATGCGGATTCACATACCTAACCTCTAATGAGGGAGAAACTGTACCAATAGCTTACAAATCACACTTGTACACACAAGCTGAAATGAAATTCAGTTCTACTGAAAAAATTCTGACTGCGGTTCAAACTGCTGCAGCAAAAGAAACAGCCCTAGCCCAAGGAAGAAGCATATCTGTTTTAACAGCAGTATCAGCCCTTGAGGCAGTAACAAGACCACGCATTCCGAATGCTGTGGCACTAGATCCAAAATGGATACAATGGGAAAATTCTCTTGTTGCAGAGGACGTGAAACAAGCTTTTGACCCGAAAATGAAAAAAACTAGAAGATCTAGAATACGAACATGAATATCCTCTGCCAATCGAAATTCTGCCTCTAGAATACAATTGTGTACTCTACATGGACAGATTTGCACAACACTACGATGTGGATAAAAAATCCTACAATGCAGCGTGCGCAATTGTTAAAGGTCGCTGGTGCTTTGGTAAATTCAGACCGATCATCACCAAAACGGAATCACTCAGAAACTGTACAGCTCATCGAGCTGAAATAAAATCTTTAAAGATGGCGCTTGAAAATGCTGATTGCGAATTCCCCACACGAATAGTGTGCGATTGGCATTACTGCGTCCAGTCTTACAATAAGAGCATGCAGACCTGGATTCAAAATGGTTACAAAGATGACACAGGTGCCACAATAAAGCATAAAAAGCTATGGGAATAAGTAGTTCTTTTGCAGAAAGAACTACGAAAGACTCACGTGATACATACACTGAGTCATCAACGTGATGGCGTTTACGTTGCAGGGATTTCATTGGCTAACAGAGCCGCAGCGGTTCAACCGCCTTCCCTAGTCACAAAAAAGCGTACTAAAAAACGAATAGACGGTGAAACGCTACTAGCAGTAAAAGCCACAATGCCAGGCAACTATGCGGTGTTACCTCTAAATTATCCACTCTAAAATAAATACATAATTGATGCGAACTCCGTTCCTTTTGCTCAAATCCCTGGAGTGGGGGATAGAGTAATTCCAAACACGAACCGGAGAGCTTACTGGATTCAAGAAGCACACATGGGACAGGGTCTGAGGCACCAAGAGATCTTAAAACCTTTCATAGAATTACCATCAGAATACTGGTGGCCGGGGATGAGCTTGCAAATTTATAACTTTGCAATAGATTGTCAGGACTGCAATAGAGATTGCAGTTGTGAACCGGACCAGACTATTGCCAGGACACCGGTATTAGAAAGCATCAGGCTATTTATACGCAGAAATCCAGTCAGAGAAATGCGTTCCCATAATTATTAAGACTAGATTCACAAAAGATGTAGGCCCCAGCACTCTGCTGACGCCAGAACTGCTATAAAAGATTTGCGAGTCTTTATCGGCACATACGCAATTGGCATGCTACATTCTGACCAGGGTCCTGCGTTTAACTCTCAAGCTTACAAAGAGGCCAAGACCAGCATGGGCATTGCATTGCGGTACTCTTCTTCCTTCCATCCTGAGGGAAATGCGGTAGTGGAAAGAAAAAACTGTGACATAAAGCAATCTATAACGGCGAGGGTATTCGGTTCGGGTGATGGGTGGGTCAAACATCTAACAAGTGTCCAACGTAGTCTTAACAATTTTCCAAGAAATTCTCTAAAAGGTATCACTCCTTACGAAATATTGTTCGGTACTAGAATGAAAATCCAGGACTTAGATTGTCAGACTTCAGTGGTGAAAGAAAAAGCCTTTGATATCATAAATCGTTTGGCTGTTTTACAGGACTTAAATGAAACAAGAAGAAGTCTAAGTAACAAAGTTAAAGCAAACGACCACTGAAGAAAAACCACCTGTCCCAGCAAGACTTATCTGGATTCCAAAGATTGGGGATCTGGTCAGAGAAAAGATCGCGGTGAAGAAGGAATTTGGGCCTTCTTACAGAAAAGCAGTACCTGTCTTAGCTGTCAGCGGAACAAGATCAGTAGTACTACAGCCCCTTGCTGGTAAAAAGGAGAACCGAGTTGTATCCATCGACCTGGTAAAACCACAATCATGTGGCCAATAATAAGTAGTAGGCCCAGTGGACTCCCAAGAAATAGCAGAAGACCAAATCTTGCTACGATCCAAGAGGTTCAAACTGAAAGACTAATCACTTTTGATAAACCTGCAGTGAATAAAAAAAGACTATGCAACAAAGCCATGGAACTTGTGCCTCTTGAAACCCAAATTGCAACAGTTCGTCATGAAATACCTGTCTACAACGATGTAGCCTTGGACTATACTAATGTAACAAAAGAAGATCCAAAGACTAATGAAAATCCGGAAGGAATTCCAACAATTGACAGAACTGCATCTGGCTACTTCATCAATTTCGATGACTTCTCTGATGATCCAAGTGAACATGAGGACAAGCCAGCAACAAAAACTTTCAAAGAAAAAATGACTGAACTCGTTCATCAACTAAAAGAAACATATCTGATTTCACCATGGGTTGAATTTTGGACTGTGTTAGGTGTACTTTTCCTCCTACTTCGGCTCATCATGGTTCTATGTTTGGGAAAATGTATTGATGGAAAATATAGTACAATGGACACAACAAGTCAGAACATCAACTTGGTCCTAAAGCCTCACAGATCCGCTCACATCGAGAAAAGAGAACGGTCATCAGTGAACATCACAGCCAATCCAATACCCGGTGGGGTAGCATGGGACAAAACGGACTGTGAAATCTATGGCCCGATTGAGCTCTTGAAATATTCACATCAGTTCAAGGTTTCATTAAGTGACTTTGTGACACCAAGTACTTTCTCTGATGATTGGGACTTTGAAAATATTAATATGATGTCAGATTTACAAATGTCAGCTAAATTCATAGAACATGATTATTTGCAGGGTTCATCAAATTATGAAGAGTTATATTGCTATAATCAGTTTGGTCATCATTATTTGCATAAATCTGCTCAACCTAGAAATGTTTTTAATTATAATCAATGGGAACATTGTCCAACTCCGCCAAAAGGCAGCTCGAAAACATTTTATGAGAAATTCCAATACTTCTCAGGGTTTAACAACAGTGATCCAGAAACATTTTATTTTAAAATGTTAAATAAGACAGGAATGAAAACAATGTTGACAAATACTAAATTGATTTATTCTGAAAAATGTTATGATAAAATGTCTACATTTGGTTTTGAATTTTGGAAAAACAACATTGAAACAAAAACCATCTGGGGTACAAAAGACTGGCAGGTACAAGGTCTAGAAGCATTATTTAGAGCCTGCATGATCCCAGAACAGATAATTTTCCTGAATGACACCATTCAGCAAACAACCTGTGTTGGTTTGGCCAACATAAAAGATTTAAATAAACCGTCTATTCCACAGCTCATACCTGATAGTAATAGCACTACAGATGTGGAGATAGACTTATCCCATATTTTACACCAAAACAGAACAAATCCTGATTGGAAAAATGGTTGATGTGGCCCACAGACACAAATAACTGTCAAGATAGATTCCTGAACAAAATACATGGGTTCAAACAGACCAGGCCAGACCCAAGATATTCCCAGAGACAACATCCAGGGATAGTTACAACATACAGTGTAGGGAAACTATGCCTTGAGTGGCTACAAAAATCCACACTGGCTGAAATTAAGCAACACTTGACTTTACTTAAAGACGGTGCTGACTTGCGAGATTTCATACTGGGACCTCGCAAACAGCGTCAAAACGTTTCATATACGCCGCGAAGCTTGGAAAATAACGCAAATTGAAACTGCAGAAAAAACACGAGAAATTGATCGTATTAATTTGGAAAAATCACTTTCTGTAGTGGCAGTGGGTTAACGACTCTGTCCTCCAGAATATATTCACTGGACAGCATTGTATCATCTGCTATTGATATAATAGAGCAGGACTTGCTAATGTTACAACATGGTCAGTCCCAATTACGTTCTATTGTACAGCTAGGCTGGACGTTACAAAACTTGCGTTCAGGCTACGTGCCATGGCGTCTAATCAACATAACGTCATTATTTTCTATCTTTAACCTTACTGATAAACAAATAAGTTTGGCGCAAAAAGGAGCAGACTATACGATTCTGAGCATTGAAAAACTTGAGAGATTACCATTGACAATGTCAGAGAGACCTGTCATTGAATGGATAATACACGGTACAATTACAATTACAATAACAACTTTCCAGTTTAAGTATTGCCAAAAATATATACCAGCAGGCCTGTATGAAAGGTTGGGTAAAGGATACATCAAATCGACCTGGAATTTACCTTATACACACAAATGTTATAGTGAAGGGAAGAAAGAGGTATTTCTTAGTGGTAACAATTGTAAAAAATCACTAAGCGGTACACTTATGTGTCAAGGTATTAACTTGCATGGAGCCTGAGAGGGTTCATCACATAACCTTTCATGTCACCTGCACGGCACTCCTGCAACACAGATAGAGCCCTTTTTCAGACAGCTTTCCAACGGCAGTTATGTTCTAATAAGTGACCACAGCTGTTGTGGCATGGTGCCAGGAAAAGCCCATCTCGTAACCATTACTTCCAGGGTCATTTGCTGTATGCAAGTATTGTATCCAAACAGCAATCCAGACATGGAGGCGGCAATATGGCCTTCTTTGAATATCTCTTTTATTCGAATTGATACTTTAAGCCGAATAAAGTCTATTCTTTTACAGACAACTGTGCCTTTACCCTCGTCCAAAGAGACGTATGATCTGCAAGTTGCAAGGACAGCGGCAGAGATACATTCCCTATTATCGACAAATTGCCCTGTGGATTATGTAGAAATGTTAGGTCAAATCTTAAACATGTCTGATACCAGTGGCATCGCACATGTATTTAAGACAATTTTTTCAGGACTGCTAACACCTTTCAAAGCAGTTCTTGGCATCTTCCCGAATTTTGTGCATTCTGAATTCGGCGGCCTACCTCTTCTTTTGGGACTTGTAGCAGGAATCTTATTTTTGTTCCTTCTGCTTCGATATGGCAAGCCAAGTCACAGACCAAACCCAAGAAACAATGGAAGGAATGATCCTAGCAATACGATACCGAGAACGAATTACTAAGGTCCTCGGATTGGCCCGGCTAAGATCTGAATACTACCTGGTTTCTTTCATTCAGACCTATCTGGCAAGATTGCATCTTACCTGTGCTTCGGCGTTTGCTATGAGAAGAATGTGTGTTGGACGTCTGTCTTACACTACCATCAGCAGTACCTATGGATTGCGTTTGCCAAGGCTTGTTGGGTCCAATCCGGATACCGACACCGCAGTCAACTAGATCCTTCGTGGGATAGCTCAAATTCAGCTCCTGGTCGTCGTCCGCGCCTCCTGGACCTCGTGGCTGAAGAGACAAACTTCACCTTTTCACCTGAAATCACCCGACATTGTCTGGCCTCTTCCCATTGCTGGTCACTGGTCACTGGCTAGTGACCCAGACTCTGTCCCTTCTGCTTTCAGGTTCTTCACATCTCTGATCCACTCTTGGATCCACCCGGACACTTTTCCTCTGGTCGCCTGTAGCACTTCTTCGCAGTTCTCGAATAGACGACGAAACCCGACACGAAAAGACACCTATGCACCTGGCTTCCCTGGGTGAGGTAACAAGAGTACTCCGGTGCTCCCGTGGGTATTGACTCTCCAAGTGTCCTAGTCTAAAAGGGTTCCATCCCAGTTCACCTCCTAGTACCCTTAATCTTTAAAATTGTAACTTGTTCGTTCTCCATAGAAAGTCAATGGTAACCTGCGGCTGTGTTTAGACACTGCACGAGTCTCAAGTGGGCCTCCTACATCCTAACCTTTGGTTGTTCCTAGAAGCCCCAGCGATTCCACAGGCCCTAGGCCTGCTTTCTATTCCTCACGTGGTTCTTATACCACTATTTTAGTATATGGTTTGTGAGGCCCCTAGGGCAAAACGTATACTGTGCAACTTATCGTATGCTAATTAAGTTCCTTGTATTGTACTTTTACCTCTGACCTCATAAAGAGTCCAGAGGGGTTGTGTTTAGAATAAAAACATATATATTTGATATATACCTTGTGTGGTGTGCTTTCATTTGGTACTCAAGAGATTATAATTGGTAAAACAACTAGCTTAACTCACCTCTAAAGACTTAGCCTGAAGGCTGCTCTCCACTGCTACCACTAGTATAGCTTTCTATAAGGTTGACATTACAACCACCATCAATAAGGGTCGTTTGGACTGGTGCAAGGTGCCCATAGTGGACCTCATATACCAGGCCAACTTCTCACAGTTAATGTCAGACTGAAGAGTAAGACTGCATTTGAAGTGGTTCAACCCTGCTACAAAACAGAAATATTTCCTGTGAGGCTTCAAGATCTTTACTTAAGTAAGCGTCGTACAGGTCCTAAGTCACCATCTAGTGCTTGGGGCCCAAAGGCTACAAACTTGTGCAAGTATTATGTTCTCTTTTTTAAGAAACAATTTCATCATGAGGTCCAAAATTGGTCTCTAACCTCTGTCCTACCTGGGGACCAGGAAATTAGGAGAACAGCACCTCAATGTGATGGTGGATTTTCAGAGAGGGAAGAGCATAACCATTTTGAACAATCTGAAGGACCCACTGGTCTAATGTAGTGAGTATAGTGGGGTAGGTAAGCAATGCTGGATTCAGTCCACCACTGGTATCAAAAGCCTGGACAGACTGTGAGGGCTGTCTCTGGTGCTAATTAAGGACCCTTAGATATCAATTTTTCTGGACTGCTAATGGAATTGGCGAGCTGGGGGAAGGAACCCCCAGGGAACAGTCTTTAAAATGCTCAAGGGCCCCATCTGCCTGCTCACAAAACAGCCAAGATCCATCAAAGGTAATGTCCATTGGAGAGGCTTGGATGTCCACAGAAAACTCAGTGGCAAGCAATCAAGCATGGCGTCTGAATAGGATACCGGGGCCCATGGCCCAAGCAACAGAATCAATTGTGTCCAGGTCAGACAGTAAAATATATTTAGTTGCCGTCTCACGATCCGGTACTGTAGGGTCAAAGATATTTCTCCACTCCTCACACAAAAGGAGGTAAAACCTTGCTTGCCATGTCCTAAAGGGTGTGTGTATAGTGATCCAGAAGACAAATGGCGCTTAAACCAGATTACCAAAAATGGCTCAAATCAGCGCTTCGAAAAAGGACAGTAGTATCTTTTAAGTCAAACGAACAGGCTGTAAAATTTCACTTTAGGAGAGATAAATCCTGGCTTTGGTGAATTATACAACCCACTGGCATTTTGGTGATCAAGGTATGAGCCAGCAGTAGATGAATGAGAAGGGAACAAATAAACGTCCTCTTCATTATCGTACTTGTTATGAGAAATATGTTAAAGGACTTGAACAGCATTAGAATCAGAGCAAAAAAGAGCTTACAATTTCCGTAAGTGTTACTGCATAGCAGATCTATGCTGGTCTTTATTAATGGGCAGCTGGTTATGGATTTCAAAATGGAGTCAAATCGACTACCAGCTCTACCAGAGTCGGACAAGACACTGACCGGAGTACAACCGGTGGTGCCTGCAGCACTGGAATGCTACTACTGTCAGGTGCAGTTGGCACGTTTTTGAAAGCCAAGAATAGATGCTGAATTGATGATAAACCGGGGGAACTCTGAGTACATCAACTCAGATGCAATGTTGAATCTGGAGGCGGAGTTAAATGCCTCAGTCAGGTTTCTCTAGCAGAAAATGCAAACTCTCCCTGGAGCCATGTCTAGAAAAGGATAATGCTACTTACTGAGTAAGCATCTGGTCTTGGCATGCAGAGCTGTAGATTCACATGCTTTGCATAATCCTGCCATCTAGTGTTGGGTCCGGATGTTAGCAAGTTGTTTTTCGTCAAAGAAGTCTATCCTAGTCACGAGGTAAGAAGAGTCCTCCTTTCGGTGATAATGCGCATGGTCATCGACTCCATTGTTAGATTGTTTTCCTGTAAGAGGGTGAGAATGGAGTAAGTAAGTGTTGTATAGAGATATCCATGCGTATAAATGTATAATGAAGAACTGCAAAACTACAGGTACCCGGGGAGGCGGGTGGGCGCATGTGAATCTACAGTTCTACATGCCAAGAACAGATGCTTACTGGGTAAGTAACATTATCCGTTCGAGGCATGTGTGCTGCAGATACACATGCTTAGCATAGACTATAAAGCAGTATACTCCCAAAGCTGTGGCTAACCTATAGATGTTGCAGTTGTTTGGAATAGTGTTTTAAGCACTGCTAGGCCTACATTAGCCTGTTGTTGTGCTAACACATCTACACAATAGTGTTTGGTAAATGTGTGTGGTGTAGACCATGTAGCTGCTTTACATATGTCAGCGAGAGGGATGTTACATAAAAAGGACACAGAATCCCCTATTTTGCGAGTGGAATGCACTCACGTATCGAGAATAATCTCCTCGAGATGGACATGACCTTAGTCTCCCTGGCCACCCTTAGCCTAAAACAACTGGAAGCAACTTATCCTCATATTGCTGAGAGTACTCCTCAGGAGGATGACTATGGTATTCACCCGGCTCCAGAAACTAACGTTAGATCCCTTGCCCCTGAAATGCTGCCCCCGGTCTTGCCCCTACCCCTACCAAAACCGACCCCAATACCCAAACCCCGCTCTAAGTCAAACGTCCCCTTCCCCCTAATACCAAAAATCCCAATACCAGTGGCAAAAGGCCCCGAGAACCAGACCTTACCCAACCCTATCCCTAAGGCTGCCCACAAGCCCAATAAGACTAATATGCCACCTACTGCGCGCATAACCAACCAGTACCATGGTCGCCAGAACTTTCGCGGGGGCTACATTGATCTTCCTCCTGACGCCGGGCCCTATGTCGTCATACTGGCTGGTATACCACCACTTGACCCGCATTCCATGGAGACCCAGTGGTCCCTAAAGAATAAGGTGATTCACTGGCTCAACATCAATAGACAGCTCCCCAATACGGTTAGGACTAGGGTTCTAATGGTTAGGAGAGTGCCATGGGTGGGTCGTACCTATAAATCCATCCCTGGAGACTGCATAGTGGTTTCATTTGCAGACCCCCACACGGCCCAGCATATCACTATATGGGACTCACAGGATACTGACCAATCTATTGTCACCAGACCCCTCACTTTTTTCTATCCCCCAAAACAGACTGTTGAGCCACCTGGGGCTTGGTCAATAGTCCACAACCGTAGATGGAAAGGTCATGGGGATGGTTGGCAACCCATTAATAACTGGTGGGAAGGAGCGCCCACTATGAACAGGTTTGAGTGTCTGGATCAGGTGGATTGACTGGGAATTAGTGTCGCTCCAATCCTCACCAATGCCCAAAATCCCCTAACGGAGACTGTCCCGAGTGAAAAATTAATGCCCATACCTCAAGTTCCAAGCCACATTGGGATAGACCTAAACCCCCCTGAACAGCACGCTCTTACTGCACAGGTCAAATTACAGGGAGACCTTACTCACCCGCAAGTTCGGACAGGCACAACGGGGATTGCAGGGCATCATCCACAGGAAATTGGAAACCCAATGCACTCTCTCCTTTCTTGGAATGTAGCAGGCCTCGGTAGTAAGATCACCCACAAACCTTGGCTCGAGATTGTGCAGAAGTATGGCATCCTATGCCTACAAGAAACCTGGCTTATAGAGGAAGTGCACATGTTGGGCTACCGAACCTTCCATTCCCCAGCTGTCCCATCAGCCCAGGGCCGTAACAAGGGGTGCTTGTGTACATATATCTCGAACATAGGGGATGTAAAAGTTTGCGATTTCCAATCCAATCAGTACTTCCAAATCATACTACTTAAATGGGGCACTTCGCAAAAGGTGATTCTTGTGAATTTTTATAATAATTTGCCAATTAGTGAGGTGGAATCAAATTTGAACATTATGATCCATCATATTCACAAACTGAGAGATCAAGGTTCGGGGGATCACACAATGTTGTGGGTGGGTGACTTCAATTGTTCCGTCTGTCCGTCTTCTGAGCTAGGTTTGTGCGGCCTGTCAGATCTCGGGGAGGACGGTCCTCTGCACTTCTCCCACACCAACATGGGGTCTCTTCTTAACAATGTTATATTTACCTTTGACCTCACTTTTATCAACCAGGCATGCTCCCCCCGGTTCCCTTTGCCCCAACGTACAATGGAAGAGGTTGTAAATCCACAATCGATTTTGCCTTGATATCACCCACCCATCCTGACTTTATAACCTTCTGGGAAAGGGGGGATGACCCCATGAGTGATCATTATCCCATCACCTTCGGGGTAAATCTCATGGAGGGCAAAGTAAAGAAACCTAGTAGGGTTCTATATCCATTTGAGGTTACCCTAACTAAGACCAATGGGTATGTAATTAAATGGGAGAAAATAAACCCAACATCCTTCTTCCAAAACTTCCTATCCTCTTGCTCCACGGACATACTTGCTTGCTTAGAGGAAGATACCGACCCAAAGAGCATCATGGTTGCTTTTTCTAACATTCAGCGCCGTATAAAAAATGCACTGACTAGGAACTGCAAAGACAACGGGAGGCATACTCGTGGGTGGTTTGACTCTAGATGTACATCTACACTGAAAATCTTACAGAAAGCTTTGTCTGCCGACCCAAAAGATAGGGCTCAAATCCGTCAAGCGAGACACGATTATAAGCTGGCATTTAAACAGCGGAGGGCGAAATTGAAGCAGGAGGCCTGGGAAGCTCTGGGGGAAGCCGCCAGGAACAAAGACAGCAATGCCTTCTGGAAAGTCATAAGATCTGTTTACAACTCAAAAGATAGAGATAACTCTGTAGAAGTGGCTATAACGGCTGAGCTCTGGGTAGAACATTATGGTAATCTTTATTCTAACACTACACAGGGTAATGCCCCAAACCCATGCAAGGTGACTTCACCCTCAGATAGCATAATTCAGGATAACCACCTCACTGACTCTCCAGCACCTCCTTACCCTATCCATCTGGTATTTACCACATCAGAAGTGGAAGATGCCCTTAGAGAAAGTCCTTCAGGTAAAGCCCCCGGCCCTGACCACACCCCAGTGGATCTCTATAAATCAGAACCGGACTTCTGGGTTCCCTTATTAACCAATGTATTAAATATGGGAAATAAATGCGGTTTCATTACCACCTGGTCGGACGCAATCGTAGTCCCCATATTTAAAAAAGGGAATAGGGACGACCCGGCTTGTTACCGTCCAATATCGCTATTGGACGGACTTATGAAAGTTGCTGGCAGGATTGTCCTTAAGAGGATACAACACTGGGAAGAAGAGAAGAAGGTTATCTCGGAGTTCCAATATGGGTTCCGAAAGGGTCTAGGGACATTGGAGCAATGTCTAAACTTGCCCCTAATAGTCTCTAAATACACGCAGGCCAAAAAAGGGGACCTATTTGTTACCTTTGTCGACCTCAGCTCCGCATTTGATTGCGTGGACCATGCGATGCTCTGGTCGACACTGGAAGACATTGGGGTGGACTCAACTATCCTCACATTTATTAAAGAACTATATAGAGAAGCGGGGGCCAGAGTAAGATTTGGGACCCAGGGGCAATGTTCACAAAAATTCGCCATAAACAGAGGGGTGAGGCAAGGTTGCATACTTGCGCCCTTGCTTTTCACATTTTACATAAACTCTATCGCTGAGAGCTTAATAACTCTGTCAAGCGATTATCCGGCTGTTAATGGTAGGCCCGTACCCATTCTTTTATATGCCGATGACGCGGCAATCATGTCTAGGACAAAAGTAGGTTTGCAGAGAGCAGTAAATGAATTTTCATCCTACATGGGTAAAAGAAATTTAAAGGTGAACATTTCCAAAACTTTCTCCATGCCCTGCTCCCAAAAGAACAACAGACCATCATGCTCAATATATTTAGATCAGCAAAAGATTGCCATTACAGGCACTTTTTGCTATTTGGGCATTGTGTTTGACAGGTGGGGAAGGTGGAAACACGCAGTGCCAGCTAGGAAACTCGCCTTTAGCCGTGCCATAGGTGCTTTAAGAACCTTTGCAGCCAAAATTGGGGGTAAACCTATTCAAGAAATGTTACAGATCTACCGGGCAAAGTGTATAGCTACGGCCACATATGGCGCAGGTCTCTGGGGTTTCGAGAATGTGTCCTCATTACAAACTTGCGAGAACATTTTCATCTGCTATTTATTAGGTGTGTCCAAAACCACGTCGACTTTTATGACTCACATTGAGACCGGCGTTAAACACCTTAGCGACATTATAAAAATATCACCCTGTTTGCTCTGGCATAAGATTTGGACCACAGAGGAGTGCAAATTGAATAGAAACCTCATAAAAGACTGTATGGCTTTGGACGGTGCAGCAAAAGTCAAGTGGCTGCGATACGTACAAACGATGTTTTCTAACATTGGGCACTCTGAATTTTACGATGAACCAGAGACCCTACAAACCTTCACCAGACCGGCCCTTAAAAAACTATTATCCATACACTTAGAGAGTGCTAGATGGGACACTGAGAAACTTAAAGGCACAACCCTGAGCTATCAGCAAATTACCCCTACTGAAGGCCTACAAACTTACCTTGGGATTGAAAAAGCACCCTATGCTCGCATGCTTTTAACTAGGCTGCGCCTAGGGATTTTCTTCCGCTTGGTCACTTTGCCGAAACAGAATGACTGGGCCTCATTGAAATTAATATGTCCATGCGACGACCATTCAACACAAAGTAACATTCACATCATGTTCTTTTGTAATCTGTATACCAGCCCGAGGAAATTATTTCTTCTACCTTTACTTAAACGCTGGGGGATAAGAACATGTAAATCTGCATATTTAAAATTATTGCTTTTAGAAGATGTGGATGTTATCTTTGTTGTTTCTCGCTTCTTAATGTCAGTGATGAAATTTAGAAACTCAATGAGTTAACTAACATGTTTATATTGACCGATTAGTGCAAAACGAGGCCCTTCATCCAAATGACTGCTCTAGATTTTAATTTTTGGAGAAATGTTTTATCTATTTTTGTAACTTTGTTCATATGAAAACTGTTCTTAAATTGTCTGCATAAATTGTATTTGTATGCTTTTATGATTTATTGATAAATCGAATAAAGCTTATTTGATTTGATTTGATTTGACTCTAGAGGGTGTAGTCAAAATCTATTTGGCTTTAGCATAGCATGTTTGAAGGCATTTAGCAATCCATCCCGTAATACCAGATTTAGAGATTGGATTGCCTTTATGAGGTTGAGCAAATGCTACAAACAGTTATTTTGTGGAAGTCCTTTGTCTTATCTATGTAGTACAATAAAGCTCTTTTAATGTCAAGTGTGTGAAGAGCATGTTCTGCTACGGAATCAGATTGAGGAAAGGAAACTGGTAACTCAACCTATTGGTTTATATGAAAAGCAGTAACTACTTTGGGAGGAATCTGGGGTTGGTACGGAGAACTATCCTGTGTGTAGCTGAAAGAAAGGTTCTTCTAGTGTTAATGCCTTTAGCTCACCAACTCTCCACAGTGATGTGATTGCAATGAGGAAAGCTAGTTTCCATGAGAGGAACTGTAATGGGCATTTGTGTAATGGTTCAAAAAGGTGGACCCATGAGCATTGTGAGGACATGTTGCGACCACACTGGAGCAGGAGGACTCCTTGGTGGTATTACCCTTTTTAAACCTTCCATGAAGGCTTTAATTACTGTAACTCTGAAAAGTGACAGATGTTGCCTATTTTATAAGTATGCAGCTACAGCGGCAAGGTGCAAACGAATAGACGTGTAAGCCAGTCCTGTTAATTGTAAATTTAACATATAATGTTTTGTATAGAAGCATCTAAAAGATTGATTTTGCTGTTATTGCAATATACAGCAAATCTTTTCAGTTTTACAGCATAGCAAGCACCGGTGGTAGGCTTTCTTGTTTTTTTTAGAATATTCATACAGTCTGGCTGAAAATGTAAGTAACGAAACTATGAGCAAGATCGCTAAAATCAGTTAATTGGGATTTGGATGTCCGATTTCTCTATGGTTCTGTGTGAGGAGACTAGTTCAGGTGCAGTTTTTTATGTTGAACTAGTTACAACTCCAACTTGGTGTTGTACCATGGTTGGCGAGCCCATGTGGGAGCTACCAGAATTAGTGTTAAGGATGTTTGCCTGAGCTTCCAAACCACACATGGAATGAGAGAGAGGCGTAGGGAAATACCCCTTACCAGTTAATCAATAGAGCATTGCCCTTTGATTCCAGGTGTGGGTAACTGGAGCTGAAGTTTGGGCATTTTGCGTTTTCGGCTGTGGCGAATAGGTCTATTTGTGGGAATCCTTACGGTTGGAAGTATGGAAGGAGAACTTAAGGGTGAAGTGCTCACTCGTGAATTTGTTGCCTTCTTCTGCTGAGGAGATTGGCAGTTAGATTGTTTACTCCTGGAAGACGTTCTGCCAGAAGATAAATCGTGTGATGGATCACCCAATACCACATGGCTTGAGAGGCGTGACAGTTGGAGAGAGCGTGTGTCCCCGTTTTTGTACATAGTACATTGCTGTCATGTTGTCCGTTCGGACTAGGACAGTTTTGGCTATGAGTCTGAAAAGCTTTTAGTGCTAGGAAGACAGCTAAGAGTTCTAGATGGTTGATGTGGAGAGTTTTCTGCATGTTGCTCCACATGCCTTGTATTGTATAATCTTTTAGGTGAGCCCCCCCACCAACCTGCTACAGATGAGTCTGCTGTGAGCACGATCTGAAGAACAGGATCGCTGAAAGGTTGCCATGCTGATAAGTTTTGTGGGCTCCACCACTGCAGAGAGCGATGTGTACGGCTGTCTACCAACACTAGATCGGTTAACAGACCCTGTGATCGATTCCACTGACGTGCTAAGCACTCTTGTAGGGGTTGCATAAGAAACCTTGCATGGGGTACAATTGCTATGCAAGATGCCATCATTCCCAGTAGTTGCATGAACACACTGGATGATGATAATTGGTTGGGCTGAAACTGTTGAATGGCAGGCTGAATATTGTGTACTCTGGCTACATAGGGAGAGGCTACCCCCTTGACTGTGTCTAGAGTGGCTCCTAGATAAGACTGCATCTGTGAGGGGTGCAGGTGAGACTTTTGTGCCTTGATGGTGAAGCCCAGTAGATGAAGCAGATCTATTGTGATCTGTGTGTGCTGCAGACAGTTTTGGTAAGTGCTGGCTTGATGAGCCAGTCGTCTAGGTAGGAGAAGATGTGAATTTGTTGTCTTCTGAGAAGAGCAGCGACTACTGCCAGACGTTTGGTAAAAACTGTGCGCTATAGTCACTCCGAAGGGAAGTACTTTGCACTGGTAGTACTAGCCTGCTATCACAAATCTCAGGTATTTGTGATGAGTTGCATGAATTGGAACATGAAAAAATGCATCTACATTTACATGTAGCTGGTGATATCGAAAGTCTATTCGATGTCGAAAGAAGTTTGTTTGAAGTTTCTCGCTTCGAAAAAACTGAAAAAGTATTTTTCTAGCTGGAGCGGAAAACTTTCATCCGAACCCAGTAGCGGAAAAAAAACAATCTAAGGATGGAGTCGATGACCATGCGCAGTATTGTCCAAGGGAGGAGTCTATCTTGTGACTACAAAAGACTTCTTCCAAGAAATAACAACATGAATTCATCCGCGCCCAACACCAGGTGGCGATCTATTGCTAAATGTAGGATCTGCAGCTCATATGCCTCGAACATGCATCTTTCAAATCTAGAGTAGACAAAGTCTGTTTGTAAAAATGGGAGTACTTGTTGCAGTGTTACCATGTGAAAATGCTCTGACAGTATGTAATGGTTTAGCCCTCTCAGATCTAGAATAGGTCTGAGGTAACCATCCTTTTTGGGATGAGAAAGTACAGAGAGTAAATCCCTGAGCCCTGGTACTGATTTGGAACATGCTCTATTGCTCCTTTCAGTTAGAGGGACTGGACCTCTTGTTTTAACAAGTGTATGTGTTCTGGAGATAACTTGTGAGAGCGTGGTGAAATATTTGGGGGATTGCTGGTAAGCTCCATGCAATAACCATGTAGTAAGTCTTCCCAGACAGGTGTAGTATAATCGGGGGGAAGCGTGGGAAATTCACTGTTTGTTGAGGGAAGGGGAGTTACGGGGCGTGTTGCCCTTACCCCTACCCTTGAAGTTGTTGATGCCTCTATAACCTCCTAGGAAAAAACATCTGGAGGGAGATGACTGGTTGTTACCTTTGTAAGCTGAGGTATTTTGATCTGGGGATGTGGTCTTTGATCCTCCCCTGTAGAAGGAGCGACAAAAGGAACCTCTGTTGGGTACCGTCTGAAGTGCCTGGTCAACTTTAGGGCCAAACGGGTGTTATCAAATGGTGTGGCAAGGATGGATTGCTGGGCCTTCGGTTTAAAACCTGAAATCCTTAACCAAGCATGTCTCCTGAGCAGGATGCTGGTGTTAATCTCTCTAGCTGCGGTATCTGTAGCATCTAGAGCATAAAGAATAGAGGAATTAGAAATGAGCTTACCTTCATTCACTAAGTCCTGTGCTTTAGCCTTATGCTCATCTGGGAGATATTGGAGCATTTGTCCCATTTCGTCCCAGTGTGGTCTGTCATATCTGGCTAAAAGGCCTTGGGTATTCGCAATGCGCCATTCATTTGCTGCCCGAGTGGCTACGCGCTTGCCAGAAGCGTCAATTCGTTTGGAATCTTTGCTGGCGGAGGAGCATCCCCTGATGTTTGTGAATTTGCTCTTTTACGAACATTCAATACGAGGGAATCTAATGGCACTTGTCCTTTGATAAAAATGGAGTCTGTAGGAGAGGCCTTATATTTTTTTGTCCACTCTAGGTGTTAAGATGCGGGCTCTGACTGGATCTTGAAAAATATTATCAGCATGTCGCATCATGCCCTTAAGCATTGGAAGTGATTGTGATGACCTGGATGTAGTTGCCAATTTATCAAACAAAAAATCTTCTAGTGATTTTTTGTGGAGTTCTATCTCATGGTAATGTGCAGCCCTGGCAATGAGTTCCTGGTGTGATGCATTGTCGTCTGGATGAGATGGTTTGGCTGGGTAAAGTTCTGGATCAGAATCACCTGAGGGATCCAGTGTGTAATCTGTCCATGGGGCTGTTGGAATATTCATCACCCCCATCATCTGCATCATCGGTATGATGAGATTGAGGGAAATCTTGAGGTGTGATTTGCAAAGGATTCTCAGGTGGTGACGGAAGTGCTGGAGGTGATAGTATATGAAAAGGACTTGTAGCTATAGACTTTCTCTTCAAGGGGATTTTATAAGTGTCCTCTTCTTGAAGCTTGCGTTTCTGAGGTGGCTTTAAGTGAATATGGCCAGTGTCAGCGTTAATATGCTACCTCTTTTGCTTTGGATCGGGTGGAATAGGGTTCAATTTCGGATCCAAAGGACTCTCTTTGTGTTTCGGAGCTGAAGTTTTCAAAGCTGACGTAGGCTTGGCTTTCGAAGCAGAGGATTTCGGCTCCGAGCCGGACTTGTGCTCGGAACCGGAGGCTTTTGGCTCCGAGGAGGACTTTTGTTGGCTCTGTGCCGTGCCGGAAGGCTTGAGTGGTAGTTTCGGTGCCGAGCCGGGGAGTTGAAAACGTCATCTCGGTGCAGACCTTGGCCAGGAGGCAGAGGTGGTGCCGAAGTCTTGTGTTTTTTGGGAGTCTGTGGGGGCGAGGGGTCTTTGCTACTCACATCACCTTGTCCATGCAGCAGTTCTTCGGCGTAGATATCACTGATGCATCGACTGAGAGCTAACCGGGCGCCGTTAGGCCTTGAAGGATTGAAAGTCGACTGCAATGTCGAAATGATACACAGACGTGGGAAACGTGTATGGAAACCATACCAGAGGGTAGAGAGGATTGCGTGTCAAAGGCAACCCAAACAACGGTTTCGAACCAGAGGGCAACAATACACGTCAAAACCCGATGGCTGAAAAAAATATCTAACAATGGAATAGATGACCACGTGCACTATGACTGAAAGGAGGAGTCACCTTACCTCGAGACTAGGAAAGACTTTGTCGAAGAAAAACAACTTGCAAACATACGGACCCAACACTAGATGGCAGGAGTATGCAAAGCATGCAGTGTTTGGGTTCTCACTCACTGATGGCCTTTGAGTTCATATGGGAACATTTGCTGCAGGACCTGGAGTGCTGTTTCTTGACCCCGCACCAAAGATGCACCGACATCTTTTTGCATCATGCATAGCACAGTTTGAATCCTGTCATCTTAAAGGCTGGCAACCCTGCAACTTTCCAAAAATGTCTGAAACAAGATTCATAGCAGCAGTGCTCGATCTAGGTCTATGGGCGCTGATAAATAGGAACAGACGTCCGGGATGGTGCTTTTATGTGGCTCTGTGTTGTCATGTCTGGTCTGGAGAAAGGTTGCAGTCACAATGGAAGTGGATGGTGCTACCTGCTGGCGCATGAGCTATTGCAAGAGTTCCAGGATCCAGTCTGATGCCTGGGAAGATTTACAAGCAGATTAATTTGCATTTGTAATATTCAGATAGGTAAAGTATCTTCGCATCAGTGTACGATCCAGGAACACATTTCAACCAATACATGTTTCTTAATATCAATAACATACATAACACATGAGTAATTAGGCAACATTCATTTATTTTTATTAGCTAGACGGAGACAGCCAAACTGGAAATAAAGCTCATATTTGGCTGTAATCACCACTGCTACATAATTAACTATAAGAATCAAAATTAAGAGTGCACTGGAAAACACAAACCGGCAGAAACAGACAAACACAGACTTCCAAGAGCAGAGGAAAATGTTGACATTCACAAGTGAGGCAGGATTGGTGCAATGTACCCCAGTGAACAATCCTTAATGTAAAGAAATAACAGACGAGGAAGCTGGACCCAATTATAACGAATAGTTTCTTACCTGTCGGTGTAGTTTTGCAGCTTGAAGATCTTTCTGGATTCACTATGCTGTGCATATTCCGCGGTCTTGTGGTTGGGTCCGGATTCGTAGTCTTTTCTTTGTTTTTTTTTTGTAGCCCTTGTGGGCGTCGGCGTCACACCTCCTCGGTGCATTTCCGGTGACGTCGGCATGCTTCCTGCGGAAGCTCCCACTCTTGGGCGCCATCTTCGGATTCTTTTTTCCCGTGTTTCTCTCGTTTCCGAAGCAATGGCAATGTTCTATTTAAGGTGATTATTTTTAACCGCTTTGTCCTTAAAAGTCTCTTACTTCTCTCCCTTCTTTCTCTTTTTTTTTTTTTTTGACCACCTCTTCTCTCTCCAGCCTCATCTTTCTGGCGGAGGTGGGTGGGTTCGCTAGTGAATCCAGAAAGATCTTCAAGCTGCAAAACTACACCGACAGGTAAGAAACTATTCGTTTTGCAGCGTGAATCTTTCTGGATTCACTATGCTGTGCATAGATTTCGTAGCGGTTTCTCACTTCCGTGGTGGCTGGGTGGAAGATGAGCTCTGGTTTCTGAATATATGCTGGAGCACCCTTTGTCCGACTTGTGCTTCCTTGTTCATCTGAACATCCACGCAATAGTGCTTCGTGAATGTGTGCACCGAAGCCCATGTTGCCGCTAGGCATATGTCTTGTATGGGTGTATTGGCCAGGAAGGCTATTGTAGCCCCCTTCTTCCTAGTGGAGTGGGCGCGTGCCCCCTCTGCCAGTTCTTCTCCTGCCCTTTTGTGGCAGAGCTGGATTGTTTGCGCGATCCATCGCGCAATAGTGTTTCTAGTGACTGCTTTGCCCATGTGACTGTTGGCGAACGACACAAAGAACTGTTTTGTTTTCCTGTGTCCTTTTGTCCTTTCGATGTAATGCATGACCGCCCTTCTGGCGTCCAGGGTATGCAGAGCCCGCTCTGCGCTAGTGGTTGGTTTTTGGAAAAAACTCGGTATCTGAATGGACTGGTTCATGTGGAACCTGGACACCACCTTCGGCATGAAATGTGGGTTGGTCCTCATCACCACCCTGTCATTGTGTATTTGTAAGTAGGGCTCCTGTAGCGTTAACGCTTGCAGTTCGCTCACTCTGCGTAAAGATGTAATTGCAACCAGGAAAGCAGTTTTCATAGTTAGCATCTTCAAAGAGGCCTTGTGAAGTGGCTCGAAGGGCTCCTTCATGAGTTCCGTCAGGACCACGTTTAAGTTCCATGCCGGTGGTGGCACCCGCTTGGGTGGTGCAATCCTTTTTGCTCCTTCGAGGAACCTTTTTACCACCTGTGATGTGAAGAAGCTTCTGCCCATCTCACCCCTAGTGTATGCCACTATAGCCGCCAGGTGAACTCTCAAGGAGGACGAGCTGAGCTTTTTGTCCAGCAAGTGTGTCAGGTATTTCAGTACCGTGGAGTCCCTCTTCATTTTATTGTGAAGTCTCTCCCTCCTGCACCACATCGTGAACCTTTTCCACTTTGCGACATAGCACTTCCTTGTGCTGGGCCTCCGTGCCTCCCGAAGAACCCTGAGGGTGCTCTCTGGCAGTTTCAAGTGTGCGAATTCGATGTCCTCAGGAGCCATGCTACTAGGCTCATGCTCTCCGGTTCTGGGTGCAGCACCTCTCTGTTCTGCATGGAGAGCAGGTCCTTTCTCCTGCTGAATCTGTGGGGCGCACACTGCGCCATCTCCATGATCTGCGAGTACCAAGTCTGCCTCACCCACTGCGGCGCGACCAGTATTAGGGTCATGGTGCTCGCCCTGCACTTGCTCAGCACTCTGTGAATCAGCGGTATCGGGGGAAAAGCGTATGCAAATTTCCCGGACCAATCTATCCATAGGGCATTCCCAAGGGACCCTTCTTCGTGTTGTCTGGATGCGAAGTTTCGGCATTTCGCATTCTGGCGTGTTGCAAACAGGTCCACTGATGGTGTCCCCCACCTGTTGAACAGCCTCCTCGTCTCCTGAGCATTGAGTTCCCACTCGTGGGATGCCGAGGTCTGTCTGCTCAGCCAGTCTGCTTGAATGTTCTCCTTGCCTGGTAGGTGTATGGCTATCAGGTCTATCTGGAGAGGGATGGCCCACATCCATAGCTCCTGTGCCAGCGTAGAAAGCGTCGACGACTGTGTTCCACCCTGTTTGTTGACGTAGATTATCGCTGTGGTGTTGTCTGTCTGTAGCAACACCCTCTGCCTGTACAGTCTTGTCTGGAAGGCTTTCAGTGCCAGGAAGATTGTCTTTAATTCTAGGTAATTGATGTGCTTTGTTGCATCTGCTGGCGTCCACAGGCCCCTCACTTTGAGTTCCTCCATGTGAGCGCCCCATCCCTTCAGGGATGCGTCCGTGGTGATGGTCACTGTCGGAGTTGGGAGTATAAGTGGCTGCCCCCTTGTTATGTTCTCCAGGGTCCACCATGCCATCTCCTTCTGCACTGCGTGCGTCACTACCACAAGATCCTCCCAACTGCCCGAAGCCTGTGACCATTGTTCCTGCAGCCATTCTTGCATGGGTCTCATGTGGAGCCGCACATTCGGCACTAGGTGGATGCATGATGCCATCATTCCCATGATCTTGCTCGCAGTCCTCACTGTCCGAGCTTGCCCCTTCCGGTATAGGCGAGTCTCCTCGACCAGTGCCCTCGCCCTCTTTTCGCTGGGGAAGACCTTGCCCTGTACCGTGTTGATCTGTGCCCCCAGGAAGATCTTCACTTGCTCCGGCTCCATTGATGATTTCTTCCAATGCACGGAGAACCCCAAGTGTATGAGTGTCCTTGTCACTGTATGCGCATGCTGCTTGCACTTGTGGTACGAGCTTGCTTTTACTAGCCAGTCGTCGAGGTAAGGGTATACGTGTATCCCCTGTCTTCGTAAGTGCGCTGCGACTGCCGCGAGGCACTTTGTGAATACCCTCGGTGCTGATTTTAGTCCGAAGGCCAGGGTTGTGAACTGGTAGTGGCCTCCTCCGATAGTGAACCTGAGCATATGCTTGTGTTTGTCGTTCATCGGTATGTGTAAGTAGGCGTCCTTGAGGTCTATTGTGACCATGAAGTCTCCGACCTGCAACTGTGGCAGCACCTCCTGCAAGGAGGTCATTTTGAACTTTTGTGTTTTTATGAATTTGTTGAGGAACCTCAGGTCTAGGATGGGTCTCATTTTGTCGTCGACCTTTGGTACTAGGAAGTACGTTGAGTATATTCCCTTGTTCCTCTCCCTGAAGGGAACTCTTTCTATGGCCTTTTTTTGTAGAAGTTCTTGCACTTCTTCCTGAAGTCTCGCCAGCTGTTCTTTTGCTGGTGGCTTCCCCCTTGGTTTTCTGTTTGTTGGCTTTTTCTCCAACTCCAAGCAGTATCCGAATTGAATGATGTTTAGGATCCATTTGTCTGATGTTATTTCTCTCCATTCCTGGAGATAGAACTTTAGTCTTCCTCCCACTGGTGTCATGTGGTCGTAGGTCATTAGATTGTCCAGACCCCTTTCTACGCGGTGCCCCCTGGGATCTTTTCTGTGGTCGGGCACCCGGGGGAGTGTGAAGTCACTTCGAGGCGGGCTGCTGGCCCCCTCTTCTATTCTGGCCACGTCCATTTCTCCCTCGAAAGGACTGACCCCTTGGTTGGTATTGCCAGGACTGCTTGTGGTGACCTTGCTGAGCCTGCGAGTCTGCCTGGTGCGTCTGCTGGAAGGCCTGGTGCGATGTACCTGGCTGGATTCCACCTCTTCCGCCGGGCCTCCGCGCCGGGGTGCCTCTTCTGTTGTCTCTGAACTGCAAGGCCCCCATGGACCTAGCAGTCTCGTTATCCTTTTTGAGTTGGCATAGTTTGTCGTCAACCGTTGCTCCGAAAAGTGTTTCGCCGTTGAACGGTGTGTTCAGGATACTGTGTTGCACCTCGGGTTTGAACCCTGAGATCCTGAGCCAGGCGTGTCTCCTCTCCGTGACACCCATCATCATTAGCCTGCTGGCGATGTCTGCTCCGTCCAGGGCCGTCTTAAGGCAAGAATTTGCCGCGTTCTTCCCCTCTTCTACCAATTTTTCGGCCTTCTGCCTGGCCTCTTGGGGTAGGTCCTTCACCAAGTGCCCCAGTCCCTCCATGATTTGGTACACGTGCCTGTTTAGCAGGGCGTTGGAATTAGCCATGCGCCAGTGGATCGCGGCATTTCGCTCGATCCTTCTTCCCACCAGATCCATCCTCTTGCTCTCCTTATCCGGCGGTGGGCCCGAGGTAGTAGATACGCTCGCCCTCTTCCTAGCTGTGGCCGTGATAATGGAGTCAGCGGAGACCTCGCCTCGAATGTAGGCCGGGTCCTTCGAGGAGTGCTTGTATTTTTTCTCTGTTCTTGGAGTTACTGCCTTGCATGTAGCGGGCTCCTTGAACGCTTTCTTTCCCTGCGCCAAGACGCTCTCGAGCATTGGGAGGAACTGGCTTCTTGTTTGCGTTGGGAGCAAAGTCTCTAGCAGGAAGTCTGCTTTCTGCTTTTCCTCGTCGAGTTTCAACCTGAATGCAGTCGCGGCAGATTGTATCGCCGAGTTGTATGCCCCGATGTCGTCGGGCGGCGAGGGTCGAGGGGTACGAGTCGACCGCCTCCTCCGGGCTCTCGGTGTCGACGTCCAGGTAGTCCTCCTCGCGTGGATCAGAGGTGACCGACTCGTCGTCCACTCTACTGCTCTCTTCGCCCTCGTAGCTGTAATCCTCGTAGGGATTCTCTTCAGCTTCCCGGTCGTCGACCATCTCGTCGCTAGGCACATGGTCGTCGACATGTTCCTCTTCCTCCTCGACCAGATCCAGCACGTCGTGCTTGGTCTTGTGTGGAATCGTGAACGCACTCATCTCGGCGGCGACCTCCTTCCTTCGCTGCAAGAGGCTCGCCATCTCGGCTTCCAGCCGGCGTCTCTTCCTTTCTACCTCTGCCGCGTTCTCGGCTTCGGAACGTTCGGCTCCTCTCTTCGGCGCCTGGCTCGGCGTCGAGATCTTCGGCGTCGACGGCTTGGACGCCGAACTGGGCTTCGGGTCCTTGGACGTTGCCGAGGTTTTAGGGTCTTTCTCCCTCGACGTCGATCGGTCCTTTTCGGCGACGATATTTGACGCTTTCTGCTGTTCAACAGCCTTCGGCGCCAGTGACTCCTTCTCTGAGGATCCGCCGGGCCTGCTTGTGGTCGCGGACGACAGATGTCGCTGCGTCGGCGCCTTCGGGCTCTTGGCCTCGAGCTTTCGAGACTCAGGGTCTCTGGTGTTCTTATGGGACGTCGAGTCTCCTACCTTATCAGGTGTCTTCTTGTGATCGGTCTCTACGACCGTGTAGCCGTCGTGTTCTGCGGCAGCGTTGTCCTCCTCCTCCGAGGACATCCCCAGCTCGTACAGCGATGGTGTCGGGGATTTTCCTCCGAGGGCGGCGTGTGCTACCCTCTGTCTCTTCCTCACTCGGAGGGTCTTCTGGGCGAAGACGGCGCAGGCGTTGCAGTCCTCGCTTCTGTGTTCTACCGGTAGGCAGAGGTTGCAAATCGGGTGCTGGTCTTTCTGTGCGTACTTGTGTCTGCAGTTCGGGCAGAACTTGAACGGCGTGTTGTCCATCCTCGTGCGTTCAGGCCTAACTGAGCGCCTGGACGTCGACGATCGTCGAAGTTCCCGAGGTTTTCACCTTCTCTCCTCTTAGTCAGTGTCCTGCGAAGTCTTCTCTGGTCTTCTTCTTCCAATATCTTCTCCAACTTCCAGTCTTTTCAGTACTTTCTCCAAAAATGTCTGGAGCCCAAACGGGAACGATCCAGACCCGACCGCGGAAAAAAGAATCTGAAGATGGCGCCCAAGAGTGGGAGCTTCCGCAGGAAGCATGCCGACGTCACCGGAAATGCACCGAGGAGGTGTGACGCCGACGCCCACAAGGGCTACAAAAAAAAAAAAAAAAAAAACAAAGAAAAGACTACGAATCCGGACCCAACCACAAGACCGCGGAATATGCACAGCATAGTGAATCCAGAAAGATTCACGCTGCAAAACTGAATAACTGAGTCTGCTCTTTCTGAAAGTACTGGCACATCCAGAACGGCTGAGAGTGGAGTACTTGGTGCAATTTCCCAAATATCTGCCTGAAGTAAATTGCATGTCAGGAGGATACACCTATACGCTGGCAGCCCTATTCATAAGCTATCAGGCCTATTCAACCAAAACCTTTCATAGCTTGTCCACAAATGCAAAACCAAAATTCATTAGCCACATACACTAACTTACTCCAATTAAAACCGCTGAATCAGGTCACTTCATCAATGTACTCAAGAAATAATAGCCTCATTAATTTCTCTCTCCACTCACTAAAAGCATTGCACCAAAGCTTCATAAATTTGTAGAGAGTCATTTTAAAGAGAATTGTTTAAGATAATAGACAAGCACTCAGTGGGAAGACTCAGAAAAGTATTCAAATGTTCTAAACTCTAGTCCAAACATTTGGGACACGATCATCGGATAAGATCCATCATTCTGAAGGCCAGAGATTAAGAGAATCATTTATTAAAACTCCAGATATGGCACAAATTTAACAGGATTAATCTAGAGTATTACAACAGTAAAATGCATTTTCAGAAACCAAGGTACAATTCAGAACCAAGTCCTAACCAGCTATCTTATACTCTCCTTCAAAATAAAGTTCAGTTCTAAATTCTAACAATTCAACCAGCATTCTTACATTACAAACTGTTTGATTTCACTACTCTTATACTATTGTTCCCTGCCCAGTCGCAACTGGTTATCGTACACTACCACTAGAAACATTCTACCACTATAATTGTCATGATTGTATATCTAACTCTTACTTTTTCCGGATCCTACATTCAAGCAGTCTTCACATTCTATCAGCCAGTACATTAGGTCAGACACCACACATTTCTAGACACTACACTTAAAAACTACTGAAAATACTTACATTCATGCATTGTCTGACGCTAGATATCAACAACCCTTATTTAGTGGTAGAAGGATTATTTCAAATAATTCCCAATATTAAATACAATGTAAGATACAGCAGGTCAAAGTACTTTTAAATCTGCATTTCTATGCAAACCGACCAGCAACTGGATAACACAAAATTGACTGTTCTCACTGATTTACTAATTGCTATAAATAACTGAAACCAGAATATATTCAATCCTATCCTATTTATAGTTCATTATTTTGGCATGAAGACCTAAAGAATCTTTATTAATAGAAACAACCATGTATGTCCAAAGTTAACACACCACGGGCCTCAAATAAAAAAAAGATCATGGCTTCTTCCCATGTCCCTATGAGACTATTGCTATTATGATTACTACCATTTTAAAAGTGGGAATATTCTGGGATTGTTATTGTTTTCAATGGGACACAGCCGTCTAAAAGACTCTTCTAAATCTACGGCTGGGCACCTCCACTTTAAAAGAACATACACCGGCATGGAAGCAAACATGGTCGACCACAGACTGCAGACTATGTGGACAAAAGGAAGAATCATTGCTGCACATATTATGCATCTGCCCCTCTCTGAAAAATCTGAGACGTTACTTTCTCCTTCACGCATTCCGTTTTTTTCAAATTAGATCATGCCGCTTGGCTGTCATGCCAGCACTAAACAGCCAACAATTGCAGACAGCTTGTAGAGCCGCAAGATTCTGTCAAAAGTCACTGCAGCTAATACAAATTACTGAGAAACACGATACTATAGTGCTGAAGTCGGTATAATGAACTGATCCATTGAACCCTCTCTCCCCTCTCACAAACACTCCAATTACATGGATTCTTAGAAAGTTTTCCTTTTAACCATTTGAGACTTTGTACTCTTTTTTTTAATCATGTATTTTATGTTACAATATTGTAAAGGTTTTAATTAACTAAATACAATAACATTTTCAACCTGTTTTCAATGGGACACATTAGACAAACAAATAATTAGTTACTTGTTGCTTGGAAATATTCAAATAAGCAAAAGAAGATTCAAATTCAGACTGATGTGATTAAAGAATAAAATGGTTTCATAAGTAACGTATGCACAGTGAGATTTCAGATTGGTGCACTAATAATGATAGACAACCTTGTAAGCAATCAGGCTTCAGTGTCATTTATGGTGAACAGATAAGTCCCGCTCCCTTGGCAAAAAACGAACTATAGAATAAACAACACTGACTATTCTTTTTAAAACAAATCATGATCCGCGTCTTTATTCCACTGGAAGTCAGAAGGGAAAGAGTATTATAAATGTTGACAGGGGTTTGACAGGAAAACCAATGAGTTTTAACAAGTAATGAACACCAACTAGGAGATAAATGTACCTGTTCATTCGGCCACTGCAACTTCACAGAAGTCAATCGTAATGGCACTAAGAATGAGGATGCACATTGGTTTTACTTGAAGGCTAAAGATTAGGTAAACCAGTTTTCCTTTTCTCTCCCTCACCACTGTAGGCTCAATATTAGTATGTTCACTGCAGTGGGACAGTTTCAAAACTGACCTGTATAATGAAAGTTACCTACCTTCGGTCACGCATTATCTAGTAGAGACTACCTAGCTGCAGATTTCTTACCTTTGACTGGATCCAGAAACTTTTGCTGAGCAATACCCCTTGCGCGTGACATCAGGTGTCTCCATTCTGTTCCGCGTAATGTCAGCGTCGGCAGCGTCAGTTATGACGTTACAGTGCCTGTATAGGTGCCACACAGGCGCGTGGATGTCAGTACTTTTAGTTTTTTCCATGCCAGAAGCGCAGGCCCATGAACTAACTGATGTAGTTGTGTGGAAAACTAGGGCCCTGAAAGGGGGAAACAACCCTAGTCCTAAAATCTCAGTCAGTCAATTCCTTTATTTCGATAAATTAATATCATATAAAGACAAGAAAACACAGTCATAACAAATACACAGTCAATTACAATAAATACACAGTTAATTACAAATTTCTAAAAATAAAAACGAAATTTTTCTTAAAAATCATTTCATACAATAAATGTTTAAAAAATATGTATCTTAGATATTAGTCCGCAAAGCAGGAAGGAATGGGTGGAGCTGTAAGGAATCTGCATCTAGATAGAGTCTCTACCAGATAATGTGTTCCTGAAGGTAAGTAACTTGTTCATCTTATAGAGGCTTCTACCTGCAGATTCCTTACCTATGAATTAGATACTCTAGCCATACGATCCCGGCAGTGGGTTGAGGGCTCACCTCCCAAACTAAGAAGTCTTGCTGGACAGAACGGGCAAAATGCCCGTCCCTGCGTACTTGCCCATCAAGGCAGTATTGACCTCTGTGGCTGTGATCTGCACGCGCTGTCGGTGTGGGTTGCAGTGATGTTAGTTCACATAATGGTGCCCTCCATGTTTGGCTTCTCGCTAGGGATCTCAGAACTGTACATTAAGATTTTGGTGAAAACCCTGGAGGTGAGTGACTTCGCCTTTTCTTTCGATGCGAAAGTGCACATTGCCAAACAGGATCACAGCTGCTGGTAAAACATGACCCAGAGTACCCGCTTGCTTTCTGCGTGTGTCTGTAGCTCAGTCAGCACTTTTTAGGTCTGTTCAGAGGCACTGTCTCTAGTTTTCTTTTTTATCGACTTGTTAATGGGAGTCACTTGAAACGATTATTTTTGGAAACGTTAAGGGCATAGCTGGAATTGACTTGTTTTCTGTAGGGATGTGTACGTGGCAGGGAGCTAATCAGTCTGCTTCTGGTCATTTAACACTCCAAACTTTCTTCAAATGTGTGCTCGTAAGACTCTGAAGTATTTCCGTAAGAGTGCATGTGAACCTGTACAGTATTTCTCTGTGTGCGCGTAAGCCTTTGCAGTGTGTGTGTGCGCGTGAGCCTTTGCAGTGAGTGTGTGTGCGCGTGAGCCTTTGCAGTGAGTGTGTGCGCGTGAGCCTTTGCAGTGAGTGTGTGCGCGTGAGCCTTTGCAGTGAGTGTGTGCGCGTGAGCCTTTGCAGTGAGTGTGTGCGCGTGAGCCTTTGCAGTGAGTGTGTGTGCGTGAGCCTTTGCAGTGAGTGTGTGTGCGTGAGCCTTTGCAGTGAGTGTGTGTGCGTGAGCCTGTGCAGTGAGTGTGTGTGCGTGAGCCTGTGCAGTGAGTGTGTGTGCGTGAGCCTGTGCAGTATTTGTGTGCGTGAGCCTGTGCAGTATTTGTGTGCGTGACTCTGTGCAGTATTTGTGTGCGTGAGCCTGTGCAGTATTTGTGTGCGTGAGCCTGTGCAGTATTTGTGTGCGTGAGCCTGTGCAGTATTTGTGTGCGTGAGCCTGTGCAGTATTTGTGTACGTGAGCCTGTGCAGTATTTGTGTACGTGAGCCTGTGCAGTAATTTTGTGCGTGAGCCTGTGCAGTAATTTTGTGCGTGAGCCTGTGCAGTAATTTTGTGCGTGAGCCTGTGCAGTAATTTTGTGTGCGTGAGCCTGTGCAGTATTTGTGCGCGCGTATGAGCCTGTGCAGTATTTGTGTGTGCCCATGAGCCTGTGCAGTATGTGTGTGAGCCTCTGCTGTATTTCTGTTTTGTGCGTGAGCCTGTGCAGTATTTATGTGCCCGTGAGCCGGTGCAGTATTTTGAGTGTGCGCGTCAACCGGTGCAGTATTTGTGTGTCCGTGAGCCGATGCAGTATTTGTGTGCCTGTGAGCCGGTGCAGTATTTGTGTGTGCCCTTGAGCCGGTGCAGTATTTGTGTGTGCCCTTGAGCCGGTGCAGTATTTGTGTGTGCCCGTGAGCCGGTGCAGTATTTGTGTGTGCCCTTGAGCCGGTGCAGTATTTGTGTGTGCCTGTGAGCTGGTGCAGTATTTGTGTGTGCCCGTGAGCCGGTGCAGTATTTGTGTGCGCACGTGAGCCTGTGCAGTATTTGTGTGTGAGTGTAAGCCCGTGTAGTATTTCGGCAAGTGTAGGAATGTGAGCCTCTGTAGTATTTCTGTCAGTGTGTGCGTGAACCTGTGCAATATTTGTGTTTTGATGTGAGCTATTGCATCATTTTTAATATTTCTGAAAAGTGTTGGCAATGGGGTGAATTTTTGAGTTCGATGAGGCAGGATCGGGTACGGCAATGGGGAAAGATTAGTCCTAAATGTGTACTCCAAAAGAAGAAGAAAAAGTAAGCAGATACACGTTCACCCCCAAAAACTTAATTTAATACTTGGCTCTATCATCGGGGCCACAGAAATGATTCAGGAATGGCAGACTGGCACATGGCAGCACCACTGACAAAACTTTGCAATAGCGCAACATGTTCTTTGGCAGTATTTAGTTATTATGTCATTTTAAGCGCATGGACACCGTCTGGGCAAAGGTTTCTACTCCTATTTAGTTTTACTCCTGAATATCAGCGACTGAAAAGTGACAAGTACACCTTTGAAAAGTATTTTTTTCTGTGCAGCACTTAAAGGTGGCACTTTCTTCATTGGGGAGAGGATGTGGTCCGTCAGCTAGACTGCTGACTTAGGTGCTGGAAACCAGGGTTCGAGCAGAGGTCGCATATACATCCTGTGATTCTGGGCAAATCACTTAATCTCCCTGTACCTGAATGTGTCATGTAAAGAGCTCAAATACCTTCGGGTCGAGTTCGCGCTATATAAACATGCCAAAAAAAAGGATAAATAAATAACGTGAGTCTTTAGAAAAGAAAGACATTTATTTTCCTGTTGAAAACAGGAAATGATGCATTAAGTGGTTGAGTGTGTCAAGTCTGTTAAAATCCACAGGTATGCAGCGACAGTCACAATTTCTGTGGCCCCATCCAGAAAGAAATAACTTTAGCCAAGGCCCAGTGTGAAGCGCCCAGATTCAGATTAAGTATCAGCAGCACAGGATTCAGTGCTCAATGGATGGGGGTGGCTCAGCTGTGTTGTGGAATAAAATGCACTCAGGTTTGTGGTGTAGGTTGGGGTTTATTCACACATTACACAACTTTTGATGGAAAACTTTGCAACTAAACAGCTATTTTCAGTATGCCATGTGTGTGAAAACAGACTGTGCAACCTATATTTTATGGATATCTTTATTCAAAATGCCTTAAGGTGAACCTCCTTACAGATCGCTTAAGGACAGTAAAATCAGGCTCCCCCCCACTCCCCTCTGTAGTCTGTGTCAATGGTCTCAAAGAATTCCCCACACTGAGGGACCTGTTGAGCTCTACCCTCTCCTAAGGGCAGATTCCCCCCCACAATGGAAGATGCGTTGGTGAAGCCCCTTTAAATAAAAAATCTGGCCTCGACCCTCTTTGCTTAATTAACTTTAGGCCGATTTCTTTGTTACCGGGTCCATCAAAGCATCAAAATTACTTAAATGGGGTTCAGACCCCAGCACTGCACTGAAACTGCTTTGAAATGCCACCATGTATCAGAGGATTCCAACCAGCTGAAGCCCCTGGACCAGCTGAAGCACCTCAGCACCTCCAAGGACCTAGTGAGTACCACAGCGCTACTACCCTTCTCGACTGCTTGCTTCTTATGCTGTGTACATGCTGCCCGGGGCTGCCATTTGCTACCCCATACCCACCTTCCCCATGTCTGTGTCCCTAACTCACTGGCTATCCTTCTCCTCGTGTCTATAAACCTGCCCGCTCTTATACTCGTGTCTGTGTCCCTGGCCACTAGTATCCTGGTGTTTGAACTCCTGTCCTCATGTCTGTGCCCTATCCGCTCCTGTCCCCTGGCCTGTCCCTGTAGCCCTGCCCATAAACCCATACCCAGCTGTGCCCTATGTTTGTGCCTCTAACCCCATGCCCGCTCCTGTCCTTATGTCTGTGTCCCTTTAACACTACCAATATTTGTACCCCCAACCACTACTGTCCTCTGTTTGTGTGTCCCTGCCCACTCCTGCCCCGGGTGCCTGTAGCCCGGTCAAAAACACTACCCACCCCTACCTGCATAGATGCACCCTGCCACAACACACAACCTACTACTACAGCAGGCTCTGTATGCCTGTTGTGGGAAGTTAGCCTGGCATATGATGTCCACTAGTTCTAGTGGGCACCTTGCACCAGGCTAATCGACCCTTATTGATAGTGGTTGTAAAGTCAACCTTATAGAAAGCTATCTTAGTGATAGCATGAACCAGCAGTCTTCAGGCTAAGACTTCAGTAGGCGAGTTAAGCAAGTTGTTTTACCATATATAATCCCTTGAATACCAAATGAAAGGACACCACACAAGGTACATATCAAATATATATGTATTTAATCTAAACAAAACCCCTCTCCACTCTTTATGAGGTCAGAGGTGAAAATACAATACAAGTCACACAGTTAATATACGATAAGTTGCACAGTATACGTTATGCCCTAGGGGCCTCTCAAACCATTTACTAAGAAAGTGGTATAAGTACCACATGAGAGTTAGAAAGCAGCCCTGGGAGGAGGAGCTACGCGGGCACCAAGATGGTCGCGTGAGCAGAGAGCTCCCGAGACCCGCGCCGCCCTTCTTGGTCTATCCTTCTGAAATCCTGGTCATTTCGATGGCCTTTTGAAGTGCTACTCTTGCTGATGCTGCTGCACTTTTGGGGGCCGAGATTGGACTTCGGGAACCCTATTTACATCGTCCTAACTTTCTGGCCTAGCTCCGGACGGGACTGGGGACTCGCTGCTTTGGATGGCCGAGCAGTAATGCAACAACAACGGCTGCCTGGCATCTGCTCAACCGATGGTGTGTCACTTTCACTTTCTCTTCCATCCTTGAACTGACTGCCTATGATCTAATCTGCACTTCTGTTTTTGGTGGTCTAACTAGCTGCACGCCTTCACCACGGCGCCGGCTCAGTGGTCTGTGATTTTTGTGAGGCTGTGACTTTCGAACTCCGGGAGGACACTGCCATTCTATCGCACCCGAGAGGACCCAACGGGGTGCTGATTTCAATATGGCGACAAAACCCGAGCTGGAGAAGCGCAGGAAAGTCACCAATCGTGGGGGATCGGTCCAATCCAATGTGATCGATCGCTATACCCAGCCGAGAGGATCCCCCAGTGCTGCCAGCCGCAGTTTAGAGGACCCAAGGGCGGACATGTCGGCCTCATCGGAGGTGTCACTTCAAGACCTACTGGCCGCCATTGCAGGACTCAAGGCTGATATGGGTCAGCAATACGAGGCCATCGTGTCCAAGATAGACACGGTGGCAGTCGATGTTACCCTTATTCGAGCCGACTTGGCTAAGACTAATGAGAGGGTCAAGGCATTGGACCTTAAAGCTACCAGTCTGGTGACGGATATGGTGGAAGCACAGTCTGAGATTGGGAATCTGCGATCGTCGCAGGACTTGCTGACCAGACGTATGGAGGAGTACGATAACAGGGCCCGCCGGAACAACATCCGCCTGGTCGGGGTACCGGAGGACAGTGGTGCTGCCTCAATCGACTTGCTGGTCGAGGAATTAATTGTTGCCAAACTAGCTCCCGCAGGCCTCAGTAAGTTTTTTGCGGTTGAGCGTGCATACCGTTTCCCGGGTGGACAGGTTAAGCCTATTATTGCTAGGCTGTTTCACTTTCGGGACAGAGACGCCATTCTTCAGGCCGCTCGCAAGCACGGCCCGCTAAAGTTAGAGAACAGCTCCATCTCTATTTACCCTGACTTTACTCCTCAAGTACAGCGGCAACGATCCGGATTCCTGGGAGTGAAACGTCGCCTGAGAGATTTGGGACTTAAATATGCGATGCTGTTCCCTGCTCGCCTACGTATCGAATACAGGAAACGTGCTTTCTTCTTTGATCAACCGGACAGTGCCAGCGACTGGTTGGACTCTTTGCCAAAGGACGATGCCGAGAGCGGGGGCCCCGGGGGCGCGGACGGAGGCGCAACGGCGCAGGAATGACTTTGGGTCCTGAGGTCCGATTTTGGATTGTAACTTTGCAGAGTAACTCTTACTATATGCTTCATCTTTAGGTTCGGGGTGGGGCGGGTTGGGGTAGTCTCTCCCTTCCTCCTCCGGGGTTCTTTGTGTAGATTCAGATGGGGCGACAGGCACACTGCAGTTTGGGGTGGCTTCTTAGTCAGCAGGGGTGCAGGGTGGGGGGTGTTGTAACGGGTTCTTGGTTGGGGGGGTGGGAGGTGGGGATTTGGTTATGTTTTGTGTTCTATGATTTCTTTTTCACATGGTACTGTATCGCTTGTATGCATCCTTGCTCTGAGGTTCCGGGAGGGGGTGGTTTGGGAATCTTTCTGGGATGGGGGGAAGGGGGGGGGGGGGGGGGGGGTGACCTGAAAGTTCTATCCTGGAACGTTAATGGTTTGGGAGACAGGATCAAACGTGGTATTGTGCTGCAATTTATAAGACGTTATTCCCCCGATGTTGTATTACTCCAGGAAACCCATTTGATTGGCAATGCCTGTAAAGCCCTTGATCGCCGAGGTTATCGACTTGTTGCTCACGCTGGTTTTACATCAGGCTCCCGAGGGGTTGGTATAATGGTGAAATCCTCCTTAGCACTTGAAATAGACAATGTCACCCTCGACGATCGGGGTCGCTATGCTGCTGTCTCAGGGAGATGGGAGGGGAAGCTGATTGTAATTGTTGCTGTTTATGTTTCCCCGGGACTGCAGGCTACCACTTATGCTGACCTTGGTGAGATTCTTCTAGGGCTTCCAGATGGACTCCTCATCGTAGGTGGGGATTTCAATTCGGTAATGTCGGGCGAGTGTGACCGGCTGCCCCCTAGAGTTCTGCCGTTGTCACAGCTGTGGCTGACTGACTTGACGGAAACCTTCGGGCTGGTAGATGTTTGGCGGATGCTACACCCCTCACAACCTCAGTACACTTTTCACTCTGGTGCTCATGGCAGCCTCTCAAGGATTGATTATTTCCTTATGTTAACCGCTGATTCATCCTTGGTGCGTGAAATCCGTCATCTCCCTAGGGGTATTTCTGACCATTCCCCCTTGTTACTTCGGGTTTCGGTGGGAGGTCTTTCCGGAAGCAGAGTTCCCCCATTCCACCCTGGCACTTTAGTAACCCTCAGCTCCGCTCGGATTTGGTTAAGGCGATCGATTGTTACTTTGATGAGAATGTGGGTTCGGTTGCTTCCCCTACGATTTTGTGGGAGGCCTTTAAAACTGTTATAAGGGGTTCCGCGCTGTCCCTTATTGCAGCTGATAGGAAGGCTAGGAGGGAGGCTGTGTTGGCCCTTGAGACCGAAATAACTACGCTCGAAAGTGAGTTGGGTGGAGATGATACGCCTGCACTTCTGCACTCCTTAGAATTGAAGCAGGCAGATTATAGAGCCCTTGTGACTGATGCTGCTAAGGTGATGCGTATGAATCAGCTAGGCCGTTTGTATGATGTGGGTGACAAGGCTAGTAAACGCCTGGCGTGGCTGGACAAGGCTGAAAGAATGAACCGAGTGGTGCCGGTTATCACCCGTTAGAATGGTGAATGTGTGACAGATCCCGGGGAGATTGTTGAATGTTTCGTGGATCATTTCCGAACGGTGTACAGTTCAGTGAGTGACCGTGATGAGGCCGACTCCCGTTTACTTTTGCGCGACATTGCACTACCCAGTGTCTCAGAGGAGGACAGATTGGCTCTGAAGGCTCCTATTACAGTGGATGAGATCGCTCTGGCCATTAGGTCCTTGCGATCGGGCAAAGCGATGGGGCCCAGTGGTTTGCCTATCGAGCTCTATAAACTCCAACCGGACAAAATGGCTGCTCATTTGCGCACTATGTTTCTTGATGCACTTGAGGCGTGCGTCCTTCCGTCTGAACAGTGCTTGGCTACCATAGTGGTCATTCATAAAGATGGCAAGCCTCGTGACCGCTGCACCTCTTATCGCCCCATCTCATTGCTCAACGCCGAACCTAAAATTCTGGCCAAAGTCCTGGCTAATCGTCTAATGTCTGATCTGCGACCTGATCCATCCGGATCAGTCCGGTTTCATACCCCATCGCAACACAGCTCCTAATCTTCGTAGACTCCACAGCGTTCTCGCGAGAGCTGAGACTCTCACTGAGCCTGCAGTGGTGGCCTCCCTGGACGCTACAATGGCATTCGACACCATAGAGTGGCCATATTTGTGGGCGGCCCTTTCCAAGTTCGGGTTTGGCCCTAGTTTCATTGCATGGGTGCGGCTCCTATATGAACAACCGTTAGCCCAAGTAGTGGTGAACGGTAGAGGCTCCGATCCGTTTCTACTGGGACGTGGCACCCGTCAGGGGTGCCCGCTCTCCCCACTTCTTTTTGCATTGGCATTGGAACCCCTTGCAGCGTGGCTTCGATGGGAGCCCTCGATTAAAGGAATCCGGTGGGCACCGGATCTGGAGGATCGCGTCTCGCTTTACGCGGACGATATCCTTCTCTATTTCACCTCTCCCCAGAAGTCCTTAAACGTACTCTTTGACGTTCTCACCTCCTTTGGTAAGAACTCCCGGCTTGTTATCAACTGGACCAAGTCATGTGTCTATGTTATAGCAGGGGTGTTGCCTCCACTGCCTCATAGGTTTCCTATCCAGGTGGCAGGAGATGGTTTTAAATACTTGGGGATTTTTATTTCCATGGACTCTTCAGTGCGATACGATTGTAATCTTTACGCTCCCCTCTGTCGCCTCAAGCAGGATGTACGGCGGTGGCGTGAATTGCCCTTGTCTCCATTGGGTCGAGCGGCACTTTTTAAAATTATGTCGCTTCCCCGGTTCCTATATGCCTTGCAGAACTTTTTCGATCCTGTCCCCGCTCGCTATTTCCGTGAGATTGAAGGCCTACAGAGGCAATTGATTTGGGACGGACGAGCCTGTATCGCCCTATCAAAACTGACGCTTCCCTGGTATGATGGCGGTATTGCTCTGCCTGACATCAGACGATATTACTGGGCCTCACAATTAAGTGCAATTAACCATGTGACGTATTCCCCGGGACCCGCTCCCGCATTCGCTATGGATAAATTCCTGTTGCCGGGCGGCAACTTCAATAGAGCTCTATATTTGAAGTCATCACTCCGTCTCTTGACTGGTCCCACGAAATGTGCGGTGCGTGCCTGGAAGAATGCGACAATGGCTACAGGTTGGGGTGGTAGATTGACGCGTATGACTCCGCTGTATGATTCTGAACGGCTGGGTAACCTGTGGCGGACGAAAGGGTTTGATAGATGGGATATGATTGGGATTAGCAAGGTGGAGGATCTTTGGGCCAGAGAAACAGTGAAATCCTTTGAGGCTTTAAAGGTGGAATATCAATTAGATGACAAGGAGTATTTCCGTTATCTTCAGGTGCGGCATGCCCCGTTCTCTGCCTTTCCCCCGGGACTGACATCCCCCAGCCATCCCCGTTGGAAGATCGTATTCTCGACGGCCATGTCCCGGACAGTACGATTTCCTTGATCTATAAAAAACTTATTAACAATAGGGCTGACCTTCTGGTGAAGCTTCGGGCCTCCTGGGTGGCGGATGGGCTCGAACTGGATGACGAAGACTGGCAAATGGCTATTTCTTCCCCTAAAGAGGTGGCTATTCCGGCTCGGCTCCGGTTTGTGCAGCTAAAGATCCTCCATCGCGTCTATGTGACTGGTATGCGTCTGGTACGAATGGGGCTCGCGACAGACGGCTTGTGTAGGCGTGGCTGTGGTATGAATGGTACTTTTTTTCATATTTTGTGGGAATGCCCGGTTGTTGCTGCTTTCTGGTCTAGGATCTACGATGTGATGGGGCGTGTTACTGGGGTCCCCCTCCTTCCCGAGGCGAGGCGCTGCCTGCTCAATGTGTGGGAGCCTACAGACTGTACGGCCGCTCAGACCTTCTGGGTCACCCTGGGCAACATGGTTGCCAAAAGGGACATAGCGCAGCTTTGGGGCTCCCACAGGCCACCTGGACTCAGTGCCTGGAAAGATAACATGGATTGGTGCATGTTTTGGGAGAAGACGGTGTATGAGGCTCGGGGTCGTCCTAGGAAGTGGAGCAGAATCTGGGCGCAATGGAATGAATACCGAGGTGACATTTGTACCCCGCCGCTTGATTACGCCGACGCCATTCCCTCCTCCACATAGTTGACGTTCCTTTCATTAGCTTCCATTCTTGATCCCCTTTCATCGTTCCACTCCCCTAATGGACTTGCCTCCATTCTTATATATTGTTTCCCGCTTTTCCTCCCCTCCCATGAACTTGCTACTGCTTTACCATGTGTTTGTTTTTGTTGTTTGTTAAACTTCGACAAAAGTATAAAATTGAACCTTCAGTATCCTCTAATCTCTGTTTTATGCACTACACCATAATGATGCGCTAAGCGGCCTTCTCCGCAGTATAATGTGAGGTACTTTTTGCTCTTTTTGTCATAGCGGCCGGCCCAATAGGGTTGTAGGCAGACGCTGTGTAATGTGCATTTGATTAATAAAGGTTTTCAAAAAAGAAAGCAGCCCTGGGGCCTGCGAAATCGCTGGGGCTACACTAAACAACCAAAGGTTAGGAAGTAGAAGGCCCATGGGAGACTCGTGCAGTGTCTAAACACAGACGCTGGTTACCATTGACTTTCTATGGGAAATGAAGAAGTTACAAATATGCAATTTAAGAAAACTTCCGGATGGACTAGGATGGAACCCTTTTAAACATGGACACTTCAAGAGTCAAGACCCACAGGAGCACCGGAGTACTCGTGTTACCTCACCCAGGGAAGCTGGGTGCATAGATGTCTTTTCGTGTCGGGTTTCGTCGTCGTTTTCTATGGAGAGCTGCAAAGAAGTGCTGCAGGCGACCAGAGGCACAAGTTACTTACCTTTGGTAACAATATATCTGTAAGAAACAGTAGTTAGTATTAGATTCCTTACCGTAGAATATCCCCAGGCATCAGACTGAATCCGGAAACTTTTGCATAGCAGTACCCTTGCGCGTCGGTAGGCGTCATCTGTGGCTCCGCGTCCGTCGTCGGCGTCGTGATGACGTTGTCAGAGTACTTTGACGCTGCCTCGCGCGCTGACTTCCGTTCTTATACACCGCTTTTCCGCGCCAGAAACGCAGAGCCATGATAAAAACCAACACTGGTGCCATGAAACTAGAGCCCTGAAAGGGGATGACCTTAACCCTAGATATCGGTTCTCAGAACGGGGAGGATGGGTGGGGCGGTAAGGAATCTAATAACTACTGTTTCTTACAGATATATCGTTACCAAAGGTAAGTAACTTGTGCTTCTGACAGAAACAGGTTAATATTTGATTCCTTACCGTAGAATAGATACCCCAGCAATACCAACCCCGGTGGTGGGTCTGCGAACCAATGATCACACCAGAAAGTCCTGGAGAACGGAACGGCCAAAGAAGCCATCTCTCCGGACTTGGCTGTCCAGGCAGTAGTGTCTTGCGAACGTGTGCAGCGAGGCCCACGTAGCTGCCTGACAGATGTCCTGCAAGGGGACTCCCCGGCCCAGGGCAGTAGTAGCCGCCGTGGCCCAGGTGGAATGAACCCTCAGCCCAACAGGAGGCTCATTTTTAGCCAAAGAATAGCATGCCTTCATGCACAAGACAACACACAGAGAGATGGTCTGTTTGTGCACCGCCCGTCCCTTCTTAGCGCCCACGTAACCAACAAAGAGTTGGTCATCCACCCGGAACTGGTGTGTGCGATCCAGATAGAATGAGAGTGCACGTTTTGGGTCCAGATGGTGGAGCAGCTCTTCCTCTTTAGAGGGATGTGGAGTCGGAAAGAAGGTGGGCAAAGTGATGGACTGCCCGATGTGGAAGGCCGTGACTACCTTGGGCAGGAAAGAGGGTCTTGTCCGCAACAAAACCTTATACGGATGGACAGAAAGGAAAGGAGATGTAGAAGAAAGAGCCTGGAACTCACTCACTCTCCTGGCAGAGGTGATTGCAACCAGGAAAGCAGTCTTAAGCGTAAGACGACGGAGAGGACAGTTATGAAGCGGCTCAAAGGGAGCGCAAGCAGGTAAGTGAGAACCAGGTTCACCTCCCACTGGGGCATCACGAAAGGAACAGGGGGAAACATGAGTGATGCCCTTCAAGAATCTATTTACCAATCGGGGAATTGAACAAGGAAGGCTGATCAGGTAGCCTTAAGACGGCGGAAAGGGAAGAAAGGTAGTCCTTGATAGTGCCCAGAGCAGAGCACTGCTGGGCAAGAGAAAGAAGGAAGAGAAGAACCTCAGAAAGCGGGGCAGAGAGTGGATCCACAGCCTTTGCTGCGCACCATGCCACAAATCTGTTCCACCTGCAGGCGTATACCGACTTTGTGGAGGGACGCCTGGCTGTCAGAATCACATTACAAACTTCAGGAGGCAAGTCAAATGGCCTCAACTGTCGCCGCTCAACCTCCAAGCATGGAGGTGGAGATTAGACGGGTTCGGGTGGAGGACCGCCCCCTGCTGCTGCGACAGAAGGTCCTCCTGAAGAGGCAGACGAATCGGTGGGGGGGGCGGGGGGTTAAATCGACTGACATGCGGAGTAGCTCGGTCGGGATACCAGTATCTCCGTGCCCAGTCCGGAGCCACAAGGATGACTTGGGCCCGGTCACGCCTGATCTTCTTCAGCACTCTGGGCAGAAGTGGTATAGGCGGAAAGGCGTACAACAGACCGCTGCTCCACTCGCGCCGAAAAGCGTCTCCGAGCGAGTGTCACCTTGGAAATTCCAACACGCAGAACTGATGAAATTGCGCGTTCTCTTCTGTGGCGAATAGATCTAACCATGGCTCTCCCCACTGCTGAAAGAGGCCTTGCGCCACGTCCGAGTTCAGACGCCATTCGTGATCCATCATGCACAGACGGCTGAGTTCGTCCACCCTGGCGTTCAGGGAACCTGCCAGGTGTTGAACCACCAGGGTCACGCTCTGATGTTCCAGCCACTGCCAGAGGCGCAGAGCCTCCTGGCATAGGGTCCACGACCCCACCCCGCCCTGTTTGTTGGAGTACCACATGGCGGTGGTGTCCGTGAACCCCTGCACTACACTCCCCCGGACTGAGGAGATGAATGCCTTTAGTGGAAGCTGGATCGCCCGCAGCTCCAGAAGGTTGATATGGAGCCGGGACTCCGCCAGAGACCAGAGGCCTCTGATCTCCGCCTCTCCCATGTGGCCCCTCCAGCTCTGGAGGGACGCGTCAGTCACAACTACGTGCTCCAGTTTGGGTAGGGAGAGGGATTTGCCGCTGACCAAATCGCGGTCCGTGAGCCACCACTGCAACTGTCTTGCAGTGCCCTCCGAGGTCAAGACATGGTCGGACAAGTTGCCCTGATGCTGGGCCCACTGAAACTTCAGGTCCCACTGCAGAGCCCGCATCCGCCACCTGGCATGATGCACCAGAAGGATGCAGGAGGCCATCAGCCCCAGAAGCCGCAGCGCCAACCTGACCGAGATTTGGGATAACGGCTGAAAGATCGGAATCAGAGCCCGAATATCCCGAACCCGCTGTTCGGGAGGATAAACCCGAAACTGCGCCGAGTCTAGAACCGCTCCGATGAAGAGGAGCTTCGGAGAGGGACACAGGTGCGACTTCGGCACATTGATGGAGAACCCCATTAGTGCAGGAGGTCAGCTGTAGTCTGGAGATGGCTGACTACTGTCTGGGGCGAGCCCACCTTCAACAACCAGTCACCAAGGTAGGGGAAGACTGACACCCCTAATCTGCGCAGATGAGCTGCGACCACCGCCATCACTTTCGTGAACACCCGTGGGGTGCTGGTAAGGCCGAAGGGGAGCACAGTAAACAAAGTGCTTGTGGCCTACCGTGAACCGCAGGTAACGCCGGTGGGACGGCAGGATGGGAATGTGGAAATAAGCGTCCTGCAAGTCCAACGCTACCCTCCAGTCTCCCGGGTCCAGGGCAGCTAAGACCTGAGCCAAAGTCAGCATCTTGAACTTCTCCTTCCAGAGGAAGCTGTTGACGTTCCGTAGGTCCAAGACAGGGCGTAGGCCCCCTTTGCCCTTCATGGGTACCAGAAAGTAGTGGGAGTAACAACCACATCCTACTTCTGGCCCAGGAATGCGCTCGATGGCCCCCTTGGCCAAGAGGGCCGTAACTTCCTCTTGTAGAAGTTTCAAGTGATCCCCCGACACGCGGTGGTACTGCGGTGGCATAGCTGGAGGGGTCGCCTCAATGGGGAGGGAGTAGCCCCTTCGGACGATTTGCAGCCCCCACCTGTCCGATGTGACAGTGCGCCAGTGGAGGTGGTGATGGCGAACCCTGCCCCCTACTGGCGTCACATGGGCCTGAAAGCTCGGACTTGGAGGGTTTCGTGGCGGATGCTGCAGGGACAGGTGTGGACTGGCCTCGCCGTTGTCCCCCACTACCGCCACGGCAGTTACCACGTCCGCCACCGTGCTGGATGGTAGTCTGTGGCCCGTGGCTGGCAGTACGTGTGGGGGCGCCCCTTCCTTGGCCACGAGAGGAGCGAAAGGCGACCGTTTGCTGGTGCGGGGCCGAGAGGCCCAAGGACTTGGCCGTAGCCCTGGAGTCCTTAAAACGCTCAAACGCATGGTCCGCCTTGTCGCCAAAGAGGCGACGGCCATCAAACGGCATGTCCATAAGAGTATTTTGGACATCTGCCGAAAAGTTGGCGGACATCAACAAGGCGTGGCATCGAATCGCCACCGTCGTTGACATCGCTCTGCCCAGTGAGTCCGTGGTATCCAGCCCACACCGGATGGAATACCGAGCTGCATCTCGACCCTCCGCAAGGGCTTGGGTGAGTTTAGTCCGGACCCCCTCTGGACATTGTGGCAGCACGTCCGCGACCGTGTCCCACAGAAAGTGGGTGTAACGGCCCAAGAGACACGCGGTGTTGGCTGACCGCAACCCCAAACTAATTGAGGAGAACATCTTTTTACCATACTGTTCGTACCTCTTGGATTGCCAATCGGGGGGAGCCAACGGGAATGCGGTCTGGGAGTTGGAGGCGTGGATGACCAGGCTCTCGGGGGTGGAGTGGGTGGACAGGAAGCAAGGGTCGCCTGGAGCCGGGCGGTGGCGCCTGGCCATATTCTTATCTACAGGCGAACCTGTAGCGGGCTTGGACCAAGTGCCCAGAAGAACATCCAACAAGGCCTCATTAAACTGCAGCAGAGGCTCAGCTGAGCTTGCCTGCGGTTTAGGGACCTCCGTAAGGAGGTTAGTCCTCATGGCTGCAACGGGGAGCTCGAGGCCCAAGGCCTTGGCAGCCCGCGTCAGCACCACACTATAGGCAGCCCCCTCCTCTGTAGCCACGGTAGGAGGGGAGACCAAACCAGTGTCGGGCGAAGTGTCCAGACCACTGGCATCCCCAAGCTCGCCTGCACAGTCCTGAGAAGACTTGTACTCACGTGCCAGAGGGTCCTCGGACCCCTCCCAATCCTCCTAGTCACCCATCACCTGGTACTCGGGTGTAAAGGATGGGTCCGGGTGATAGAAATAAAAATCTCCAAGCAGCGCAGCTCCGACGTCGGACCCGAATCGAGGGTGGGATCGGGGACGGCGTCGTCCTGGGACGGCGCCTGAGGCGACACCCTAGGGGGCCGACGCCGGCGAGGTAATAAGGTCGACTGGAGACGACCGGGATCCAGCGGGACCCTGCGGCGTCAGAACCAAAGTCGGTGCCGAAGCACCCGACGGCGCCGGGGCCGAAGCACCTGGCCCGCGTGGGGACCAAGTCGGGGCTGCTTGGCCCGAAGGCGCCGCGGAACCCGACGGAGGAGTGAGTGACCTCATGGCCGTGATGAATGCCTCGATCTCCTCCTGCGTCGCGTTCTGCCCAGGGACAGGCGGGTATGGAGCAGGCCGCAACAACTGCGGCTCCGGCGGAGCCGCGGGGGCGGTGTCACCCGAACCCCCGGCCGCATCGCGCGAGCGTCTGGGGGAGTCAGAAGAGCCATGACGCCTCTTCGACTTCTTGTGCCTCTTACCCGAGGACTTTGAGCCCAAAGACTGGTGACTGCTGCCGGAGCTATAGTGACTCCGACCCCGCGACCAGTCCCTCGACCTACTCATGGACCGGGACCTCGAGTGGCGCGGGCCGACTGCCGGAGCTCGAGTCGCTTGCGGGACCGCTCCCGTCTAGCTTTGGACGTCAGGGCCCGGCAGACGGAGCAGGACTTGTCGTTGTGGTCGGGGCCCAGACAGTGAAGGCACGGCGATGGGGGTTGGTAACCGACATCAGTCGGTTGCAGTCGATACAGGGTTTAAACCCAGGCATCCCTTCCGGCACCGTCTAGTCGATAGACTTCGAGAAAAAGATCAAAAAGGATCGAAAAAGTTAGTGAAAAATTGACTAAGGGTACTACTTTTTCAGGATCTGCGCTTGCTGGCGTGGAAAAAAGAAGAACTGACGTCAGCGCGCGAGGGCGGCGTCTAAGTACTCCAACGACATCACGGCGCCAACGCCGACGGACGCGGAGCCGCAGACGACGCCTACCAACGCGCAAGGGTACTGCTTCACAAAAGTTTCCGGATCCAGTCTTACACCTGGGGATATTCTACAGTAAGGAATCTAATACTAACCTGTTTCTTTCATAGGAAAAGTGTCCGGGTGGAATCAAGGGTGGATCGGTGAAGAGAAGAACCTGAAAGCAGAGGGGACAGAGTCTGGGTCACTAGCCAGTGACCAGAAAGGAACCAGGCGATGTCTGGTGCTTGAAGGTGAGTTTGTCTCTTCAGCCACTAGGTTTAGGAGGCATCGACTATGACCAGGCGCTGGATTCGAGCTGTCCCAGGATGGATCTAGATGACTGCGGTGTCAGTATCCGGATTGGACCCAACAAGCCTTGGCAACCGCAACCCACGCAGGATGTCGAGAATGGCTCTGTTGCAGACCAGCAAAGGTCTGTGGCGCTTCTTCTTTTCAGGGAAGCTAGAGCAAGTCTGGAGCAACCAGGAAAGCAAAGTAAATTCAAGATGGCATCTTCAGGGGGCCCACTAGCCAACGGGCAAGGAACCGGGAAGACGTGTTGAGCTCAAATGCAAAGGCGGGGCCCATGGGACACTCGCGGAGTGTGGGAGCCTGGGCTTCGGTGCAAATGGTGCTCGGGCTGGGGCTTCTCGTACCCCAATACACAACTTACTGAGGCTTCAGGAAAGGAGTGCAGGTAGCAAAATGCAGGATGTCCAAGATGTCCGGTCTCACGTCTCTCGTGTTAGCCACGGGTCTCAGCTTTGCTGTGGATGTGGATCGGGGTCAAAGAAGTCTGGAAGTCCAGTTCTTGAGTCGCAGAGTCTTCGGGTTCCGACGGGAGCCTTGAAACTGCAGACCGGCAAAGTTGCTGTTGGTGACTGTTTGCACAGGGTGGTCACTCTTTGACCACAAGCGAGATGTCTTCCAGTCAGAATGGAAGGTCGAAGGTCAAAGATATGTCTTTCAAAAATTCGTCCAGGATAATCTGAAGTCCTAGGGACTGGGTTCCTATACTTGTACTAATTTTAGGGGTTGGACTATCTTTAAGGTCCCTCCTATAGGTGGACCTGAGAAGGGGGTGGTTACACCCCTTTCCCTTTGTCCAGTTTCGCGCCAGAGCTGGGGCTGTGTGCCACAGCAACCGGTTTGAACTGGGCTATGCATGGAGCACCTCGTGTGCCCCAGGCAGTGTCTAGAAGCATTCACTGAATGCAGCCCTCCCTGCCCAAATACACAAAACCCCTGTCTGGGGAGGTGCCAGCACCTCCCTGGACAGGAAACCTATTGTCCAGGCCTCCCCTGCCGGAGTTTCGTCCAGCAACAGGAGGTCAGACTAGAGTCTGTGGCAGCAGCATCCATTTTGTGATGCTGATGCTCTGTTTAACTTTAACCGGGTAAAGCAGTAACTACATGTCTTCTCCCTCTAGAAGGGTGGAATGCTACCCCGCCACCAGGACTGGCGGAGGGTAGTATTCCAATGTGTTTGACACTTTACACGACATGTTTTGACAAAGTTAAACCAAAGTTAGCATTAACCACGAGGATTATAATGCACTTAAGAGTATATGGTATGGCTATATCATAGAACAGCTATAAGGAGATGGTTCCAAAAGCTGCAGAGGGGCTCAGCTTATGCTAGGGCACCCTCTCACATAAAACCAAGCACTCTGCCTCCAGGATTGTCGAGGCCTACCATAGGAGTGGTAGATCGATAGATCGATAGATCGATCGATAGATACTATATCTAAGTAAGGGGAGATTAAACCACCTTACCCAGGCTGTGTGAACAGACCTGTTGTGTCAGTTTGGAAGGCAAACCAGGGGTGGCATAATACATGCTGCTGGATCCCTGGTAGGCCTGGGATGCACCTATGCCCTGGGTACCTATGATACACTATACAGGGGCTCACAAGGGTGACCCAGTAACCAATCTGGTATGTAGCTAAAGTACATGGAGTCCATTTTTATAGAGAAAGCAGATAGACTGGGGCTCTGAATAGCAGGGTCCCAGGCCAACTAAGTCAAACCAGCAAAACACCAGAAAAAAAGTGGGGGTAACCATATAGTCAGATTCCACCTTCCTACACCTGTCCCCACCCTGTGCACACTCATGCCCCGGTGTCTCTGCCCCTTTCCCTTCGTGGCCCAGTATCTCTGCCTCAGAATTAGTGTCCGCCCCCTCAGCCTCAGTGCCCACTGCCCATGTGTCAATGCACCTGTATATGCATCCACTACACTGCCCCATAAGCATGCCACCAGTGCGCATGCCGCCTGCTTCAGCGCCTCTGCCCTGACCCTAAACACTAGAGCATATAATCCATGCGCATGCATGTCCCACGGGATGTGTGTACCACTGGCTGCGGGGACGCTTACTCTATGCCCTCTTGCCCTCAATAAACGTCCCTACTCGCTACTTATGCAACTCTAACCTTACTGCCTAGGTTCTTCTACATTATTGCCCTAGTCACCGGCCCTAGTAATTGCTCCCTCATACCTCCAGTGGCCCAGCCCTTCTTGCTCCGGTGGTTCGGCCCTATTACGCATAATCACCAACCCTAATGCTCCCTCGTCCCTCCACTAACTCTGCTCTTCTCGCATCTGTGATTCTACCCCCTACCTCCAATAACCACACCTAGTAAGTATGCCCTCGTAACTCCAGGGATACTGCCCTTTTTGCCCCAGTGGTTCTATCCAATAACCCACAAACACCACCCTAGTAACCGATCTCTCCTACCTCCTGTCGCTCTGCTTTTCCTGCCTCAGTGATTCTGCCCCATACCCTCAATAACTGCCCCCTAGTAACCGCGCCTTCCTGACTCCAATCAAACTACCAGCATGTAGTTGTTAAATATGCAATGTACTATTTCTCTGTTATGTGTTCCGGAAGCTGCAGTATTAGTGTAGGTGGTGTGTGCAGGACTATTTTTCACTGGTAAGTAGGTATTTAATAGTCTATACAACAAATGTTTAATTGCTACTGTCCAGGAGTATGGGGGATGTTTGTCGAATTAACTGTGTACTGCTGTAACTGTTTGTGAAGGGAGCTCCTATTAGTAACATGATGAAGCCTTTGGCGTATTGACCTTAAAATTCTCTTTAATAATTAAGGACACTCCGACCCTCTATTATTACGTTGTTGTTTTTTTTGTGTGTTGTCTCTATAGCTTACATCGTCTTCACATATCTTTTGATAACCAGATACGTACTCCCATTGCTCGATCATGTGTGTATGCATTGTTAAAGTTTGAGCTATTGGCATTGCTAAATAATGCAACAACAATAGCTCAAACTTTAGTAATGCGAGACCTTTTGCATTGCAAATGCTTGTTGAGAAAGATTGACAGTCCAAAGATATAAAATGGGCCTTGTTGTTCGGAACCAGAAGTCGTGGGAATAACAGCCTATGCCTTCTTCTGAAACCGGGACCCTTCTATAGCTCCCTTGGCTAAGAGAGCTATAACCTCCTCTTGGAGCAACTTTAAATGATCCTCCGTCCGCCATTCCTGATTTGGCAGAATGAGAAGAGGCAAGGCAGAAAATAGCCCTCATAGACGATCTGCAAGACTCACTTGTCTAATGTTATGGCTCTCCAGTGGAGGAGATAAATTCTCCCACCAACGGGAGTAGTGTGGTCCTGCAGAGTCAGACTAGGAATACTTGGAGGCCGCAGCTGCTGGAGACAGTGTGGTCAACGACTTCTGGCCTCTATTCCAAACCCAGAATGCACCTCGTCCATGTCCTCGCACGGCTCGGCAGTCAGAGAGGGACAGTGGCTTGGATAGGTTTGACGTGGCTGGAAACCCCTTCCAGGGGCGAAAGGAAGACTAGCCACTGGGGTACAGAGAGGCCCAAGTATCTGGCCGTAGCTCGAGAGTCCTTGAACCTGACCAGGTCGGAGTCTGCCTTTTCCCAAAAAAGGGGGGTTCTTTCAAAGGTCATGTCCATCACATTGGCTTGGACATCGCCCAAGAAGCCAGTTGTACAAAGCCAGGTGTGGCGCCTCAAGACCACCATAGTTGAAATCGACCTGCACAGTGAATTGGTCATATCTAGGCCACAACATATGGTGAATTTTGCTGCATCTCTCCCATCCTTGACAGCTTGGGAGAGCACAGCCCGGGCCTCATCCAGTGTGAGAAGTTGGCCCGATATATGATGCTCACTAGTTCTAGTCGAAAACCAGCAAAACTCGACGCGGAAACCCGACACCCTTTGGCCCGTGGGTGAGGTAACACGAGCATTTCGGTACTTAAGGGTAGCTTGACTCTCCTAATGTCCAGTTCCATTGTCGTTTTAGTCCTAACTACATCTCGCGTGCGAGTTCACACTCTGCACACGCGTTCCGTGGGCCTCCTATTACTTACCTAAAGTTAGGGTAGCGTGGTCCCAGCGATCCTACAGCCTCTGGACAGCTCCATTCCTTCTATCGACTTTCGTATTCCACTTACTTAGTATATGGTTTGTCGTGCCCCTAGGGCACCATTGTAATTTGTGCAACTTAAACGTATTTTTCCTAAGAGATTGTCATGTGCTTAGCCCTCTGATCTCATAAAGAGTTCAGAGGTGTATGTTAGTTAATAAATATATTGTTTATTTTCATAACAACCTGTGTGGTGTCCTTTCACTTGGTATTCAAGGGGTTATATATGGTAAAACAGCTGGCTTCACATGCCAAAAGAGTTTAGCCTAAGACTGCTTTGTCCATGCTACCATTAGGATAGCTGGTCTATAAGGTTGACTTACAACCAATAACCATAAGGGTTGTTTGGACTGATACAAGGTGATCGCTAGAATTAGTGAGCATCATATATCAGGCCAACTTCTCATAGGCATGTCCATCAAGGTGTTCTCGACATCCCATGAGAAGCCAGTTGTCCTCAACCAGGCGTGTCGCCAAAGCGCCAACCTCATGGAAATCGACCTGATAAGTGAGTCGGCGGTATCCAGCCCACAATGTATGGTAAACTTCGCTGCATCTCTCCCGGCCGCAATCGCCTGGGAAAGAACTGCCTGGGCCTCCTCCCGGCAGTTGAGCGGCACCTGTACAAACGTGTCCCACAGAGAGTGGGTATGACGGCCCAAGAGGCATGCGGTGTTCACCGACCACAGCCCTAAGCTGGCAGATGAAACGAATACGCTACTTACCAGTATGCATCTGTTCTTGGCATGTAGGGCTGCTGACATTCATATCTGTGCATAGATCGCCGCCTAGTGTTGGGTCCAGATGATTGCACATTGTTGTCCTGGAAGAGTCTTCGAAGTATCATGAGATAGGTGGCTCCTCCCCTGGACTACAGTGCGCATGGGCATCGACTCCATCCTCAAATTGTTTTTAGCCATTGTGGCCAAAATGGAGTTAAACTAAGTGAATGATGACCATGCTAGAAGTATATGTGAATCCTGCAGCTGCAACAGGCGCCGGGGAGGAGGGCGGGCGATATGAATGTCAGCAGCCCTACATGTCAAGAACAGATGCATACTGGTAAGTAGCATATTCGGTTCGAGGCATGTGGGCTGCTGAATTCATATCTGTGCATAGAATACATAGCAGTCCCCCCATTAACGGCGGCCGCCCGTGCCAGCTGCAGCAGTTTGGAAAAGTGTTTTTAGAACAGCCTGCCCTACACCTGCCTGCTGTTTGGAGTGCACATCAACACAGTAATGCTTTGTTAATGTGTGTGTGGTAGACCATGTGGCTGCTCTACATATGTCTTCCAAAGGAATATTTCCAAGGAATGCCATGGAGGCCCCCAACTTCCTGGTGGAGTGGGCCCTTGGTGAAGTACGCTTGGCTTTCAGATAGCAGATCTGAATACATTTAACGATCCACCTAGCTATACCAGCCTTGGAAATGGGGTTACCTTTGTGGTGTGGCGCAAAGGCAACAAAGAGTTGTTTAGTTTTCCTAAAATCCTTGGTCCTATCGATGTAATACATCAGGGCCCTCTTGACGTCAAGGGTGTGGAGCATTCTCTCCGCCAATGACTCAGGATTTTGGAAGAAAACAGGCAATTCAATAGTTTGGTTAACATGGAATTGAGACACAACCTTAGAAAGGAATTTATGGTTAGTGCGAAGCACCACCCTGTTAGAATGAATTTGAATAAATGGCTCTTGGATAGTTTGTGCTTGTAGTTCACTAACTCGCTGCAGCGATGTAATTGCTATGAGGAAAGCCACTTTCCACGTCAAGAATTGAATCTCGCAGGAGTGCAGTGGTTCAAAGGGAGGACCCATCAGCCGGGTGAGGACCACATTGAGGTTCCACTCCGGAGCTGGTGGAGTCCGCGGAGGAATGACTTGTTTGAGTCCTTCTAGAAAGGCCTTAATGGCAGGCACTCTGAAAAGTGAGAGGTGCTGCCTGTTCTGGAGATAAGCGGCCATTGCGGATAGATGTATGCGAATGGAAGCATAGGCCAGATTACATTTGTACAGATGGAAAAGGTAACAAATGATATTTTGAATAGATGCATCTAGCGGGTTAATGTCGTGGTCTGCACAATAAATGACAAACCGCTTCCATTTCGCCGCATAGCATGCTCTTGTGGTGGCCTTCCTTGCCTCCCGGATGATGTCCATACAGTCAGAAGGCAAGTGTAGGTAGCCAAACTCTAAGACTTCAGGAGCCAGATCGCCAGGTTGAGCGGTTGCGGATCTGGATGCTGAATGTCGCCATGGCTCTGCGTAGGAAGGCTGGGTGTGAGGCGTAGCCTCTGATGCGGTACCACGGACAGTTCTAGAAACGTGGTGTACCATGGTTGGCGAGCCCACGTTGGAGCAACCAGGATGAGAGTCATCGAGTGCTGCCTGAGCTTACGTGCCACCAGCGGTATCAGAGGTCCTGGGGGAAAAGCGTACTCAAATTTGCCTGACCAGTTCATCCATAGCGCATTGCCCTGCGACTGTGGGTGTGGGAACCTGGCGGCGAAGCTTTGGCATTTTGCGATCTCCCTTGTGGCGAACAGGTCTATCTCTGGATGACCCCACCTTTGGAAGTACGGTTGGAGTACTGATGGATGTATCTCCCACTCGTGCATTTGGTGGCTGTGCCTGCTGAGCAGGTCCGCCATCTGATTGTCCTTGCCCGGGAGGTGATCTGCCATGAGGAAGATGTTCCTCTGAATGGCCCACTTCCACATGCTCTGAGCCAGATGAGACAGCTGCGGAGAGTGTGTTCCTCCCTGCTTTTGAATGTAGTACATGGCCGTCATGTTGTCCGTCCAGATCAACACGACCTTGTTCCACAGATGTACTCTGAAGGCTTGGAGTGCCATGAAGATCGCCATCAGTTCGAGAACATTGATGTGCATCTTCCGTTGCTGTTGCGTCCATAGTCCCTGCACCGTGTAATGGAGTACATGAGCTCCCCATCCCTGGAGAGAAGCGTCCGTTGTCAGGATGATCTGTGGCACAGACTCTTGGAACGGTCGTCCCATGCAAAGGTTTTGTGGATTCCACCAATGCAGAGAGTTGTATGCCCGACCGCTCACCAACACTAGGTCTTTCAACTGCCCGTGAGCCCGAGTCCACTGACGTGCTAAGCACTCCTGAAGCGGGCGCATATGTAGTCTCATGTGCGGGACTATGGAGATGCAGGAGGCCATCATGCCTATCAACTGCATGAACACTGTTGCTGGAAGCGAGTGTTGAGGTCTGAATTTTTGTATCGGCGATTGAATGCTGCTGACTCTCACTGAATTCGGCTGTGCTGTGGCCGCCAGAGTGTTTATCGTCGCACCCAGATACTGCGGTATGTGGGCGGGCTGTAGGTGGGATTTTGGGTAATTCAGTGAGAATCCCAGATCGTGCAGGAGGTGAATGGTGTGGGACATGTGGGCGGCACACTGCTGGGCTGACTTTGCCTGGATGAGCCAGTCGTCCAGATAAGGGTAGACGTGGATGTTCCATCTCCTGAGGTGTGCCGCCACTGTCGCCAGGCACTTTGTGAACACCCTGGGTGCCGTGGTGACACCTAAAGGCAAAACCTTGAACTGGTAGTGTTTGTTTTGTATGGTGAACCGGAGGTACTTTCTGTGTGAAGGGTGTAGTGGAATGTGAAAGTACGCATCCTTTAGGTCTAAAGTCGCGAGAAAATCCCCCTGACTGAGCAACGGGAGCGCTTGCTGCAGGGTCAGCATATGGAAGTGCTCCGACAGGATGTAATGGTTGAGGGGCCTGAGGTCCAGGATGGGCCTGAGGGACCCGTCCTTTTTTGGTATTAAGAAGTACAGGGAGTAGACCCCTGTGCCTCTTTCTCGCATAGGCATGAGCTCTATTGCCCCTTTTTGCAGCATAACGGTGACCTCCTGCTGCAATAAGTGCAAATGCTTGTCAGACATGGGACGGTGTCTTGGGGGCATGTTGGGTGGAGTGGACGTTAACTCCAGACAATAACCGTAGTGTACAAGTTTCCTGACCCACCTGTCTGTGGTGATAGACTTCCAGACTGGCAGGAACTGCTGGAGTCTCCCCCCGACCGGTGTTGTGTGGTCGGGGGGCAGTGACAAGGAGTCACTGTTTGTTGGTGGCAGAGGATCTGGAGCTGTTTCCACGACCTCTGCTTTTGGCGCTGTTACCACGATATCCACCTCGACTCTTGTTGGTGTATGTGGACTGAGTGTTGCCCTTGTAGTACTGCGTGGACTGGGAGAGCTGGCCTCTGGAAGCGCCTCTAGTGCTTGAGCGACGAAAAGACTCACCCCGAAACTGCTGGGATTGTAAGGCACCCATGGATTTCGCAGTTTCCATGTCCTTTTTAATTTTTTCTAGGGTGGTGTCAACCTCCGGGCCAAACAGGTGATCTGGGTTGACTGTTTGATTAAGGATGGTGGTTTGGATTGCCGGCTTAAATACAGAGATTCTCAGCCAGGCATGTCGCCGTAGCATAACACTAGTGTTTATAGCCCTGGCAGCGGTATCAGCCGCGTCCAGAGCGCACTTAATTGAAGCGTTAGAGATCAGCTTCCCTTCCTGAATCAGCATCTCAGCTGCCTCCTTGTATTCATCAGGCAGGTGCTGCAACAGGGTCTCTAGTGTGTCGTAGTGTGCCCTGTCATACCTCGCCAGAAGCGCTTGTGTATTTGAAATGCGCCAGATGTTGGCTGCCTGTGCTGCTACTCTCTTCCCCGATGCCTCAAAGACCTTGGATTCTTTGTCTGGGGAGGAGCATCTCCCGCAGTCTGAGAATTAGCCCTCTTCCGGGCATTCGAGACGACAAGGGAGTCCAGAGGCAACTGTCCTTTGATGTAGGTAGGATCAGTAGGCGCTGACTTGTATTTCTTCTCAATCCTAGGGTTTATCACCCTCGCCCTGGTAGGTTCTTTAAAGATCTCGCCAGCATGTTTTATAACACCTTTCAGCATAGGCAGAGTCTTAACAGTTCTTTCTGAGACTGAGAAGGTATCAAAAAGGAAGTCGACATCCACAGGGTCAGCATGGAGCTTGACGTTGTGATTGTTAGCTGCCCGCTCAATGAGGGCATTGAAAGCTGCAGAGTCTTCTGTAGGGGACATTTTTGCAGAAAATAGTTGAGGGTCATGTCCTGATTGAGGATCACCTGGGTCAGTACCAGCGGCCCAGGGTTCGTTGGTATCCTCAGGGTCTGTATAGACAGGATAACTGTACTCATCCTCATCATCTCCCTCTCCAGCGTCCACATCAGAGCAAGTGGGCGAAACATTATGAGTCCGTGGGGAAAGTGGTTCCACCAGGACGGGAGTGAAAGCAGAGTCCTTCTTCTTCTTAAGAGGGATCTTGTAGGACTCCATTGGGCGTTCCGGGGCGATTTTCCGCTTGTGGAGGGAAAGCCTGCCCGTTTCGGCATCGATGAAGTGTTCCTGATGCTCGTCCACTGAAGGTCATCGAGGTTGTGGGCCGGGGACCACCGCTGACTACTTCGGCGCCGAGGAGACCTTCTCGGGCACGCTGGCGACCGCCTTAGGAGCGAAAGCCTTCGGCGCCGTCTTTGGCGGCAACGTAAATGGGATGGGCGTGGACGCCTTATGCGGTTTCTCCACCGGTTTCGTAGGCAGAGGATCCTTCGGACCGACCGACGCGGTCCCGTCCATGATGCGCTGCAGGAGTCCGTTACCTTCTTGGTGAACGCGGCGGATGGGCGCGCCGGTTCAATGGAATCCCCCGAGGCCTCAGCTTGAGTCGACTCTCGGGGTGTGCTGCCCTTGGCCTTGTCCTGCTGACGTGGAGTCGCGAGAACCTTCGGGTCATCCAGCAGTTTCTTCGGGTCACCGATAGCCTTCTTTGGGTCGCCGAGGCCTTTGCCGATGTCGACCGTCTTCGGCACCGACACACTCGGCTCGACCACCTTCACTTTAGTCTTCGGTGGGCAGACTTCGTCTCGACGCCTTTGACTTGAGCCTTCGGCTCGACAGCAACCTTCGGCTTCTTCGGCGCCGAGGGCTCCGAGGCCTTGGAGCCAACCAAAGCGATGCGCACTTTCGGTTTCGAGGACGGCACCTGCGCAGTGTCGTGAGTCGAGACCGTACGTTTCACTTTCGGTTTCGTTTTGCCAGGGTGTGGCTCAACAGCAATGTCCGTGGCCGAGCCCGAAGGCGGGGCCGTAGAACCCATGGTAAGATCTTGGTTAAGCCCAGAAGGCGATCCCTCGACCTGAGCCTTATGAATTGGCACGGCCCTAGAGTCAGTTTGAGGAAGCTTCTCGTCCGAGCTATCCTCCATGGCCCCGAGGGCTCCGTCGTCGTCCCCTACCTCGTCGACAACTTCTTTGGCATCGAACATCTCTGCATCCGCATCCGCGTCATAGTCGACGTCCGACGCGGGGTTCGACTCAGTAATGTCCTGGATAGATTCGTCCTCGACATCCCCGCATCGAAGATGTCCACAGGCGCCGGTGCAGCATGCTGGGCCTCCTGGCGCGCAGCTCGTCGAAGCTTAAGCGTCTTCTTGGACCTGAAGCGTGAACAAGCCATACACTTGGCTTCATCGTGGTCCGGCAACAGACACTTGTTGCACACCGGGTGGACGTCGATGTGGGGATACTTTGTATTGCAGACAGGACATCTCTTGAATGGACTTCGGTCCATGATGGACGGTCGATAGGTCTGGAGCGTCGACTGGGCCTTCCACTCTGAGAGCACGCGGGTGTATAGAATCCGGCTCGGAACAGAGCTGGAAGAAACTAAGACCGAACGCAAGACTATACAGATGTATTAGACTAAAGACCTTTTGGTCTCAAGAAAGTTTTCTATCGATACCGACAAGAGGGAATTCAAAGACATCCGAACCCAATGGCGGAAAAAAACAATCTGAGGATGGAGTCGCTGCCCTTGCGCACTGTAGTCCAGGGGAGGAGCCACCTATCTTGTGATACTTCGAAGACTCTTACAGGACAACAATGTGCAATCATCCGGACCAAACACTAGGCGGCGATCTATGCACAGATATGAATTCAGCAGCCCACATGCCTCAAACACAGCTTTTAGCCAAGCAGATCTAGATTCTTGGATTACCTATCCGGAGGTGCGGTAGGGAACGCGCTCTGGAAAGCTGAGGCTTGGACAACCAAGCTCTCAGGGGTGGGGTGTTGGGTAAGGAAGATGAGGTCGATGGTGTCGAGCCACGTTCCTATCCTCAGGAGCCCCTGTGCCGGGCCTGGACCAGGTGCCCAAAAGAACATCTGTCAGTGCTTCATTAAAAGGCAGCAAGGGCTCCGAAGAGGTAGCCTCAGGTTGGAGCACTTCTTTCAGGAGGTTAGTCCTGACGGCCACCATAGGGAGTTCGAGGTGGAGAGCCTCAGCTGCCCTACGCAACACAACTGCGTAACTGGCTCCCTCCTCCATAGCCACGGTAGGATAAGCCAGCATGCCAGGGTGAGGTGAGGTGTCAAGACCACTGGCCTCCCCCAAATCCTCTGCTCAGTCCGCATCATAAGCACAGTCATGTGCTAGAGGGTCCTCAGACCCCTCCAAGTCCTCCACTTCTGCCGAAGTCTGTGGAACAGGCTCAAAATAAGGAGGACAAACATAGGGCACAAAAGGCCCCATCGGAGTCTGTATCGGCGTCAGGGCTGAACCTCGGGACTACGTCAACCCGAGGAGCGGGAGAAGTCAGAAGTGGTGGAGGTGCGCCGGTGGAGGTGTCACAAAGTCAACCGGCATCAATCGGGGTCCGATCACTGATCCCTGGGTGGCTTGGGGCATCGGGGCCAGAGCCGCCGGAGATGGTAAAGCAGGACACCCAGTCAGGCCCGCTGGGCCTGAAGGCCCAAAGAGTCAGGCCATGGCAGCAAGAAACGATTGCACCTGAGCAAGCGTCGCTCCCGCACCTGGAAAGAGGGAGTAGAATGGAGGCGACATCTCAGGCTCCGCCGGAGCCGCGGGGGTGGCACCGCCCGCACCCTCAGCCACGTCGTGCAATGGGAAGTGTAAGAGCGATGATGCTTCTTCAACTTCTTCTTGGAATGCTTCGACTTACCTGACCCAGAGTGCGAAGACTTAAATCCAGAAGAATGGTGAAAGCGACTCAGCGACCGGTCCCTCGACCTCCCACGGGACCGGGACCTCGAGCGGCACGGAGCAGACTGCCGGACTTCAAGCAACTTTCGGGACCACTCCCGCAAAGTCTTCGGCGCCATGGCCCGGCAGTCAGGGTACGATATGGTGGGGGTCTGTCACTGCCATCTTGCGATGACAGTCCCCACAGTACTTGAAACCGGGCATCCCTACGACACCAGGAGTCTATCTACTCGAAAAGATGAGGTAAAAGGCCTTGAAAAACTCTCAAAAATTGACTGGGGGTACTACCTCTTCCCGGATCTGCGCTTGCTGGCACAGAAAAAGAAAGAACCGCATGGGCATGTCTAAATAGCTCCAGCGACATCATACAGGCGCCAACGACGCACGCGGAGCCTGCACGACGATGCCTACTGACGTGCAGGGGTACGGCTGACGAAAAACTTTGCGGATCCAGTCTGACACGTGGGGGTAATTCTACGGTAAGGAATCTATCACTACATGTTTATTTCAGATATGCACCGCAACGTCACAACCGATGCTGATGACATCACATGAAGCTGAATGGAACCACCCGACGTCATGCACAAGGGGTATTACTCAGCAAAAGTTTCCAGATCCAGCCTGACGCCTGGGAAATTCAAAGGTATGGAATCCGCAGCTAGAAGTCTCATCAGATATATAAATATTGAACATGTACAATTAAGTGTCTCAGATAAACTACCATAACTATATGATCCATTTCCATGGGGACTGCTAACAGTTTTGTCTTTGCATCTCTGCTTAGTGAGCTTATTCCTCCATGCCTGCAATGTAATGATTCTTCATTCGAAAGTTTACCTTCATTTAGCCTTGCTGTCCCTTCTTTATCTATAGGCAGTCTTTCAATGCTCTCAATCTCCTTCTGGTTGGTCTTGTCTGGTTCTTTGGCTTCTTCGCTATGGCTTCCTTCGGAATCAGAGCGCTCTTCTCTATCCTCTGAGGGCCGGAAATCCAGTTCTTGCTCCTCAGGAATTGGTTCCTTCTGAACTTTCTAAGAAAGAGGAATAGCCTATTAATATCAGGTTACACTTGCAAACTGAAAGGAAGGAGATCTCCAAACAGTAAACACAATGGAAACTGCAGTTGGGGGGAAAGCAGGGAAGCTCAAGTATTAGACCCATTAATGGCATGCAATCAATGAAGGAGTTGGAAAAGACTTTGACAAGCTAGTTAACATATATCTTATTCATGGAACTTTATGTCGAATTGCTAGCTAATTACTTGGTCCTTGCCTAGTCTGCTTTTATCTTGTCCATCCAGTTAAATATTGTGCCTTGTGATTTAAACTTCACCATGTGACCATGTGTCTCTATGCATCCATTGCATGACTGGTTGTGCACCTCCCACTGGTGCTGATTCTGTACTTGCCATCCCTTCCTTTCTATGCATATTTTGCTGAGTCCAAAGCAATGAGTTGAGAACCAACTCTTACTCCATCTATTCCACACCTTTACCATGTGTTTGCTTCGTCCCTTCATTTATCAAGTTTCTTACCTTCACCTCAGTATCATTCCCTCAAAGCACAGTTCCTCTTCGATGTGAACTGTGTTGCTCAGTGGATAGTTGCATCAACCTTCTCCAGGGTGCATAGTGGTCTCTTGTTCTATAGTCCCCAAAATCTGTGCTTTCTTTCTTTCATTTTATGGCACATACATGGATCCTTTCCCTGCAATCCCTGCTGCTTTCCCACCTGCCACAAGTTCTGTGTATCTGGTTTGGGCCTCATCATATGTTCACAAACAGAAAAGGTACCATGTTTTATCCTGGTACTTTTCCCATCTCATGTTGCAGCATAAGTATTCTGCCTACCATAATCTGATAGTTCACAAAATTACATTAGTTATTTCTGATAACTTATGCACATGCTCCAACTCTTATTTACTTTGCTCAAATTCAAGTTCAAATTCGGTCATTTATAGAGCGCACTACTCACCCAGAGGGTCTCAAGGCGCTGGGGAAGGGGTTCATTATTTGTCGAATAGCCAGGTTTTAAGTTCTTTTCTGAAGGAGATGTGGTTTTGAGTAAGGCGGAGGTGAGTGGGGAGTGAGTTCCAGGTCTTGGCAGCCAGGAAGGAGAAGGATCTGCCACCCATGGTGGATTTTTGGATGCGCGGGATTGCGGCGAGGGCTTGGTTGGACGATCTTAGTTGGCGGGTGGGTGTGTAGAAGGACAGTCGAGTGTTGAGGCATTCGGGTCCTAGATTGTAGATGGCCTTGTGTGCGTGGGTGAGCAGACGGAACGTAATTCTCTTGTTGACGGGAAGCCAGTGGAGGTCTCTTAGGTGTCCGGTGATGTGATCATGGCGAGGGATGTCCAATATGAGTCTCGCTGATGCGTTTTGGATGCGTTGGAGTTTTTTCTGTAATTTTGCTGTGATTCCGGCGTATAGTGTGTTGCCATAATCCAGTCGACTCGTGACCAGTGCGTGGGTTACAGTCTTTCTTGTCACAAAGGGGATCCAGCTGAAGATCTTTTTGAGAATGCGAAGTACGTTGAAGCAGGAGGATGAGACTGCGTTGACTTGTCTGGACATCGAAAGAGTGGAGTCTAGGATGAAGCCAAGGTTACGTGCGTGGTCTGTGGGTGTGGGTGCTGAGCCCAGAGCGGAAGGCCACCAAGTGTCATCCCAGGCAGAGGGGGAAGATCCTAGGATGAGCACCTCCGTTTTGTCTGAGTTGAGTTTTAGGCGGCTATCTTTCATCCATTCGGCTACTCCTTTCATGCCTTCGTGAAGATTGGTTTTGGCGGTGTTGGGGTCTTTGGTGAGGGAGAGTATTAACTGGGTGTCGTCGGCGTAGGAGATGATGTTGAGGTTGTGTTGGCACGCGATGGATGCGAGTGGACTCATGTAAACGTTGAAGAGGGTGGGACTGAGTGATGATCCTTGTGGTACTCCGCAGATGACTATAGTGGCTTCTGAGTTGAATGGGGGAAGTCGGACTCTGAGTTCTCCCGGTGAGGAATGAGATGATCCAGTCCAAGGCTTTTCCTCGTATGCCGATGTTGCTGAGGGGTTGTATCAGGGTGCTGTGGCAGACTGTGTCGAAAGCGGCGGAAAGGTCGAGTAGAATGAGGGCCGCTGTTTCTCCGTTATCCAGTAGTGTTCTGATGTCGTCTGTTGCTGCAATGAGGGCAGTTTCAGTGCTGTGTTTGGCTCGAAATCCGGATTGAGAGGGATCGAGGGATTTGTTGGATTCGAGGAAGGCGGCGAGCTGGCTGTTGACGGCTTTCTCAAGGACTCAAAGGCTGCGTCATCAATTCGCCTGTATGCCTCCCTGCTGTCCTAACATTCCCTCCTCTCTGCTATCACTGTCCTTTTCACTTCCCTTTTCCTATAGTATTGCTGCTGCATGTATCATGTCTAGTCAGTCACCCTCATGAATCATTTAAGGCTTAATACCATATTCCATATTTTCCTAGCAGCCCAGTACCTATTTAACATACGATACCTTAACTTTAGAACTAGTTTCTGCTTTCCCACAAAACCATTAGCTCTGACTGAATATTTCCAAAGTCCTTCTTTTCAACAGAGAAGTGATAAGTGCCTAAAGCCAGTGACTTTCTCAAGAATTTAAATTCATGCATTCGCCTCAGACCACTTGTCCAGTACATTCCCCTGGGACCATCTGTTCATCCAAATTACCATCATCCTCTTATCTCAATAGAATGCAGAGCACAATGACTAAGACTTTTTTATTGAGTTATTTATAATTGTCACAAAAGAAATAGTACAGTGAAGGTCCATGTGCTTACATAGTGGCTAACACGTAATACAACATCATCTGTCTTGTTCCAGTTGGGAAATCACTTGGCATTTTATTATAAACCATTACTATGCATGTGGTAAGATTTTTGCGAGAAGTTGGCCTGATATGTAGTGCTCACTATTCTAGTGATCACTGTGTATCATTCCAAACGACCCTTATTGATGATTGGTTGTTAAGTCAACCTTTAGACCAGCTATCCTAGTAGCATGGACAAGAGCAGTCTTTAGGCTAAACTCTAGAGGGCGTGTTAAGCCAGCTGTTATACCATCACATATACCAAGTGAAAGGACACCACACAAGTTGTTATGAAAATAAAAGTATATTTATTTAGAACACAACAGCCCTGAACTCTTTATGAGGACAGGGCGCTAAGCACAATACAAAGCCCTTAAAGACATTCTGAAAGTCGCACAATTTACGCAAATGCCCGAGGGGCACGGAAAACCATATACTACAAAAGTGGAATGCAAAATTACTAGCAGGTAAGTACTACTCTAATAGACTTTAGGATCGCTAATACTGGACTCCTGAACCTTCAGAATATTAGCAGGAGGCCTAGGGAGATCGGTGCAGAGTGTACACTCTCACGCGGGACAGTCTATGGATGCTAGATTTCGTAAAGTTAGTGTTATCGGACGAATCCGACTAGGTAGAGCTGAAACGAAAAAGGATCTGGACCTTTGGATAGTTAAGCTATGCTGGAGCACCGAAATGCTCAGGTTACCTAGCCCAGGGGCTGCGGCTGCATAGGTCTGGAAAGACGTCGGGAATCCTCGTTGCAGTCTATGGAGCCTGAAAGAAGAAGTTGCTGGCAGGCGACCAGTGATGAAGTTCGATGTGACCCAAGCCTGGATCGGTGAAGATGGATACCTGTAAGCAGAGGGGACCAAGTTCTGAATCACTAGCCAGTGATTAGATGGGCACCCGGATGGCACCGGACGAAGTCACCTCGACCAGGTGAGTGGGCGACGCTAGGCTCTGCAGTCTCTCGGACCAGGAGGCGTTGTCGGCGACCAGGATGGAGGTGCGAGCTGTCCCGCGAAGGTATCTGCTGTCGACGTCGCTGGACCCAGGATTGGGGCAACAAGTCTTGGCAAATGCAAGCCCACGCGGTGGACTCAAAATGGTGTCTGGAGTGGACCAGGAGGGTCAGGAGTGCTCCTCTGTTGGAGGGGAGCAAGGGCCAGTCTGGAGCAACCAGACCAGCAGTGTTGTCGTTGTGGTGCGTCGTCAGGAGGGCCACAAGCCAGCAGGCAAGTAGCCGGACAACGCGGTGAGCAGCAAAGAGCAGAAGGGCCCCACGCAGATCTTGTGGATGCTGGGGGGCTGGACTTCGGTGCTGGAGCTGCTCAGGGTTAGGGCTTCTCAAACCCCAAAGCACTCACTCGAGGATCCCTCGGCGGTCGTGCTGGATAAGAGTCGTGCAGTTCTGAAGATGGCCGGTCCCTCGAGGTCTCGTCACACCCACGGATCTCAGCCGGGCTGATGATGTAGGTAGAGGTCAGAGGTGCCAGGGAAGCCGGGTCTCGTCGTGCTGGTCGGTCGGATTCCAGAGGAAGGACGTGCAGCAAACCGCAGTGTTCTTAGTTGGTGCCCGCAGATGCAGGGTGACTACTCCTTAGTCACAAGGGAGAAATCTTGAGAAGAAGTCTTGAGTTCCTTTCGTAGAAAGTAGTTTCAGGATTCAAAGATGATCTAATTTGGAAGGGTCCCCGCTCCCACCTTTATACTAAAGAAAGGGGCTGGTACGGGACTAGGTCCTGCCCATGGGTGGGACCAGGAAGGGGGGTGGGTACACCCCTCTCCCATGCCGGATTTTCCCCAGCTCAGGGGCTGGGGTGCCCCTGGAACTGGTTCTAGCCGGCCTATGCGTAGTGAGCACAGGGGTGCCACTTGCAGTCACCTTCCTATTCAGCCCTGCCTACCCAGGATACACAAAACCCTGTCTGGGATGGTGCTAGCACCGCCCCTGACAGGAAACCCTTTGTCCAAGCTCTCCTCGCTGGAAGGACTCCCAGCAGCAGGAGGTCAGACTTGTGTCTGTGGTGGCAGCATCCATTTTGTGATGCTGAGGCTTGAGTTAACTTTAACCGGGGTTCACAGTTACATACATGTCGTGTCCCTCTAGAAGGGTGGAATGCTAACCCCGTCGCCAGAATTGGCGAGGGGTTAGTATTCCAATTCGTATGACACCTTACTCGACATGTTTTGATAAAGCGATACCAGAGTTGGCATATAACCGCGAGGATTATAATGCACTTAAGAGTATATGGTATGCGTTATCATGGAACAGCTATTAGGACTTGGTTCCACAAGCTGCAAATGGGCTCAGCTCATGCCAGAGCACCATCTCACACGATTCCAAGCACTCTGCCTTCAGGATTGTCAAGGCCTGCCATAGGAGTGACTGATAGGAATACGAGTGTCCATTTTAGGGTTAGATATAGGTATACTATATCTACAGCAAGGGGTGATTACACCACCTTGCCCCAGCTGTCGTGCAGCCAGTTGTGTCAGATTTAGATGGCCAGCCAGGGGTGGCATAATACATGCTGCAGCCCCTGGTAGGCCCTGGGTACACCTATGCCCTGAGTTACAGGGTCTGATAAGGTGGCCCAGTACCAATTGGTATATGCACCTAAGGTACATGGACTCCATTTTACAGAGAGAGCAGTAGGCCTGGGGCCCTGGATAGCAGGGTCCCAGGTCAACTAAGTCGGAAAACCAGCAAAACACCAGGCAAAAAGTTGGGGGCAACCATAGTCCGGTATCCACTCTCCTGCAATTGTCTCTACCCTTCATCCCATGATATTCCAAGCTGGGGTCTCCTGTCCAGTCTGTGAGCTCACAGATGTTGGTGCCAGCAGGTAAGATCAAAAAGGTTGCCATATGTCAAGTGGTCTGGATGCTGGGGGTTGCAATTGCGCATGTAGTTCGCTATTAGTATTGCAGTAAAACATGTTGAACATCAAGCCTTTCAACGTCGGAATAGTTAAAAGACTTAGCAGTGTGATGCAGCTCTCTGCAATAACAAAACATTAACCTTTCCCATGCGTCGGAAGGCTTGGGGCCTTCCGACGTCACAGTGGGCATGTGCGGAGGACGGCCGCCGGTCGGCTTGGGAAGGCAGGAGGGCTTCAAGAGGTAAATGACCAATCAAAGAGAGGATGTCCAGTAGGAGGTACATTGACAGACTTACTAGAAAAGAGGAAGTGCACCTATTTATTGGCTTGTTAAAGAAAATAACTAGAAATCGAGGTCAGCATATAATGGATAGAGATTTGCAGCGCAGAAATTGTGACTGAAGGATTTGTGATATGAAACCTGCTTAAAGGTCTGACTGTCTGGGTTACAGAAAATTGCATGAGTGGTGACAAAATAGATTAGCAAAAGGCACACACCATCAGTGAAAGGTGAATCATAAAAAGGTCAAGTAAAGTGAGTGCATGAAGGAAGTCAAATATGTGAATGCAACGAGATATCTGGAAAAATATAAAAAGTGAGGCAAAATTGTGAAGTAAAACAAAACATGTGGGAAAGGTAAAGCCTGTGCAGTCAATGACCGTGCTAGAAAATAACGTGAATGCTGCAGATTATGAGCATGCTCACTGTAAGAAAGAAAAACACACCTTAGATGGAAGGAAGGCCCCTGAAGAATCAAATGTCCCAGTTTCTTCTTCTGTATCTTCAAAACACCATTCAGGGAGGCTGTCCTTGTCTTCATCTAAGCTGCCGCTGCCTGGTCGGACCCTCCTGTGTCCTCGTTCATCGTCCCTTTCTCGAAACTCAAATTCAAACCTTCGCCGCCGTTCCACCTGCTCCCGCCAACCAGGCCCTCGAAGAATTTCTAATTAAGAAACAATGAAGACTTAAACAGAGGAAGAAGGCATCAAGGTTACTGGCAAAAATGTATCCTGGAAGCCCAATGAGAACCTATATAAACTTGTGGGGGACATATATATACTGACACTCCAGGTCTCAAAACCTAGACTGTAAAGCCTTTTAATAGCAGTGGGCTAAGACAAGCAATTAAAGTAGCAAACCCAGTAAGTTGTGAAGTAGCTGAAAAAAGGAAGCAAATTAGAGCGCCCAAGAATAATATCTACTTTCTAAAATATAAAATTCTCTCTTAAAGTAAGTAGTAGTACAGTTGGATAAAATGCATTAGCAGTGTTGACCCCCAAGCTAAACAAAAATAATTCCATACACGATTTGCCAGTTTGTGAAAAGGTATTTTTAGAGCCTTTCGATCGCTATCTGTGAATTGGGCCTCAATGTTGAAAATCTCAAAGCAACTAAATGAAGCATGATTATGGATGTTAGTCTGCACAAAAAGAACATTTACATGATTTACAGAGGATAATAATGGTCCCAGAAATGGTTAACATGTTTCATAACGTCTAAGCCCTAATACGGTCAATGGCAATTTATCAGGACCAAAAAAGGAATGTCTAATCTACTTGTGTGGGAACACTTGAAGTTTGTGATTAGAGAGCCCCTATCATGACAAAAATTAGAATGCAAAATAGTGTGTGAGACCTTCTTTCTTAATTAGGAGGTAAATTCCTATAAAGGCATATGACAAAATGTAGCACATTTATGTTTTGGTCCTGATGAATGGCAACAATATTATCCCATTATCTTCCACCATTATTTATTATTATGCTATTTTTTAACAAAGACACCCTTTGAATAATGGTGTTTTGGGAGCCTTTAGTTTGATTTCTAAACCTGTTAGATCCATCTAGTTTTTCTGAATTTCCCCCAGAAAACTAGTGAGCATTTATCGGTTAATACAGACTAGTAGGCAAAGGGAAAGATCTGTGGCACAGACCCACACGAGTGATCGCCCAACAAGGATCATGACCCAAGGCAGAAGTGTGCCCACTTGGTGGATGAGGGTCTGTGCTTCCTATATAGGATGCCTGTACTGACTTGAACCGGTTCAGTGACCAAAATTTGGTCCAGTGGGCCATCATTTCAGCACTGCACACTCATTATTGAACATGTAAATAAATCTCCCATCACCAGAGTCTGCCTATTCCATTCAATCGAATCTTGCATAGTTCCTGTTGCCATACAACAAGCTACTGTAAAACAGATTGGATGAACAAATCATCCAATTAACTATCACAAGAAATCAGTAAACCTGTTTCAACGCACACTTCATAATGATATAGACTCTCCCTTAATCACAGCTTAATCAACATTACCAGTCTTGTTGCTACAGTTCGCAATCTTGCCTGCACTATCCTCCTATCTTTCCAGTAGCTTGCTTGTTTCAGAAATGCAGAATGAAACATGTTCAATCCTTAAAATCTTAAACCTGGCTGGTTGTTGCAGAACACCCATACTCTCGTTTCCTGAAGGTAAAGTATCATTCTGCGTAGCTGCTGGAAGAGATCGTTGACTTTGGGGCCTTTAATTCATCCCCAGAAGCGTAAAGCTATTTTTGACTAGTGGTGTTCACGTTCCAAATTCTTTAGCTTCCACTGAATATCTTTAATCATGTTCTCTCCTCCGTCGCTACCCAGCTAATCTGTCATTCTTGTCCATATCGCCTGTTAAAGCTAGACATTTTTCAAGTTCGACATACTATTAGATATTACATTATTAGCAGCAATTTTCTGAACCGATACCGGTTTTTATTTTTAGATTGTCTAACCTGAAGTTTTTATAATAGATATCGTTCTCTGCCCGATCGGCCTGTATACTTTCAAGAAAGGACTCATCAGTCCTCTGTTGCATCCAAGTGATAGACAATTGTAGGAAACTGAGCCTTTTGTTGCAGTAGCCCCCCCCCCCCACTTTTTTGCCCCTTTTTAGGTCTAGCCTATGCAGCAGGCATGCGTTGCTTAGGAGGGGACCTCTTGGAATCTATTCGCTTTTCTGCCCAAAAACGTGCATGCTTTGCATTGCTTTCAATGGCAATGCATGCACGTTAGGCGATTCCCTTGTTTGTAATTAACTTGCAAACAGATGGTGTCCCTGTTCGCTCCCGCAAGGGAAACGCTTTGTGGGTCTGTTTTTTTTTTTTGCTCGTTAGTTTCTGCAGGTACACTTACCCCACTTCAAATAAACTTTAGTTTACCGAATGCCACACTTTACTGCAAATGTAATCATGGCCTCTGGCACTCTATTTCTTTCAAAGCTGCTAACATGATTCTTAGCGAGTATCTTGTTTTCGGAGAGTGTTTGTACACATGCTCTCGTCTTCAATTGCTATTTTCAGAGTAACAGACTAGTTTCCAGGCAGCGCGTGCATTATAGTATTTCCTATTCTGTACACCTGGGAAATGGGACGGACCTTTAATTGTAAATGTTTGTGTTCAGAGATGTAAGTTGGAATCTGTGTTCAATCTCGTACTTATTAAAATATTGTCACCCACAGCTTCGATTTTGGTTTACGCTAAAAATCAAATTTTTTATTTTAAAAGTAGTTTCCTGAAAAAATGTGTATAGTGAATTTAAGGGCGAGTTGTGTTAAAGTGTGAGATGAGCATGGGTGTATGTGGGGAGGGGTGGGGTGGGGTAGGGGTTCAGGCAGTGAAAGCAATTCTTTGCCAGGCCAACTTTTCTCCCAAGTTAATGGTCGGCCGCATTCAGTGTGACTGAGGCATGCTCGTCAAGTGGCGTGGTAGAGCCCTGGCTGGGGTGAAACGCAGGTCAGCGCCTCTCACAAATATGAAAATCCTGCAGGGAAGAAACGACACGCCTAGCTGTTTAACAAAGGCTGAGAGATTAATACCACACCAAAACTTGTGTGGGGGGCTTAGCCACCAAAAATTTTCATTTGGGCCTATGGCAGGGAACAGAAAGCAGTTCTGTTCAAGGTTTAAAGACAATAGTTTTCTGCTGCAGCGAGGTCTGCTGGGAGACATCCCACAGACCAGCGAGGGAAGGGACCAAAAGAGGGTGGGAAGCGGAAAAAGGCGGGGAGGGAGCTGCCCCGGCCTGAACCCTGGTCCTTATTCCTTAGACGCAGTTGTGGCTCGGAGGTGGCGGTCTTTCTTGGCACGCGGGTTAGCTGATGTCGCATGAAGGAGGGGGATTTTCTGAAAAGAAGGTATGTACATCGCCTTTGTGTGGAGGTCACTGGGAACCTGTTGAGCACAATGCAAGGGCCAGGACGCCCCCACCCCTTTTCAGAGAGCCGTAGAAGCAGGACCCCACATCCCCAATACAAACTGATATTTGACTTCGAGGGGCAGGTGCCTCAAAAGTGCTATTATAACTGATACAGCCATTCCCAGATCACACCTGCAGTCCTCCCATTCCTGTGCTTGTTTTCCGACGCCCTGCTCCACCTCCGTGTGCCAGCGCGTAGCATGGTTGCTCAATGTGTCCTGTCCCTGAGTTTGTACAGTTTCCCCCTCTGTCACCATCTCCGTTTGAAGTGGAGATTGGGAACTGCCATAAACAGATCGCCCTTGCCTTCCAAATAAGCAGGCGTTTTATGGCCCTAATAAAAAATGTAGATCGGGCTATGGGTTCTTGAGGAGACGTGGGCTGGAAGGGGCGCTGAGAGGCCAGGCAAAAGGGTCAGAAATTACGTTGGGTCCTTTATGTACCTTAGCGACACAAGGGTAGAGGCTTTAGAAGCAGGCACGAAAGAGCAGTGCGGGGCGGCGCAGGCTCCTCCTGCAGATGTGACTCGATGTGTGAGAGTAAACATGCTATATATTTAACCACTGCCCCACCGTTATGTGCTGGGTACTGCGAGTTTCATTGTTAAATCCATGCTGTCTTTATAAAAGAATGTGTAAATATTCGAGTTCCGTTGCCTATGTGGAGTCCGTGATTGCGAGTCCGTGTGCACACATACATAGGGAGCACACGCCAGTGTAAAGCTAACAGGCGACATTGTGTTGTACATAACAAGGTGAAAGGCTTGTCAGGACACTACTAAATGCAACATACACCCCAAATAATACCACATAATTACACTCTCAATACAACAAATACAAACCACATAATATTAGTGCCACATATTAACACACCACATAGCAACTTTACGCAATACAATATAAATACACTCCACATAACACCACTCAAAACCACATAATCACACCACATAATTTAACAGTACTAAATTCAACATACACTCCACATACCACTAACTGCCACATAATTACATTGCACATACTTACACTCTACTCAATGCAACATAAATACTCTCCACATAATACCTATCTGTGCCCCATAATTACAATCCACATAATTACAATATCCTCTATGCAACACAAAATACCATTAAATACCACATCATTATATTATACTAAATCCAACACACCCCACATAATATCACTCAGTGCCACATAATTACGTATCACATATTAACACTCTACTCAATACAGCATCAATACAATCCACATAATATCACTCAGTGCCACATATTAACAAGCAACATAATTACACACTACTCAATACAAATACACTGCACAACACTAAAAACCACATAATTAAACCACATAATTACACTCAACTAAATGCCAAAATACACTCCACATAATACAACTTACCAACATAATTACATGCAACATAATTACAATCTACTCAAACAAATACACTACACATAAAACAAATCAGTGCCACACAATTACACTCCACATAATTACACTCTCCTCAATACAACACAATATCACTCCGCATAATACAACTCAGTGCCACATAATTATATGCTCCATAATTATACTGCACTCAATGCAACATGCACTCCAAATACCACTCACTGCCACAGGCCTTTTAAGAATTTGGAAAAAATAAAAAGGACTTTTTTCTGAACGTAAAGCTCTCTGGACTTATCTTCAGTGCACCGTCTCTGTTCCAAAAAACCACTCACTGCCACAATTACATACCATATAAAAACACTCAACTCAATACAACATTAATACAATCCACATATCACTCAGTGCCACGTAATAACACCACAAATGTTATCTACACTCAATGCAATATACATAAACTACACATAACACTCAGTACCACATAAGTACACACCACAATTACACTATACTCAATGATACAGCAATACACTCCACATAATACCACTAAGTACCACATATAGCAAATGTTATTAGAACTTTTCTACATAAAACACATCAGCCACAATACTCTACAACAGCCATGAACTTCAAAATAAACTCATAAGGTCCCAAAAGCTAGACCTATTGGCTATGCCAATGCTTGTTTTTTTAGCTACTAAATGCTGATTTTCGACAGTGCACTGAGGCCTGCTAACCAGACCACAGTGCCAGTGCTCCTTCATTGAAACAAAGTGGTGCCTGATTGTTCTACAATTGGTAAAGGACTTTACTATTGTTAGTACCTGATGTGCTTTGACTGAGTGTGCCCTGGGCTCCTGCCAACCAGGTACCCAGGGCCGGTGTTCCTTCCCTAAAACTGTGTTACAACTAAAACCCAATTGACATCTCTGGCCACCTGTCAGCCCCTAGTAAATGGTACCCTAATACCCAGGGCCTGGTGACCCGAGAAGACCCCGGAGGGCTGCCAGAGGTGAGGGCACAGGTGCATGAGCCCTGTGCCCCTGCAGTACCCAGGGCCATTCCAGGGCACTGTAAGTGCAGTGATGCCATTAAGAGTACATGGTGCTGGGAGGTTGTCATTACGAACTCCACAGCACCATAATGGCTACACTGAAGACTGACAAGTTTGGTATCAAACTTCTCAGCACATTAAACCCGCACTGATGCCAGTATGGGATTTAATGTAAAATGCACCAGAGGGCATCTTAGAGATGCCCCCTGAAAACCTAACCTAAAAATCCACGTCTGGGCTGAGTGGCTGCAGAGGCTGCCACACAGCAGACATGTTGCTGGACCGCGGGGTGGAGAGCCCCCCGCTCTCCTGGGCCTGCAACCATGCACATCCTGGGCGAGGTGCTAGGTCTCCTCCCCCAGGATGGGCAGGGGGAACCTTCAAAGGCATACCGCCTCTGTGAGCTTCTCCAGACAATTTGCTGTACCCAGCAGCTTGCCCCCACCAGTCCTGACCCTCACTCTGGCGGGAAAAACTACATCAGGAAGGGGGGGTGCCAGCCTGTGCCAACCCCAACCCCCAGGTGGGGGAGACTAGGTGAAGCACGACCACGGGCTCCGGCCATCTTGAAGATTGGGAGCCCTGCCCAATCACAGCTAGGCCCCTCCCCTCCTTCCTACAGGAGAGGAGTAGGCTAGGGGGTGTACCCACCCCAGGACCGGGACCTATTGGTCCCTGTTCTTGCGTTACCTGTAACACCCCTAAATTCAGTATTTAGGGGCTCCATGAACCTTCCTTTCACAGATCCCGATAAGAAAAGAAGAAAGAAGATCAAGAAAAGAAAGAAGATCAAGAAAAAAAAGACCCGCGTGCAGCTGCTAACAGGACGACAACAACTGACTTGGCCCCAGCCCTACCGGCCTGTCGATCCTAGAACCTGCTCCTGCCTAATCCCGGCGACTCCTGAGGACAGCAACCTTGGAACACCCAGAGGACCTGCCTGCCTTCACCCTCTTAAAGCCTGGGACTCCCATCAGCAGAGGCTCTGCTGCAACACCACCCCTGGTGCCAGCCAGGAAGCTCCAGACCAACCCACTCTGCACCCACCGAGCCCGGCCCATGCCTTAGTGATCCAGGACCATGAGGACGTCCCCCCGGCGACTGGGACCCGAAGACCAGTGCCCAAAGACCCTCCTCGATGACCCCGACGACTCCTGCAGCCTCAGGACAGAGGACCCCTCTGATGGCGACCAGCAGGGGGTAAGATTTCCCGACCTCAAAAGACAACCCCTCACCCGGCGCCCCACGGCCCCCTGTGCCCAACTCCCGAGTGCCTACCTATCCTCCAAGATCCCAACTTGAAGTGTTGGTCACTCCAGAAGTTCCTTCGTCCCGAGCCTGCAGCCTTTGTTCCCTTTTCAAGTTCCTCATTTAATAACATTGTGCGCCTGACGGCTCTAAAGCACCCTGCACCCAGCCGCCCGAGTGCCCCTGGCAGTGCAACCTGTACCCTATCCTACTTCCCCATTTGCCCTGAGCAAGTGACCAGGATCCCAGCTCCCAGCCGCGTGGCCTGCTAGCCAGCAGCCACCACCCGGAGGCCCCCTTTCCCTCATTGGATAACATTGGGCCTAACTACCTCTGCACCCGGCCGCCCCTGGGCCGCTGGGGGTGAACCAACTGTACTTACCTGACCCTGGGGGACCCCCGAGTCTATGCACAGAACCCTAACTTCACCAGCCAAGTACTCACCTGGAAACCGATAACTCACGTACCTGCCATTGGATAACATTGACTGGTTTGACTCGAAAAATCTTTTAAGTGTGAAGTTTTGTAAATTAAAAATATTCATATAAAATCACCCGAATTCCTAAGTACTTACCTGTGATCAGGGGAGAAACCAGTACTGTACCTTGTAGCCCAGTACTGAACCGCAAAAGTAATCCTTACCAGGTTTAGTAATCTGTGTTTTCTCCATAGGAATCCATTGTCTGCTTTTCTAAGAAATTTCTTCGAAGTGTCTACTTTTGAAAACGTGAAATATTCTGTAAAAATCATACGAAATACTGAAATGCAATTACTCACCTGTTTTAAGGTGAGACCCCAGTGCTGGACCCAGGAGCCCAGTACTGGATTACAAAAGTAACAAAATCAAACTTTACCTGCAACCTGAATTTTCTCCCATTGGATAGCATTGCCAGTTTTTCATTGAAAAGTTTTTAAAACCGCTTTATATTCCTGAAAAATCACTACCATAACAAAAACTATTTTACCAAATTGGTTTCAGCTTACTGACCCCAGGACTGAACCTAGGATCCAGTCCTGGAACTACCAAAGTAATCTACAAAGTAATCAACTGTACATATACGATGAAAACCCATTGAGCTCAATGCTAGTGTGTCTAGAATTGTGGTGCCTACTGCAACCCCTGTATCTATTGTGTTCACAAAGGTAATTGCCTCTTTGCAAAGTAATTACATGAGAGTACTCAAATCGAGAAAAGTGTACTTTTATACCTGTTGGTTCTAAAAATAAAACAACTATATCTGTTGATATAAAAACAATTGGCCTTGAGTTCTGTCCTTGATTGTGTGAAACCTTTTGCTGACTGAGGGTGTACAACAAATGCTTTTCACTGTCCTCTGGTACTGCCTTACTGCTCGACCAAGCTACCACTTTTGAGAGTAAGGTCAGTCCTGACTTTAACCTCTGTTATACCTCTGGGGTTTGTGGACCCTATACACACTGTACTTTATTCTGGTCCAGTATAGAGCCACTTTCTCACAACATTGTTTTCAAAGAATTTGGGACCACACTTCACATTGAGAAAATGCAAAAACAACTGACCCCACTACCGATAAGTGGGAGTGTGGTCTACTTTAAAGATGCTCTCTGGCACAATGACAAATTGTTGCATGTATTAGAGGTGGTGGGCTGCACAGGGCCCCATGAAATCTCTACCTGCTTGATAATATGCATGTTTTTTCTCAATCTTATTTTTACAGGATTGATCTCGCGGTAAGTGACTCTCTCCATGATTGCAGGTTTGTAAGTACAAACTTCCATTTCGTATGCTGTAGCGTGCATTCATGTATGATCCTTGATCCCGACAAAAGCCACATTGACCCTTAGAAGCACTTCGATGGTTGGCTGAAACATGTTGATCACATTGAGGATAATTGAGATCAACTTAAATCCCAAAAGCACCCACCACGGTTTTAAAAATATGACCAGTACCTCCAGTACTAAAATCACCAGTCGTGCTAGGATTACCAGGGCCAATTTTAAAATCACCATTCACCATCACATGCATGGTCACAATCACAACAAAAACCAGCTCCGCTGTATTCAGGCGTCGTAGCACACCCTGGAAGCCTTCGGCGACCAGGGTTGGAACCCAATGATGAAGCATGTCACCAACTAGGTTGGTGAATAGGGTTTCTTAAAAAACACCCTGTGGGTTACAAAGGCACATACGGCCCTGACAACCTTCAGAGCTCCTGTGCATTTCCCCTGAGATGCTGTCACCTTTTTACACAACCACCCAGGATCCTTTCCCTTGCTCCTTTGCTATTTCATTCCATCACAAGACATTATGATGACCCATGGCTTGAGGTATTTACTCTACTTTACATGTGGCACAGTGTGATCTTGGTATTTTCTACTAAGCGGAGGGGGAGTCTGTTTTGTCGATTTAGACATTGTTGAGCCATGTCTTACTGCAACACGCTTTCGGTTGCCTTGAAGGGGTAAATTATGGGACATCCGAAAAGCATCCCCATCTAAAAACACACAGGTAAAACATCTCTTACAGGCCATGGACACGGGCCATTCTTCCTTTCCATGCCTTATCACCAACTCACGGATTCCAACTGAAAAACCGGACATGATTTTGTCAGCAATAACCGACGCTCGTTCAGCACTGGAAGCTAAAGTGGATCTTTTAACCACTGACTTTGCTCTACTGTGCAAGAATAAATGTCCACTGTTGGAGAAGGTCCATGAAATACTCTTGCTATACAAGAGCTGAGCCCTTGTACTATGGACTTATCCCAACAAACAGCAGTCGGAGGAGGAATGGTGCAGTGTTGAGAGCAGGCTCAAGGATACAGAGGGTTGCTCCCAACCCAATAGTGTCCGGACTGCACGGATGCCTGAGGACGCTGAGGTAAATAATGTTAATGGTTTCATTGAGACATCGCTGAAGAATGTTGTTGCCTCCGATTTATTATTCTTTACTTCGGTGTGGAACGAGCTCAGAGTTTCAACTCGCCAACCACCACTTGGTTCTCAGCACAGACTCATAGTAGCCAAACTCCCTAACTTCTGGGATCAAGACACTATGCTGCAAGAGGCTCAAAGAAGGGAGTTATAAGGTCGGCTAACATTATGCTTTTTCCCTCCGGATTATACTTTGGTGGTGCAATACAAACGCTCCTCATTTGCCCAAGTGAAAAAAAGCTATGATCCATCATACTTAAACATGCACTGCTGTTTTATCAAAATTAGGTTTTCTTGTAGTGTATCAAGGGCCCCCTGGTAAGGATAAGGATCCTGGGTCAGGGAAAAGTACAATGTGAAGGTATCATCCCAGGCTATCTTAAACACAAAATCTTACTAGCTATGTACTGAAATCAAAGAATGATAAGCATAAACTATAACAATAAAAATTGATATCAAAAGGATTTTTTAATTTAAAAAGAGAAAGTGATTTCACATTTGTGTATTATCTACATAATAAATTGGTATAAAACGTATATTTTTAAGCATAAAACATATTTGATTAAAAAAGCGTTCAATAGACAATATTATTGTCTTGTGTATTAATGCTGCGGCTGTAGTCTGCCAACGCGTTTCGACACGGCGTGGTGTCTTCCTCAGGACAAATTATTTTGCAGCCCAATACTTTAGAAAGAACAAAACATTTTCAGTTTTTGTTTATTTCTATAAAAAAGAAGTGTTATAGTGCATGATCACATTTTTTTTTATAATACTTAACACATAAAAGAGGAAATTGCTATTGAAATACCGGTTATTATTAATTTCTTTGTAAGCAATGCCTCTCTCTCTAAACATAGCATAGTCTTGGATTTATATCAAGGATATTCCATTGGAGGTACACAGGAAAAGGGATTTTGAGAATGTGGGTCTTAAAAGACTTGAATACATATTCATTTTATTTAACACCAGAACTAGATAGAACGGCATCTTTCCTCTATACAGTTATTTTCCCATATTTTGATACGATGTCCACTCTTAGTAACCCTTTAGATGAAAACATATTGATAACATTTTGGTCAAAAACTCATTCTAAGTTGCATCAATGCTTTGCAACCCATACAAAAACCATACTCCAAACCGTAGGGCGTTTCTTTTCCCCAAATTTATTAAGGAAAAGAAAGTTCAAAGGGATAGTTTAAGAAAAAATAAAACAAGGAATTCAGAGACTAAAGAGAGTCTATTCATGTTTTATCGGTGGCCAGTATAAGACGTGAAGTAAGGTTGATTGAATTTTTGTTTCAATCTTTAAACTATATATTTATTACTACTTTCTAATCTCCCTGACTTTTCATCTTCATCTATTTTCATTTATTATGTAACAAGTTTACAATTTCCTAATTTTATCTCTTTAATGTTCCGTCCTTTTTTACCTTATGTGAACTTTATTCGTTAAAAACCTCGAAATCTCCGTGTAGTCGTAGCAGAGAGTGAGGCACCTTTGAATCTATATTTCATGGTATGTGAAATCTGAAAGGACAAGATCACAATTGTAGGTCTTTCTTCTATTCAAGTTTTATTTTATGAAACCTAAGTTCTTAAATTGTATAGTCGCAATCTTTTATTTATATAATATCACGTTACCTTTCTTTTTATAAGATTTCACTGCTCCCATCTCACTCTATGCGATTTAAAAATGGAACGTCTTTTTCTTATTTTAAAAGACCTGTGTTCTCTGTTGGGAAATATGATTACATATTAGGTTCCAGATTGGTGTAACACTTCAAAATCAGATTTCAAAGAGGTTTGTCAGCTTGAATTGCTGCTAGATTTCTTACCGCCTCGAGGTCTGCTTTTAGTATAAAGCGGAACAGTTAGTGAAGCCGGTACACACTTGGTAAGGATGATAGATGGATCGCTCAAAGCGTTGCAAACCAAAAAGATATTCCTGTTGTAACCCTATAAAGAGAAAAACGAATGAGTTTTCCTGTTTATTTTTGACGATTATCGTTAACGTTATTCTCATTCTGTTCCGATGCGTCTTCCTAACTTTAAAAAAAACACTTTTTTCGCGGGAGATAATCCGCATTATCGTCTATTTCCGGGGTCTCTCGCGTTTGTAAACAACCAGTCTTGTCGAGTCTTGCGTAACGTTGCATTGACGTCCAAAAGGACGTAGTGTTCTTCTTAAAGGGATCTATGAGAATATAACGGCAGGAAATTTCTATTCTGGTATCCCACTATTCTCGAAAGCAACTACTTAAAAAGCGAGTACCAGGGGCAGAGTAACGCGCACCTTCAAAATGTTCTGTCTTGTGTTATCACCAGGTACCGGTCATACGTTCCACGGAAGGGATTTGTAAACCGCCTTCCTATTGGTATTTATACTCCGAGTTTCTGATGACTGGCATTTTAGGCCCAGCCCCTATTTAAAGTTATACTCTTATATAAGCCGATTGTTATCAGAAGGCTACCTCTGTTCCTATGCAATCCTATTCTAATTGTTCAGGGTCTCATTTCTTTTTATATTGGGTGATTGTTATTGGAAAGCTACTTATAGTTTGAATTGTATAATATCGCGTAATAGGTAAGCGTTACTCTGCCCCTGGCCCTCGCTTTTTAAGTAGTTGCTTTCGAGAATAGTGGGATACCAGAATAGTAATTTCCTGCCGTTATATTCTCATAGATCCCTTTAAGAAGAACACTACGTCCTTCTGGACGTCAATGCAACGTTACGCAAGACTCGACAAGACGGGTTGTTTACAAACGCGAGAGACCCCGGAAATAGACGATACTGCGGATTATCTCCCGCGAAAAAGTGTTTTTGTTAAGGTAGAAAGACGCATCGGAACAGAATGAGAATAACGTTAACGATAATCGTCCAAAATAAACAAGAAGACTCAGAGTTTTTCTCTTTATAGGGTTACAACAGGAATATCTTTTTGGTTTGCAACGCTTTGAGCGATCCATCTATCATCCTTACCCAGTGTGTACCAGCTTCACTAACTGTTCCGCTTTATACTAAAAGCAGACCTCGAGGCGGTAGGAAATCTAGCAGCAATTCAAGCTGACAAACCTCTTTGAAATCTGATTTTGAAGTGTTACACCAATCTGGAACCTAATATGTAATCATAGTTCCCAACAGAGAACACAGGTCTTTTAAAATAAGAAAAAGACGTTCCATTTTTTAATCGCATAGAGTGAGATGGGAGCAGTGAAATCTTAAAAAAAAGGTAACGCGATATTATATAAATAAAAGATTGCGACTATACAATTTAAGAACTTAGGTTTCATAAAATAAAACTTGAATAGAAGAAAGACCTACAATTGTGATCTTGTCCTTTCAGATTTCACATACCATGAAATATAGATTCAAAGGTGCCTCACACTCTGCTACGACTACACGGAGATTGAGGTTTTTAACGAATAAAGTTCACATAAGGTAAAAAAGGACGGAACATTAAAGAGATAAAATTAGGAAATTGTAAACTTGTTACATAATAAATGAAAATAGATGAAGATGAAAAGTCAGGGAGATTAGAAAGTAGTAATAAATATATAGTTTAAAGATTGAAACAAAAATTCAATCAACCTTACTTCACGTCTTATACTGGCCACCAATAAAACATGAATAGACTCTCTTTTGTCTCTGAATTCCTTGTTTTATTTTTTCTTAACCCCTTCCGTGCGGCCGCGATTTTCCCCGTGTGCGGCCGCCGGCAGAACACGGGCGGGCCATGACGAACCCCAGCCGTCATCAGCACACGAGCACTGTAGTGCATGACGGCTGGGGTTCGTCACCAGCATGGAAGGGGTTAAACTATCCCTTTGAACTTTCTTTTCCTTAATAAATTTGGGGAAAAGAAACACCCTACGGTTTGGAGTATGGTTTTGGTATGGGTTGCAAAGCATTGATGCAACTTAGAATGAGTTTTTGACCAAAATGTTATCAATATGTTTTCATCTAAAGGGTTACTAAGAGTGGACATCGTATCAAAATATGGGAAAATAACTGTATAGAGGAAATATGCCGTTCTATCTAGTTCTGGTGTTAAATAAAATGAATATGTATTCAAGTCTTTTAAGACCCACATTCTCAAAATCCCTTTTCCTGTGTACCTCCAATGGAATATCCTGGATATAAATCCAAGACTATGCTATGTTTAGAGAGAGAGAGGCATTGCTTACGAAGAAATTAATAATAACCGGTATTTCAATAGCAATTTCCTCTTCTATGTGTTAAGTATTATAAAAACAAGCATTGGAAATGCAATAGGTCTCGCATTAGAAAAGTTGGAGTTATTGGTCTTGTAAATGACATTTTATTTATTTGTTGGTTTTTAAAATTGCTAAATTGATGGCTTTGTCACTTACAATGCCAATAGTTATAACTTTCGCGAATGTGACACCTATAGCATTTGGAATGCAACATGTTTTGTATTTACGTGACTTAGATGGCAGCTCTGGTCATTAGGCCACATCTCTAGAGAGCAGGAGAGTGCAGCAGGGGAGAGAAGCACAGCAATGCAATAGGTCTCGCATTAGGAAAGTTTGAGCTATTGGTATTGTAAAGGACATTTTTTATTTATGTGCTTGTTTTGAAAATAGCGAATTAATAGCTTTGTTATTTACAATGCCAATAGTTTTAGGTTTCGCAAATGTGACACCTATTGTAACACAATATGTGTGGTGAGGGGTTGAGGGTGAGTGAGGGTGAGTGAGGGTGAGTGAGGGTGAGTGAGGGTGAGTGAGGGTAAGTGAGGGTGAGGGGTTGAGGGGCAGGGGTCGAGGGTGAGGGTCGAGGGTGAGGGGTCGAGGGTGGGTGAGGGGTTGAGGGGGGGTGAGGGGTTGAGGGGGGGTGAGGGGTTGAGGGGGAGTGAGGGGTTGAGGGGGAGTGAGGGTGAGGGATTGAGGGTGAGTGAGGGTGAGTGAGGGTGAGGGGTTGAGGGTGAGTGAGGGTGAGTGAGGGTGAGGGGTTGGGGGTGAGTGAGGGTGAGGGTGAGTGAGGGGTTGAGGGTGAGTGAGGGGTTGAGGGTGAGGGTGAGTGAGGGTGAGTGAGGGTGAGTGAGGGTGAGTGAGGGTGAGGGGTTGGGGGTGAGTGAGGGTGAGGGTGAGTGAGGGGTTGAGGGTGAGTGAGGGGTTGAGGGTGAGGGTGAGTGAGGGTGAGGGTGAGTGAGGGTGAGGGTGAGTGAGGGTGAGTGAGGGTGAGTGAGGGTGAGTGAGGGTGAGGGTGAGTGAGGGTGAGTGAGAGTGAGGGTGAGTGAGGGTGAGTGAGAGTGAGAGTGAGGGTGAGTGAGAGTGAGGGTGAGTGTGGGTGAGTGAGGGTGAGGGTGAGGGTGAGGGTGAGTGAGGGTGAGTGAGGGTGAGTGAGGGTGAGGGTGAGTGAGGGTGAGGGTTGAGGGTGAGTGAGGGTGAGTGAGGGTGGGTGAGGGGTTGAGGGTGAGTGAGGGTGAGTGAGGGTGAGGGGTTGGGGGTGAGTGAGGGTGAGGGTGAGTGAGGGGTTGAGGGTGAGTGAGGGGTTGAGGGTGAGGGTGAGTGAGGGTGAGTGAGGGGTTGAGGGTGAGGGTGAGTGAGGGTGAGGGTGAGTGAGGGTGAGGGTGAGTGAGGGTGAGGGTAAGTGAGGGTGAGGGTGAGTGAGGGTGAGTGAGGGTGAGGGTGAGTGAGGGTGAGTGAGAGTGAGGGTGAGTGAGGGTGAGTGAGAGTGAGGGTGAGTGAGAGTGAGGGTGAGTGAGAGTGAGGGTGAGGGAGAGTGAGAGTGAGGGTGAGGGTGAGTGAGGGTGAGTGAGAGTGAGGGTGAGTGAGAGTGAGGGTGAGTGAGAGTGAGGGTGAGGGTGAGTGAGAGTGAGGGTGAGGGTGAGGGTGAGTGAGGGTGAGTGAGAGTGAGGGTGAGTGAGAGTGAGGGTGAGTGAGAGTGAGGGTGAGGGTGAGTGAGAGTGAGGGTGAGGGTGAGTGAGAGTGAGGGTGAGGGTGAGTGAGAGTGAGGGTGAGGGTGAGTGAGGGTGAGTGAGGGTGAGTGAGGGTGAGTGAGGGTGAGTGAGGGTGAGTGAGGGTGAGTGAGGGTGAGTGAGGGTGAGTGAGGGTGAGGGTGAGTGAGGGTGAGGGTGAGGGTGAGTGAGAGTGAGTGAGAGTGAGAGTGAGGGTGAGTGAGGGTGAGTGAGAGTGAGTGAGAGTGAGGGTGAGGGTGAGTGAGAGTGAGAGTGAGTGAGAGTGAGAGTGAGGGTGAGGGTGAGGGTGAGTGAGAGTGAGGGTGAGTGAGAGTGAGGGTGAGGGTGAGTGAGAGTGAGGGTGAGTGAGAGTGAGGGTGAGTGAGAGTGAGGGTGAGTGAGAGTGAGGGTGAGTGAGAGTGAGGGTGAGTGAGGGTGAGGGTGAGTGAGAGTGAGGGTGAGGGTGAGGGTGAGTGAGAGTGAGGGTGAGTGAGAGTGAGGGTGAGGGTGAGTGAGAGTGAGGGTGAGTGAGAGTGAGGGTGAGGGTGAGTGAGAGTGAGGGTGAGTGAGAGTGAGGGTGAGTGAGAGTGAGGGTGAGTGAGAGTGAGGGTGAGTGAGAGTGAGGGTGAGTGAGAGTGAGGGTGAGTGAGAGTGAGGGTGAGTGAGAGTGAGGGTGAGTGAGAGTGAGGGTGAGTGAGGGAGTGAGTGAGAGTGAGTGAGGGTGAGGGTGAGTGAGGGGTTGAGGGTGAGTGAGGGTGAGGGTGAGGGGTTGAGGGTGAGTGAGGGTGAGGGGTTGAGGGTGAGTGAGGGTGAGGGGTTGAGGGTGAGTGAGGGCGAGTGAGGGCGAGTGAGGGCGAGTGAGGGCGAGTGAGGGCGAGTGAGGGCGAGTGAGGGCGAGTGAGGGCGAGTGAGGGCGAGTGAGGGCGAGTGAGGGTGAGGGGTTGGGGGTGAGTGAGGGTGAGGGTGAGTGAGGGGTTGAGGGTGAGTGAGGGGTTGAGGGTGAGGGTGAGTGAGGGTGAGTGAGGGTGAGTGAGGGTGAGTGAGGGTGAGGGGTTGGGGGTGAGTGAGGGTGAGGGTGAGTGAGGGGTTGAGGGTGAGTGAGGGGTTGAGGGTGAGGGTGAGTGAGGGTGAGGGTGAGTGAGGGTGAGGGTGAGTGAGGGTGAGTGAGGGTGAGTGAGGGTGAGTGAGGGTGAGGGTGAGTGAGGGTGAGTGAGAGTGAGGGTGAGTGAGGGTGAGTGAGAGTGAGAGTGAGGGTGAGTGAGAGTGAGGGTGAGTGTGGGTGAGTGAGGGTGAGGGTGAGGGTGAGGGTGAGGGTGAGTGAGGGTGAGTGAGGGTGAGTGAGGGTGAGGGTGAGTGAGGGTGAGGGGTTGAGGGTGAGTGAGGGTGAGTGAGGGTGGGTGAGGGGTTGAGGGTGAGTGAGGGTGAGTGAGGGTGAGGGGTTGGGGGTGAGTGAGGGTGAGGGTGAGTGAGGGGTTGAGGGTGAGTGAGGGGTTGAGGGTGAGGGTGAGTGAGGGTGAGTGAGGGGTTGAGGGTGAGGGTGAGTGAGGGTGAGGGTGAGTGAGGGTGAGGGTGAGTGAGGGTGAGGGTAAGTGAGGGTGAGGGTGAGTGAGGGTGAGTGAGGGTGAGGGTGAGTGAGGGTGAGTGAGAGTGAGGGTGAGTGAGGGTGAGTGAGAGTGAGGGTGAGTGAGAGTGAGGGTGAGTGAGAGTGAGGGTGAGGGAGAGTGAGGGTGAGGGTGAGTGAGAGTGAGGGTGAGGGTGAGTGAGAGTGAGGGTGAGGGTGAGTGAGAGTGAGGGTGAGGGTGAGTGAGGGTGAGTGAGGGTGAGTGAGGGTGAGTGAGGGTGAGTGAGGGTGAGTGAGGGTGAGTGAGGGTGAGTGAGGGTGAGTGAGGGTGAGGGTGAGTGAGGGTGAGGGTGAGGGTGAGTGAGAGTGAGTGAGAGTGAGAGTGAGGGTGAGTGAGGGTGAGTGAGAGTGAGTGAGAGTGAGGGTGAGGGTGAGTGAGAGTGAGAGTGAGTGAGAGTGAGAGTGAGGGTGAGGGTGAGGGTGAGTGAGAGTGAGGGTGAGTGAGAGTGAGGGTGAGGGTGAGTGAGAGTGAGGGTGAGTGAGAGTGAGGGTGAGTGAGAGTGAGGGTGAGTGAGAGTGAGGGTGAGTGAGAGTGAGGGTGAGTGAGGGTGAGGGTGAGTGAGAGTGAGGGTGAGGGTGAGGGTGAGTGAGAGTGAGGGTGAGTGAGAGTGAGGGTGAGGGTGAGTGAGAGTGAGGGTGAGTGAGAGTGAGGGTGAGGGTGAGTGAGAGTGAGGGTGAGTGAGAGTGAGGGTGAGTGAGAGTGAGGGTGAGTGAGAGTGAGGGTGAGTGAGAGTGAGGGTGAGTGAGAGTGAGGGTGAGTGAGAGTGAGGGTGAGTGAGAGTGAGGTGAGTGAGAGTGAGGGTGAGTGAGGGAGTGAGTGAGAGTGAGTGAGGGTGAGGGTGAGTGAGGGGTTGAGGGTGAGTGAGGGTGAGGGTGAGGGGTTGAGGGTGAGTGAGGGTGAGGGGTTGAGGGTGAGTGAGGGTGAGGGGTTGAGGGTGAGTGAGGGCGAGTGAGGGCGAGTGAGGGCGAGTGAGGGCGAGTGAGGGCGAGTGAGGGCGAGTGAGGGCGAGTGAGGGCGAGTGAGGGCGAGTGAGGGCGAGTGAGGGCGAGTGAGGGCGAGTGAGGGCGAGTGAGGGCGAGTGAGGGCGAGTGAGGGCGAGTGAGGGCGAGTGAGGGCGAGTGAGGGCGAGTGAGGGCGAGTGAGGGCGAGTGAGGGCGAGTGAGGGCGAGTGAGGGCGAGTGAGGGCGAGTGAGGGCGAGTGAGGGCGAGTGAGGGCGAGTGAGGGCGAGTGAGGGCGAGTGAGGGCGAGTGAGGGCGAGTGAGGGCGAGTGAGGGCGAGTGAGGGCGAGTGAGGGCGAGTGAGGGCGAGTGAGGGCGAGTGAGGGCGAGTGAGGGTGAGTGAGGGCGAGTGAGGGTGGGTGAGGGTGAGGGTGGGTGAGGGTGGGTGAGGGTGAGTGAGGGTGAGGGTGAGTGAGGGTGAGGGTGAGTGAGGGTGAGTGAGGGTGAGGGGTTGAGGGTGGGTGAGGGTGAGGGTGAGTGAGGGTGAGGGTGAGTGAGGGTGAGGGTGAGGGTGAGTGAGGGTGAGGGGTTGAGTGAGGGTGAGTGAGGATGAGGGGTTGAGGGTGGGTGAGGGTGAGTGAGGGTGAGTGTGAGTGAGGGTGAGTGTGAGTGAGGGTGAGGGTGAGTGAGGGTGAGGGTGAGTGAGGGTGAGGGTGAGTGAGGGTGAGGGTGAGTGAGGGTGAGGGTGAGTGAGGGTGAGGGTGTTGCAACTTTTTTTGTTACTTTTGATCCACACTTTTTGTCTGAAATCGCCGCATTAGATAGCAGATGACCGATTATGTGGTAAATACGGCAAGCCCAAAGTAACGCGGGAACTGCCACGGCTTCAAAATCGCATAATTCCAGTGGTCCTGGGTATAGATGGGGCACGTGATGGTTTATTAATGCCTAGGCCGGCTTTACACACACAGGTTCATGTAAAGTGAAAGCAAACCCTCTTTCCCTCACCAACAAGCCATCTGCAGTCTCAGTGCAAAATAACATTGTCCATTACAGGAAGTGAGGTTTATTCTCAGGGGATACTCAGTACGTGTACTAACAGCATGGCCCTCAGTGCTCAAGACAGACGCTGCTGTCGACATGGCGCGGTTTTATTTGCCCCAAAAAAACATGCACTAATGTATATTTATTTACAAGTCGTTTTATTGATTTTCATGAGCAATTTGCTGAAGCGATAACGTGCAAGTTCACCTAGATATTGCTAAGAGTGTTGGAAAAATCTAATGGATTTATTAAATAATGGGCAACAGCCTCTGGCAAAGCAATTGCCGTAAAAAAAAAGTTGTTTGCTCTGTAAATTGAAACTAGTTCGGTCCGGGATTCTCCACCCTCTTAGTGATCGTCTGGCCGGACCCGTCTGTAGGCTGTCAATGCTTGGAGAGAGCAGATCGGCTGGGGGAGGGGAGGGGGATCAGATTGCCACATGTATGCAGGAACAAGGGGGGATTCTAGCATTCACTAGTGCACAAATAAGAGAGGCTTTTAGTGCGGGTGTTTTTTTATTTTTTATTTCATTTTGGGAACACGTCATACGATTTGTTTTAAACCTTTAACCAGCAACAGAAAAGAGAAAAAATATGTTTACATTTTTTTACCACATTGAAAGAATGGCCGTTTGCAATCATGCAAGCTGCGTGGTGAAATGAATCCGTGTTATGGTATCAAACTGTTAACAAGACGGAGGGAAGGAAGATAAGGGGAGGGGGGAGGAGAAATGCGACACGGCGGGCAGGGGAGAGGGCGAGGGGGGAGGAGAAATGCCACACAAACAAGACTGAGGGAAGGCAGATAAGGGGAGGGGGGAGGAGAAATGCGACACGGCGGGCAGGGGAGGGGGCGAGGGGGGAGGAGAAATGCGACGAGCCGATGAGGGAACTGATGTGCACGCGCTTTTAAGCTCAATGCGCATGCGCATTGAGCTTAAAAGTCACGGGCACTGCAAGGAATCGCCACGATTCCTTGCAAGTTAGTTAAAGAGTGGTTAAGCCCCCATAGTCTCGCAAGCTCGATGCGCATGCGCATCGACAGGCGAGACCTAAAAATGTGATCATGCACTATAACACTTCTTTTTTATAGAAATAAACAAAAACTGAAAATGTTTTGTTCTTTCTAGAGTATTGGGCTGCAAAATAATTTGTCCTGAGGAAGACACCACGCCGTGTCGAAACGCGTTGGCAGACTACAGCCGCAGCATTAATACACAAGACAATAATATTGTCTATTGAACGCTTTTTTAACCAAATATGTTTTATGCTTAAAAATATACGTTTTATACCAATTTATTATGTAGATAATACACAAATGTGAAATCACTTTCTCTTTTTAAATTAAAAAATCCTTTTGATATCAATTTTTATTGTTGTGTTATAGTTTATGCTTATCATTCTTTGATTTCAGTACATAGCTAGTAAGATTTTGTGTTTAAGATAGCCTGGGATGATACCTTCACATTGTGAAAATTAGGTATCATAGTTGGGCAACACTCACAGTTTTTTAAAGAACCGGTGCCAGCCTGCGACTTGGTTTGAAGCCTTTCATAAGGGTGCTCATGTGTATCCTTTGGCTCATACTCTTTCACCCCACACCTCAACCATATCTCAGCAACAGTCCAAAGGGCACCATGGAGGAGTACCCGGCATGAGGGACCGTACCCTTCTAAGATCCAACCAGAACAATGAAGAGCAATAGCAGTGCCAGAGTCCTGTCACTGTCTTGCTGCGACTCTGAACTTACTTTCCACTGAGTCCGGCATATCGGACGATGGTCCATCGCAGGGAGCTGCTGTCTCAGACACTGTGATGCACCAGAGATCACAGCACAAAGACTTACTATGAAGAGATTATAGTTTGGTTGTGCTGTAGCTCTGAGCTCCACATATGTTAGAAGTTTGTTTCTGTATGTTAAGCTATGAACGGCTGTGGGGTGTAGTGTCAGGTTGATAATCGCTGATTAGCTGTTTGAACTCACAGATTTCCGAACCCGGGAACTGGCTTTAGTTTGGACCTTAATTAGTGTTTGTGGTAGATATGTTTGGGCATCTACCTCATATCTGTTTATTGCTTTTTTTCCCGCTCTCTTTTGGTATGTCACTGCCCAGATAATTCTGTACTCCGTCAGCTGTAGCCCATCTATAATCTCAGATTTTTTTCCCTCTGGGACTTGGGACTAATCCAAGGTGTCCTATTCTCATTAGATCTGTTTACTTTTGTTCGCTACCCCATTTAACCTAATCACACAGTGTAAGAAAGTGTCCTCATTTTGCATGGTTGTCCCCACTTTTTGCCAAACTGTTGATGTGCTTTGACAGTGTGCCCTGGATTCCTGCCAACCAGCTACCCAGGACCTATGTTCTTTTCCTAAACTGCATTGATACAAAACCCAATTGCACTCTTTGACTACATGCAAGTCCTTTGTAAATTGTACCACAGGTACGAGGGGTCAGTAGGCACCCTTGCTTCGGCCCATCAGGGGTTTCTATTTTACTTGACAAGCCCTGAGTCCCACCCAATAGAACCTGAGTCCAAGTGGAGGAATGCAATTCGATAACTAATCTAAGTAGATTCATGGGTAGTCCTCAGAGTTATGGTCTTGTGGAAGATAGAACATACAGTCGTCGTTTTGAAGTGTTCCGATGGCAGTTCAGCAACACTTGAAGAGTGTGCTCAATCTAAAATGGCAGTGAGGAAACCCCAGGGATCCCACCTTGACCAGATACTTTCCGACTTTTGATCTCCGACAAACCCCCTGAAAACCTCTCTCCAGCGTCAGGCGTCGATACAGGTGACTGTTTCGATTGCTTCGATTATTCGTCAAGGGCTCTTTCGGCGACCTTTGGCTAAAAACAGTCAGGAGCTTTCATATGCACCTCCGCACCAAACGGCGGGAAAAGAGAATCTAACATGGTGGTCACGTATAAGGCCATTGTAGGATTATGGTCAAATTAAGTCCCACTCACAAGTTAGCAAATAAATGTTTTTAGAAAAACAAACACTTCCGGACCCAACCACCAGATGGCGAAATTGTGCAAAGTATTTGAATCTACAAGCGATTTCATGCGGCAAAACGTCACTTGACTGCTTACAGAGCTTTGGCATGGGCCAGTGGCACCCATACTATCGGTCGGAATGAAGTTCCTGAGTCAAAGCAGGATTGGTCATTCTCCACTTGTTGGCTGGAGGTAGCTTCCATCCGTCTAGGGTCCTAACTAAGATAAATGTACTCATCCATGCAAAGTTAACCTAGTCGCGAATGGTGTTAACTTTCCCTGAGGGAGAAACTGCTAAGGATTATTGCACAGCAGGAATTCAATGAAGGCAGGCTGACCGTGTTGCAAGAAAGTAGCAACATTTGCTTGGTTTTAATCAGAGCACAAGAGCCAAGAACCTGACCTGGCTGAATTGAGGGAGGAAAAGAAAAACAAGCAGGTGATTGTGGCAGGGAGGTAGCAGTCCACATCAATCGGTGAAAGAGAGGCACTGATAAACATGTCCCCAATCATGGGAAAATGAGGACTGGCCACCTGCGTTTTCACACAAAGGCAATATACAGCTGCCTCCAATAGATTGTAAAGATATTTTCGGTCCTGCACCTGCCAAAAGGAGAAATGTCTTATTGTACTGTAAGGCAACATTTATACAGCGCTTCATACCCCCTATGCGGATGTGCTTGCCTACATGGACGGCACACTACACTGTGTAGGGTAGTGGTCTTCAAACGTTTTAATGCTAAGCCCCACAACGACCAGTGTAAATATATATATATATATATATATATATATATATATATATATATATATATATATATATTCCCCTTCCCCCCTTTCCCCCCCCCCCCCCCCTCAGATTTTTTCACATTTATTCTATTAAGTTGCAACTATTGAACGTATCCATAGTGTGCGGCAGGGGGTTTTCAAGATTATTTGGAGTCCTTACCCACATTCCCAACTAGGATATAAAGGACAAAAGATGTTAGTGATAGCCAATTACAGAGCATAAGGCTTCTTTTGGCCAGAGCCTGGAGCCCCTTCCTGGGATCACCTGAGCCCCCCACCCTCCCAGAAGGGCCCACCCCCCAATTTGAAGACCCCTGGTGTAGGGTGTCCAGTTGGAAGTGAGTGGTCTTTGTTTTAATCCTATGTGGGAAGTGTTTCTACATCATTGGTGATGACGATTGAGGCACAGTTATTGTGCTAGGAGATGCAGTTGAACAGTGTGACGGATTAAGAAATGTGAGACAGGCATGCAGTTTATGGTTTTCAGTAATCTGGTAGCTTTAAACGTCTCTTTAGTTCCCTCTATGGTATTTTGTTATGTTTATAATCCAATTAGCTGGTTACTTGCACTGGGCTGTCAATTCTCGGATATTTTGTTTAAAGCTTAAAGTGCTGAGCAGGCATAGGTTAATGGGAGAAATGGTGGAGTGATCTGCAGAGATGGACATTTTTATTATCATCCCATATCTGATTGTTACTGTTAGATGTCGAGAAGAGGCCGTACTATGTAGCTATTTGGAATCTGCAGTAGTAAACCAAATTAAAGTCCTCCAATAGACAGCAGCACAAACTTCAGTTATTCCATGCTTGTTCAATCAATCAATCATTGTACTTCTAAAGTGTGCTACTTACCTGTGAGGGTCTCAAGACGCTGAGGATGGGGTTTGTGCCGCTACTGCTCGAAGAGCCAGGTCTTGAGGCGTCTTCTGAAAGTGAGTAGGTCTTGGGTCTGTCATAGATGGGTAGGGAGGGTGTTCCAAGTTTTGGCGGTGAGAAAGGAGAAGGATCTGCCGCCGGAGGTTGTTCGTTGGATGCGGGGGATGGCGGCGAGGCTGGTGGAGCGGAGCTGGCGGAGGGGGTGTAGAAGCTGAGTCTGCTGTTGAGGTAGGCTGGTCCGGTGTTGTGGAGTGCTTTGAGAGCGTGGATGAGCATCTTGAAGGTGATCCTCTTGTCGACGGGGAGCCAGTGTAGGTCTCTCAGGTTGGGGGTGATGTGGCTGCAGTGGGGGACGTTGAGGATCAGTCGGGTGGAGGCGTTTTGGATGCGTTGCCGTAGTCCAACCTGCTGCTGACGAGGGCCTGTGTCACCGTTCTTCTTGTCGCGGTGGGGATCCACTTGTAGATCCTGCGGAGCATGCGGAGGGAGTTGTAGCAGGAGGAGGAGACGGCGTTGACATGTTTCGAGAGGGAGGAGTCAAGGATGATTCCTAGGATGCATGCGTGGTCGGTGGGTGTCGGTGCAGTTCCCAGTGTGGTCGGCCACCAGGAGTCGTCCCAGGCTGCGGGGTTGGATCCGAGGATGAGGACCTCCGTCTTGTCCGAGTTCAGCTTCAGTCGGCTGCGTCTCATGCATTCGGCGACGGCCTTCATTCCCTCATGGAGGTTGGTTTTGGCAGTGTGCGGGTCCTTGGTGAGGGAGAGGATGAGCTGGGTGTCGTCGGCGTAGGAGATGATGTTGTGGTTGTGCTGGCGGGCGACGGGAGCGAGGGGGCCATGTAGACGTTGAAACAGCGTCGGGCTGAGGGAATGAGCCCTGGGGTACGCTGCAGATGTCGGTGGCTTTTGAGCGGAAGGGGGGGGGGGGGTGGAGGCAGACACTCTGGGTTCTGCCGGAGAGGAAGGATGTGGTTCAGTCCAAGGCCTTCTCTAGGATTCCGGCTTCTTGGAGGTGTGTTTTTAGTGTGCTGTGGCAGACCGTGTCGAAGGCGGCTGACAGGTCCAGGAGGATGAGGGCTGATGTTTCGCAGTGGTCTAGTTGGATCCTGATGTCGTCTGTGGCGGTGATGAGGGCTGTCTCGGTCCTGTGGTTTTTTCGGAATCCGGACTGGGATGGGTCTAGGATGTGGTTGTCCTCGAGGTAGCGGGTCGGTTGCGTGTTGACTATTTTCTCGATGACGTTCACCGGAAACGGGAGCAGAGAGCTGGGCTGGAAATTCTTGAGGTCCGCCTTGGGCTTCTTGAGAAGGGCGTTGATTTCGGCGTGCTTCCAGCTTTCCGGGAAAGTAGCTGTCTCGAAGGAGATGTTGATTACTTTCCGAAGTTGGGGTGCAATGGCTTTGTCTGCTTTGTTGAATATGTGGTGTGGGCAGGGGTCTGACAGTGATCCTGAGTGGATGGAGTTGATGATGTTGCGTGTTTCGTCGTTGTTGACGTTGGTCCAGGAGGTCAGGGAGTTGATGCAGGTGGTGTTCGTAGGGGAGGGGGGGGGGGGGGGGGGGGGGGGGAGTCTGACGATGTCGGGGAGGTCGTGGTGGTGTTGAAGCTATTGTTGATATCCGCGATCTTGCAGTGGAAGAAGGTGGCCAGCGAGTCGCACAGTTCTTGTAAGGGCGGGATGTCGTTGGCGCTGGGGTTGGTTGGAGAGTTCCTTCACAATGCTGAAGAGCTCTTTGCTGTTGTGTGCGTTTTTGTCCAGGCGAGCTTTGAAGGAGGATCTCTTGGCTAATCTGATGAGATGGTGATGTCTGCGGTGGCGTCCTTGTGGGCTGCATGGCTGTCCGGTGTTCGTTCGTGAAGCCATTTCTTCCCAAATTTCCGGCATATCCGTTTGGAAGTCTGGAGTTCTTCGGTGAACCAGGAGGCTTTCTTGCTGGTGCGGCTGTTGGAGGGTTTCTTGAGCGGGGCGAGGGTGTTGGCGCAGTCGTTGATCCACTGTCTGAGGTTGCGCGCGGCGGCGTCTGGGCTGGTGGGTGGGTGGGTTCTGGGCGAGGGTGGTGGCCAGCTGGTCTTCGGAGATTTTGTTCCAGCAGCGGCGGGGCAGTTGTTGGGTGTGGTGGGTTTTTTGTAGGTGCAATGGATGCAGCAGTGATCCGTCCAGTGGAGTTCGGTGGTGCGGTCGAAGGAGACAAGGGTGCTTGTGGAGAAGATGGGGTCAAGCGTGTGGCCGGCGGCGTGGGTGGGAGTGGTGACGAGTTGTCTGAGACCTAGGTTGGCAAGTTTGTCTATCAGGGTGGCGGAGTTAATGTCATTCTCGAGGTTGAAGTTCAGGGCCCAGAGGAGGATGTAGTCCGTGGAGGAGAGTGCATGAGTGCTGACGAGGTTGGTGATGGAGTAGATGAACTGTGGTCGGGGTCCTGGGGGTCTGTAGACTAGTATTCCTCTGAGGGTGGTGTTGGGGTCAGTGTGGATCCGGAAGTGCAGGTGTTCGGCGGTGCGGAGGGTGTCGTCTGCGCCAGTGGAGACCTTGAGGCTGGACTTGTGGACGATGGCTATTCCTCCTCCAGTTACGTTGGTGCGGTCTCTGCGGGTGGTCTTGCAGCAGTCCGGGACAGCTATGGCAATGTCAGGAGCCGAGGAGTCGTTCCACCAGGTCTTGGTCAGGAAGGCAACGTCTGGGGTGGAGGTGTCTAGCAGTTCCCAGAGCTCGACGGCGTGTTTGCTTGCAGAGCGTGTGTTTAGGAGTATGCAGCGGAGATGGTTGGGTCCGGTCCTCGGTGGTTTGGTGGCTCTGTCACAGGTGAAGCGGCAGGAGAAAGGTCCGTGGGTGCGTTTCGGGCAGCCTGGAAGCGGCTGTGGTCTCGGCCGGCGTTGAGTGCGTGGAGGGTGCTGGCGTCGTATCGGAGTCAGGCATTTTGGCGTTCGCGGGGACCAGGGGTTCTGGCACTGGGCGCGGTCCAGGCGTGGATGGGCTTAACCAGTCCACAGCAATAAACGGGTGGTTTACTGCTGTGGACTGGTACAGTACTGGGTGACGGACATGACCCTTAACAACTTTATCTTGGGCGTGTCTAAGAGCATAAAGTAGTAAGAGGGAATTATTATGGTGTTCGTATTATTGTGGGTAATACAGTGTAATGAATTGCAATTGCATTTATATCGCACTTAATACTCCTGATGAGGGGTTGTAGTTCTGTATGCCAGGTAGCAGCACTCTGCTCCATAAAACAGGGTTAGTGAGGTTGTTTTTTTTTGTTGTTTATTGGGAATAATCTTGCACTCTTAAGGAAACCATGCCATGCATTTTTACAGTTACCATGTATTCTATAAAATTACTAGGAGTTAGGAGTGATCTTTAGTGGGAGTGGGTATGTGAATTCATGCATTGGTTGGCAGTAGTAATAAATGAGCTACAGGAGATTAGGTACTGGCAAGCTGCAAGGGTACAAGTTTTAAAAGAGAGCCTGCGATCTTTAACTTCATGCGCGCAGCGGGTTTTCCCGCTGTGCGCTGACTTTTTTAAAAACCAGCGGTTCATGACGAGCTCAGCTCGTCATGAGCGTACGACAGGCGTAACCCTCATGACGAGCTGAGCTCGTCACGAGCGTCGAAGGGGTTAAAATGTTGTGTGCACAGTTTGTAGGCATGCAATACTAGTGAGTAAGGCAAAAACAAAAATTAGAATAGCCTGTGATTAAAGCGGAAACATGTAAAGGATGACAATGAAAGGCAATTTAAAAAAAAGCAGAGTGGACAATCAGAAGTTTTAAGTCAAGGTCAGCTTTCATAATGGGTTTTCAGGAATAACGTGATGGTGGTTTGAGATAGGATGCAAAACTGCAGTAAGAAACAACATTACTTGCATATATGTTGCAATAATACCTTAGGCAATGAGAATACCAGCGTTCAAACCTCACCATCACCCAGGAATAAAACAGAATTAAAATAAATATGGTTTCATTTTCCGATAAAATGTGATAGAAGGAAACCAGGAATGCTGTATTTTAAATGTTTGTGCTAGAATTGCTCCTCCCCTTTCCATATGTCGATCAGGGTAAAATGAAGGAAACAGTCCATTTTAGTGAGTTTGTGGTAAGTAATGCCTCTTAGAAAAGACAGCACTGTGGCTGTCCCCAACTTGGAGCATCCACAACACAGGCACAAAAAGGTGCTAGATCCCACATCCGGCTGTCATTCGGCCCTCCGGCAGCAGCAGACAAAAAAGGAAAGGAATGTTCCAGAAATCTCCACACCTGAACTAGCAAATTATCTTCAAAGCTACACCAAACACGGAGAATTACTTTGGATTAATTGCACAATATTTTCAGGATGTAGGCTTTTCTATGCCGAAATTACTTTTACATATTGCACGTCACACTGCAGTTTTGCTGTAAAAAAATAGGGGTTATTAACTAATGTATTCGTATTCTTTTTATAGACCTGAGTAGAAAGAGGAGTTGACTTTGTCTGGATTAAAACTTGTTACATGAGGAAACATGCGAGAAAATTAAATCATCTCACACTGGGATAACTTATAAAGCGGGCAAGTATTTAATTTGATGGAAGTATCTGTGAGGACATTGCATTTGCATACTTTGTGAGAAACAGGTTGGCTCAGTCACAGAGGGGACGGTGAATACTGTTTTCTTTCCGATCCCCACATTAAAAATATTAACTGTCGAATTATAAGTATGGGTGGAATAAAAAAGGAAATTAGCTTGACCAACTCCATTAACAGAGCATCCACTGTTAGTTGCTTTTGAGGGTAGCTGGATGCAGAGTCTTCGTCTTTTCTTGTTATTTATTTTTGGGAAGTCTGTTGCCGTGTTCTGAGCGATTAAAATATAGTTTACTTGTTATTGCAAGGTCCATTTTTCACAAACTTCAAAGCTGCACAGCATGTCTACTATGTTTGATGATATATCACATTCTGAAGTAGAAACAAAGTGGAATAAAACTATTTGGATAAGTAGTGTGCTCTCAGATATATCATGGCTATGCAAAGGCTCTCAGCTGCAGGAGGCTTGTATGGAACTTTACCCCCCACTGATGCCCCTCACAAGATGGCTGTGACATTTCAATAAGAGACTGCGAGTACCTTGTTAAGAAACCGCCCGGTAGCTTGTGTAGATATAAATAGGAGTTTCAATATGGCGCTTGTGCTGAACACCAACGACCGGAGACATGCTGGGACCGATGTCCTTTTCTTAGTAAGCCAGGATTATCGATGGTACTGTTCCAGCTCAGTAATCAGGATCGGAATATCAAGCACTTTTCATAGCAATAGACACAGAGTCCACTCGGTGTTTTCGCCTCACTCTACCTGACACGACAATTGCATAGCTAAGAATATCTATCGAGGGATTTATCTGCCAAACACGGCATACTGGATGATGACATAATTAGGGCACTTGGTGCGCTTTCCCTTATTTAATCTATTTTTCTTGTCAAGATAATTTTTTGTGTGTGTTATAGATGACCAATTGAGTCTATCGGTAAATAATATATAGAAGTAACTCTGTGCCATATCGAAGCCGTTACCTCTATAAAGATGACATTTTATGTGTATTGTATACTATACTCTGTCTCATCCGAGCTTATTGTATACTGACAACGTCGTTATTTGCAACCATGGGAGCTAATATTTTGAGTAGATAGGTACTCCTGTTTCACTGACATAGATAGTGAACCAGTTAGATGGAATTTAGAGCTACCCATCTCTTATTTCAGATTCACTGAGGCAACGATAACGTACACAGTCTTTGCTATTAACCTTGAGATTACAAGGTAAAACCTTCGCTTAGAATGTTATTTCTTCAGATATCAGATACTCACAACTTTCCTGGTAAACTAATGGGATTTAGATTGTATTCACAGAATTTTTAATACTTTGTCTGGATACCTTGCCAGGCATATTCGACATAGCCATAATTGTCATTAAGATAGTTCTAGACTAGTTGTATGATAAGTTTGACTTTGTTTCATTGTGTGGTTGCCCTAATAATTTGAGCACTTCGTAATTGAATCAATTTCATCACTCGGCAAAATAATATCTTACTACCCAATGTGTTAGTTAGAACACCAGTTGCTTGCTTTGCACCTCTAATGTGGAGACTCTAGCCTCAACATCTCTCTTCCACTCTTCTATTTCTTTTGTCCCTTTTTCCTATTTTCATTTTTATATTATCAGTCTAGGGAAATTTGCCAGTGATAATGCATTTGGTGTAATTTGGGTGACTGACGCTGGTGTCGGGACTAGATACACTTCAAGCCCTCTTTTCTTATTATAGAATCGTCTTTATATTCCTGCCCAGTTGAAGTCTGCTTTTATCATAGTAACAGACGAAACACGTGTTGGTAAGGAATAAAGAGAGAAACAGCAATTCAAATTAATATTTAGATGTTCGAATAAAGGACAGTTAATAACAAAATCTCAACAATCTTAAGTGATTTAGCGAGTGCTCGGAGAATTATTTTTTAATATTTTTCCAGGGTGAACTCTTATTCCAGAAGATCAGCACCTCAGTTTTGTCAAAGATGAGCTTTAGGCAGTTTTTTTTCATCCAACTGGCCACTCTGGTCATACACTATTTGAAGTTTGTCTTAGTGGTGGTGGTGTTGTCTGAAAGGGTAAAAATTAGCTGGGTTTCACTGAGAAGATGTTGATTGCATAAGATCAGATGATGTTTACCAGAGGAGTTGTGTACATGCTGAAAAGTGTGGGGATGAGTGATAATCCCTGGGGGACTCGTCAGATGAGGTCCTTGGGTTCTGATGTGAACTGCGAAAGCATGATTTGTGAAAGCCATCCATTTGAGTGGTAGCCCTTGTATTCCCACTGTGTGCAGTCTGACAATGTGACAGTGGTGTGAGACAGTGTCGAAAGCCACAAAGAGGAGGACGAGGGCAGCAGTTTGTCCTTGGTCGAGGATGGTGCATACATAGTCTGCGCCAGCAGTGAGGTCTGTTTCGGTGCTGTGGTTGTTTCAAAATCCTGATTGCGAGTCATCCAGGAGTTTGTGACTTTGTAGATGGTCAGAGAATTGTCTGTTGATGGTCTTCTCAATGACTCTGGCTCAGAAGGGGAGAAGCAAGATGGGTCAGCAATGGTAAAGTACTTCACAATCGGCTGTGGGCTACTTGAGGAAGGCAGTGACTTCTGTCTGTTTCCATCTATTTACAAAGGTGGCCATCTTGAGGGAGGTGTTGATGGAAGAGAGAGCAATCTGCTGCTAAAGCTTTGAGCGAATCTCTTTAAAACAGCATTACTCCAGCGTAGGTGCCTGCTGAATATATGGGAACCTAATGATTTAACGTGTCACGGTCAGATGTGGGTCGCATTGGGACTAATGGTGGCAAAACGTAACATTGCGCAAAAATGGGACGCAATGGAAATACCCTCATTAACAATGTGGTGCCGTGATATGGATCGGACTATGATTACAGAAAGAACAGTGTATGCTAATCGGGGATGTCCCCGCAAATGGAAAAAAAATTGGACAGCATGGAATTCCTACCGAGGGGACATCTCCGCCCAGGAGTCGTCCGCATACTTGACGTCAGCGAGGTCACATAAGTCCCCACCCTGGCACGCTACGTCAGTTTTCTTCAGAGAACTTTTCTGCACCCCAACGCGGAGCCATCAATCGAACTGTGGGGCAAGGGAACATGGGAACAGTGTGCGAAAGAGCAGAAAAAAGTGGAAAAGAAATGGTGACGAATAACACCATAAGGAGCAATGCCAACACTGCAGTACCCAAAGGCAGGGAAAGAAGAAAGAACAGAGCCCAGCCCTGAGCAGCCACCCTGCCAGCATGGAGACAGTCCACCCCCCCCCCCCCCCCCCCCATGCAAAATGTCATGACAACATGCAGTAGGATTATAACCCCAACGAAGAACAACAAAGGGGAACCGTTTTCAAGACAAACCGGGAACGACAAACCTCCAAGGCAACCCCAGCACAGAGTGCGACAAAGGAGCAAGGGCAAGGCATGGCCAGATGACCCCAACCCAAAGGTTGGCTGAGGGGCCAGGACCCTCAGGAACAAAAAAAGGGAGGGAGGAGAGGGACGAGAGTAAAGCAAGCCTCAATCGTGGAGCAACCAGAGCAGAGGGGCACAGGAGTGCCTATAGTCCCATCCTCGAAAGTGCCAAAGAGGAGGAAAGAAACAAGAAACAAGACAAAACCTCCTGTCAAAAGAACAAAAGAATTCACTCACAGAAAACATAGCCAACCACCGGGAGGCGAGTGCAGCAGGCCAAGCCAAAAGGTCCTCAAAGAACGAGGAGGAAGGGTGGGCCGTGAAGGAATCTGCGTCTAGAATAGTCTACCAGATGCATAGTTACCGAAGGTAAGTAACTCGTACATCTGACAGACTACTAGCCGCAGATTCCTTAACGTAGAATAGATACCCTAGCTATACCCACAGGGGAGGAGGGTCTGCGAAAGGACCCTACCAGCCTGGACATACCAGAGGGTCCCACAGGGGACCAGTCCAACGGACAGGGCGAGGAGCCCCGCTTCCCCCAGGCAAGGGGAAACCCACAAGCAGAACACCACTGACCCCTAGAGGGGTGTGGGGAGAAGAAAGGAGAACGGGAAAGCCAGTTCACACTTAACTGAGTAAACAAGGGCAAGGCCAGGGGAGGCCGAAGTACCCCACGCCCCTACAAAGCAACAGAACCTCCAGCCAATGCAAGGCAAGGAAGAGGAATAAGAACTTAGAGGGTCCAAGGAGACGAGGGAAAAGAAGGCGGGCCCACCACAGTCGGAAGTCAACAGAACAGACAGAAAGGCGCCAACAGCGATAACCGTCGGAAGTAGGAAGAAGAGCCCGGGCCCCAGGAAGACCGGGCAGGCTGCGCCTGAAAGAAGGAGAAACACGAAACCATCTCCGCCCCCAGGACAGGGAGCATGAAAGCGAGGAAGGGCCCGAACACACCTCAGCGAGGGGCCAACGCACACGACCCTAAAAGCAGAGCCACAACGCCAGGCCGCAGACAGCGGGTCAGACCGGACGAACCGTGCAGCGTCCCCGGAGAAGGACACCCCGTGGCGCCACCAAGCCGGCAAGGGAATTGCAACTGCAACGTACATAAAACGCCATGGAGAGCAGAGGCCCAAAGGCGGCCACAACCGCACAAGACCAGCTATATAACAGATACCACTACCCCACATAGGGCAAGTTAAGTCCCAGGACATGGGAACCCTCTTTGGAAGAAACTTCCGCAGCAGAGGACAACAGAAAGAGCCACAGGGAAAAAACCCTGCAGAAGGCTTGTCAAGCAGCCCAAGAGAAAAACAGGAGTCCAAATCTCAAGGCCAACCTGCTGCAGATAACCCAAAGCAAAAACCACACTGTCAAGAAGGGCTGTCCAGCATCCAACAGAACCACAGTCTCAACAAGGCGGACTTGAGTGGCTATAAACACACAGAATCAACCGAGGGCGACTCGCCCAAAAAGAGGAGCATCTCCAAGAACCAGATCAACTCACCAGTCAGTGAGGGGGGAGGAGGAGGAGGAGGAGGAGGAAGAGGAGGCGGCCTAAGCCCTGCCAAGAATCTCCGGATGGCCGAGTCAGCTGGGGCATGAAACAACAGAGTGCCATTGAAGGGAAGATCAAGCAGCCGTTCCCTAACATTCTCCGGGAACACACAGTCCCGGAACCAAGCATGGCGATGAAGGGCAACCGAGGAAGCCATGGCACGACCCAGCACCTCCGAGATGTCCAGAGCAGAGCGGTGAATAAACGCCGCCAGTTCCCGGCCATCCAACGCATGGTGCCGCAGATCCATCCGAGGTTCCTCCTGAGAAGCGGCAGATCCCAAGTACTCAGACGAGTCCCACAAACAGGAGAAGGCTCTAGCCAACACACAGAAGGTGTTAAGTGCCTGCAGAGCTGCACTGGTCGATGCGAACATATTGCGACCCCAAGAGTCCAGCCAGCGGGCCCCGGTGATGGTGGAGACAGTGGCAGTAGGGATGGAAAGGCAGTCTGCAAAAGTGGACTTGAAGCAGATGTGTGCGGGGAAAGACACACCGGGTCCCGTGGTGCTGGAAGGTGCCTGTGCAGAGGATGTTGAGGCACCGGTTCCCCAGTGGCGGGACGCCCCCACGTCCCAGTCAGGGAAGAAAGGAGCGAACCTTAAAAAGGAAGCAGCAGCTCCCTCCCACCAGAGCCCTGGAGAACTTCCAGAAGGTGATAAACGGGGAAATGGGCAACCGGATCACCCATGCGCAAAATACCCACAGCTGTGGACACAGCGCAAGCGAAGACCGCACCCACCTCCGTAGGGCCCCGCGTTGGGGAAAGGAGCTCCTCCGTGGGCGACGACTGCAAGCTAAGGCGGCCGTCCCCGAAGCCAACCGGGGTGGGCAAAGGCCAGGTCCGGAAAGGAGTAAAAGGGACCGAGGAGAGGGGGACCTGTGGCTCCTTCGGTGAAAACCGCGACCGTGGCAACGGCGAGGAGTCACCTTTTTGAGGACGTCGGGGGGAAAAGCCACTTCGCGGCAGCTAGTCTCCGGTGAGGACGACACCAGCAGGTGCCTAACCTCCAGAGAAGAAGGGGCGTCCGAAGAAGAGTCCGCGACTCGACGCCTGTCTGGCGCTGTAGAGTCCGCAGCCTGAGGCAGGACATCATCACCGTCCGGCGCCAAAGGAGACGCCGGATATGCATCCTCCACACCACACAGCGCAGGGGACTAGGGCGGGGCCGAGGTGGTCAAGGACAGTGCCGACTTGACCCCTGACAAGTCAGCCGCCTGCGTGGAGGGACGAGAGGGCCCCTGGGAGTGACAAAGAGCCCCCTGCCAGCCTCGACCCATAATGGGACGAAGGGGGTCCGCCGACCTATGTGTCGCCGCCAAGACCGACTCCACCTCCGACTCGACCTCCAATGAGGCAGCAGCCTGCATGGAGGGACAAGAGGGGCCTGGAGGGGGACGAGGGCTCCCCCGCCAGCCTTGACCCATAACGAGACGAGGGGGGTCCGCCGACCCCTGTGGCGCCGCTAGGGCCAGCAGCTGCTGGCGCCGTAGCGGCGTCACCTCAACAGTAGACCAGGTCGCCGCCTGTCCAGAGGGCCGAGAGGGGCTCGGGGATGCGACCGGGGCCCCGGTGACCCCGCGACACCACAGGGACTCCTGTGGTTGTTTGAGGCGAGGCAGAGGTGCCGTGGTCAAAATGCAAATGCTACTTACCAGTATGCATCTGTTCTTGGCATGTAGGGCTGCTGACATTCATATCTGTGCATAGATCGCCGCCTAGTGTTGGGTCCGGATGATTGCACATTGTTGTCCTGGAAGAGTCTTCGAAGTATCACAAGATAGGTGGCTCCTCCCCTGGATTACAGTGCGCATGGGCATCGCCTCCATCCCCAGATTGTTTTTAGCCATTGGCCGAGATGGAGTGAACTATGTGAGTGATGCCCATGCTATGAGCATATTGCAAATGCTACTTACCAGTATGCATCTGTTCTTGGCATGTAGGGCTGCTGACATTCATATCTGTGCATAGATCGCCACCTAGTGTTGGGTCCGGATGATTGCACATTGTTGTCCTGGAAGAGTCTTCGAAGTATCACGAGATAGGTGGCTCCTCCCCTGGACTACAGTGCGCATGGGCATCGCCTCCATCCCCAGATTGTTTTTAGCCATTGGCAGAGATGGAGTGAAGAATGAGAGTGATGGCCATGCTATGAGCATATGTGTATATATGAATGAACACTGCAGCTGCTACAGGCGCCGGGGAGGAGGGTGGGCGATATGAATGTCAGCAGCCCTACATGCCAAGAACAGATGCATACTGGTAAGTAGCATTTGCAGTTCGAGGCATGTGGGCTGCTGAATTCATATCTGTGCATAGAATACATAGCAGTCCCTCCATTATCGGCGGTCGCCCGTGCCAGCTGCAGCAGTTTGAAAAAGCGTTTTTAGAACAGCCTGACCAACAGCTGCCTGCTGTTTGGAATGCACGTCTACACAGTAGTGTTTAGTGAAAGTATGTGTGGTAGACCATGTGGCTGCTCTACAGATATCTTCTAAGGGAATGTTACCTAGGAAAGCCATAGAGGCCCCTAACTTCCTGGTGGAGTGGGCCCTCGGTGGGATAGTGAGAGTGCGCTTAGCTTTAGCGTAACAGATCTGAATGCACTTTACTATCCATCTAGCAATCCCCGCTTTGGAGATAGCGTTTCCCTTGTGGTGTGTGGCAAAAGCAACAAAAAGTTGTTTGGTTTTGCGGAAATCTTTCGTCCTGTCTACATAGTACATTAAAGCCCGTTTCACATCAAGTGTATGGAGCATGCGCTCCGCCAGCGTCTCTGGGTTTTGGAAAAACACCGGCAATTCAATTGTTTGATTCATGTGGAATTGTGATACCACTTTGGGTAGGAATTTAGGGTTAGTGCGGAGCACCACCCTGTTAGCATGTACTTGGAAGAAAGGTTCTTGGATGGTGAGCGCCTGCAGCTCGCTAACCCTCCGTAGCGATGTAATTGCTACTAAGAACGCAACCTTCCAAGTCAGAAACTGAAGCTCACAAGAGTGCAGTGGCTCAAAGGGAGGACCCATCAGCCTCGTAAGAACCACATTGAGGTTCCATTCTGGAGCTGGTGGGGTCCTTGGTGGAATGACCCTTTTGAGTCCTTCCAGAAAGGCCTTGATAGCAGGGACCTTAAAGAGTGACAGGTGCTGCCTATTCTGGAGGTATGCTGCCATAGCAGACAGGTGAATGCGGATGGAAGAGTACGCTAGATTGCATCGATACAGGTGAAAAAGGTAACAGATGATGTTTTGAATGGAAGCATCTAGCGGGTCAATATCGTGGTTAGCACAGTAGATGACAAACCTCTTCCATTTAGCCGCATAACAAGCTCTAGTAGTGGGCTTCCTTGCCTCCCGAATGATGTCCATGCAATCGGGAGGAAGATTGAGGTAGCCAAACTCTAGGACTTCAGGAGCCAGATCGCCAGGTTGAGCTGTTGCGGATCTGGGTGCTGAATGTCGCCATGGCTCTGCGTCAGAAGGCTGGGAGTGAGATGAAGCCTTTGATGCGGTACCACAGAGAGTTCGAGAAACGTGGTGTACCATGGTTGGCGAGCCCACGTTGGAGCAACCAGGATGAGAGTCATCGAGTGCTGCCTGAGCTTGCGTGCCACCAGCGGTATCAGAGGTGCTGGGGGAAAAGCGTACGCAAATCTGCCTGACCAGTTCATCCACATCGCATTGCCCTGTGATTGCGGGTGTGGGAACCTGGCGGCGAAGCTTTGGCATTTTGCGTTCTCCTTTGTGGCGAATAGGTCTATCTCTGGATGACCCCACCTTTGGAAGTACGGTTGGAGTACTGATGGATGTATCTCCCACTCGTGCATCTGATGGCTGTGCCTGCTGAGCAGGTCCGCCATTTGATTGTCTTTGCCCGGGAGATGCTCTGCCATGAGGAAGATGTTCCTCTGAATGGCCCACTTCCACATGCTCTGAGCCAGATGAGACAGCTGTGGAGAGTGTGTGCCTCCCTGTTTCAGAATGTAGTACATGGCTGTCATGTTGTCCGTCCGGATCAACACAACTTTGTTGCACAGATGTACTTTGAACGCCTTTAAGGCCATGAAGATTGCCATCAGTTCCAACACATTGATGTGCATCTTCCGTTGCTGTAGCGTCCATAGTCCTTGCACAGTGTAATGGAGTACATGCGCTCCCCATCCCTGGAGAGAGGCGTCCGTTGTCAGGATAATCTGTGGGACAGGCTCTTGGAATGGTCGGCCCTTGCAAAGGTTTAGTGGATTCCACCAATGCAGAGAGTTGTACGCCCGACCGCTCACCAACACTAGGTCTGTCAGTTGCCCATGAGCCTGAGTCCACTGACGTGCCAGGCACTCCTGAAGCGGACGCATATGTAGTCTCGCGTGCGGGACAATGGAGATGCAGGAGGCCATCATGCCTATCAACTGCATGAACACCCTCGCTGGAAGCGAGTGTTGGGGTCTGAATCGTTGGATCAGCGCCTGGATACTGGCGATTCTCACTGAATTTGGCTGCGCAGTGGCTGCCAGAGTGTCGATTGTCGCGCCCAGATACTGTCTCACGTGGGCGGGCTGGAGATGGGACTTTGGGTAGTTCAGAGAGAATCCCAGATCGTGCAGGAGATGAATGGTGCGTGACACGTGGTCGACGCACTGCTGTTCTGTCCTTGCTTGAATGAGCCAGTCGTCCAGGTAGGGAAAGACGTGGACGTGCTGGCGACGGAGATGCGCCGCCACGGTCGCCAGGCATTTTGTAAATACCCTTGGTGCTGTGGTGACCCCGAACGGCAGAACCTTGAACTGGTAATGCTGGTTTAAGATTGTGAATCTGAGATACTTCCTGTGTGAAGGATGCAGGGGGATATGAAAATATGCATCCTTCAGATCCAGTGTAGCCAGGAAGTCCCCCTGTTGAAGCAGGGGAAGCACCTGCTGCAACGTGAGCATATGGAAGTGCTCCGAGAGGATGTACCAGTTCAGGGGCCTGAGGTCCAGGATCGGTCTGAGGGACCCGTCCTTTTTGGGGATGAGAAAATAGAGGGAGTAAACCCCTGTTCCCTGTTCTTGCAATGGAACGAGCTCTATCGCCCCTTTTTGCAGCATGAGTAGAGCTTCTTGCTGCAACAAGGTCAAGTGCTCGCTGGACATAGGACGGTTTCTTGGCGGTATGTCCGGTGGAATGGACGTAAGCTCTAGACAGTACCCGTACTGGATAAGAGACCTCACCCACCTGTCTGTGGTGATGGACTCCCACGCCGGCAGGAACTGCTGGAGTCTCCCCCCGACTGGTGTTGTGTGGTCGGGGGGCAGTGACAAGACGTCACTGCTTGTTGGTGGTGGTGGACCTGGAGCCATTGTTTCCACGTCCCCTGCCCTTGACATTATTGCCTCTGTAACCACCTCTGCCCTTGTTGTTAAACGAGGCTTGGGTGTTACCCTTGTAATATTGTGTGGATTGGGATGCCTGTCCTCTTGAGGTGCCTTTTGAATTTGAGCGGCGAAAGGAGCCACCCCGAAACTGCTGACTTTGTAAAGCCCCCATTGACTTGGCAGTTTCCTGGTCTTTTTTCATTTTTTCCAGGGAGGCATCCACTTCAGGGCCAAACAGATGGTCAGGATTGACTGTTTGGTTTAGTATAGTAGTCTGGATGTCGGGTTTGAACCCCGAAATCCTAAGCCAGGCATGGCGTCTAAGCAACACGCTTGTATTGATAGCCCTGGAGGCCGTGTCTGCCACATCCAGTGCACATTTGATGGATGCGTTAGTAATGAGTTTACCCTCCTGAATAAGCATCTCCCCTGCCTCCTTGTATTGGTCAGGTAGGTGTTGTAGGATGGCCTCAAGTGTGTCATAATGTGCCCTATCATAACGTGCGAGCAGGGCTTGGGTGTTAGAAATCTTCCAGATGTTAGCTGCCTGTGCAGCGATCCTTTTGCCTGAGGCTTCAAAGATTTTCGACTCTTTATCTGGGGGAGGAGCGTCACCAGTTGTTTGAGAGTTTGCCCTCTTCCGAGCGTTGGAAACGACCAAGGAGTCCAATGGCAAGTGTCCCTTGATATACGTTGGATCTGTGGGTGCTGCCCGATATTTCCTGTCGATCCGAGGGTTGACCACACGCGCCCGTGTGGGTTCCCTGAAGACCTCTGCGGCATGCTTGAGCACCCCCTTAAGCATCGGCAGCGTTTTGACCGACTTTTCAGCCACCGAGAAGGTGTCGAACAAGAAGTCCACATCCACGGGGTCGGAGTGTAGTTCGACGTCGTGGTTGGCCGCAGCTCTCTCTATCAGTGCATTGAAGGCCGCCGAGTCTTCTGTAGGGGACGTCTTGGCGGCGAAAAGCTGAGTGTCCTGACCCGACTGCGGGTCCTCGTTGTCGGCCCCGGTGGTCCAGGGCACAGGCTCCTCCTCCGGATCCGAGTACGCCGGATAGGTGTACTCGGCATCCTCCTCGTCGGCATCGACTGCGACTGAATGCGCCGGCGAGTGCCCCAGGGCCTGGGGGGACACAGGTTCCACCATAGCCGAAGATCCCGCAGAGTCCTTCTTGTTTTTAAGAGGGATCTTAAAGGGTTCCAACGCCGGCTCCGTCGTGATCTTCCTCTTGAGGAGCGACAGTTTTCCGGTGTTGGCGTCGATGAACACCGCACGACGTTCCTCGACCGCAAGTGACTGGAGTCGAGGCTTTGGCACCGCTGAGGCAGCTTTGGGTGTCAATGGTTCCTTAGCGGGTCCGCCCGGCTTCGGCGCGAAGGCCTTCGGCGCCGACTTGGGCGGGAGAGTGAAACGGATAGGCTTGTGGCCCGCGGTAGTCTGAGGCGCCACAGTGTCCTGAGCGGGAACCACCCCGGCTTTTCGAATCCGCTGCAAGGATTCCGCCACCTTCTTTGTGAAGGCTGGAGAGGGCTGGACTGGCTCGAGCGAATCCTCATCCTCGACATCCAAATCGACAGAGGCCACTTTCTTCGGTGCCGGCGGCCCATGCCCATCGGCGTCGTCGCCCTGACGTTTCTTCGGAGCCGTCTTCGGGTCCACGACCCCTTTCGGCGCCGATGCAGCCGCATCTGAGATCTTCGCCTTCGGCGCCGACCCGGATGGTTTCGGGTCGGCCATTTTTGCGCGACGCTTCTGGTCGGCCATTTTGGATGCCTTTGTATTTGACGCCTCCAGAACCTTCATCACCTGCGCCACTTTCGGTTTCGGTTTCGGATCCGATGGCGCGTGACCAGTTGGCTTCACTTTCGGTTTTATCAACTGAAGTGATGGTTCCGAAATGTCCGTGACCGGGCCCGGAGGCGGGGACGTAGGACTTATAGTGAGATCTTGGGTAAGGCCCGAAGGCGATCCCTCGACCTGGGCCGTTTGAAGGGGTATAACCCCTGAGTCTGGTCGGGGATGCTCCTCCTCTGAGCTATCCCCCATCGTGGCACAAGCCTGATCGTCGTCCCCTACCTCGTCGGAGACTTCGTCAAAGTCCTCCTCACCCGCGTCGTAGGTCTCCTCATCGTACACGGGACCGGAGTCCGAGTCTTGCGCGTCGTCTTCTACCTCGACAGATTCCTGGAAAATGTCTTCTGGAGGGGGCGCCGCAGCCGATAGTTGAGCCTGGAGTCGATTGGCCCGGCGAATTTTCAATGTCTTCTTGCTCCGGAATTTCGAACACGCCATGCAGGTGTCCTCGCGGTGATCCGGCGACAAGCAGGTATTGCACACAGGGTGCACGTCGAGGTGCGAATATTTTGAGTGGCACAGCGGACACTTTTTAAATGGAGTCCGCTCCATGGCTAGAGGTGTAATGTAGGCCCGTCCGCGCCGAAGGCACGTGGAAGGGCAGCAAGAAATCGGAGCTGAGAGTCAGAAAGAAAACCCGCACGCAACTATACCGACGCCCAGCCTAAAGACCTTTTGGTCTCGAGTAGAAATAGAACAACTATCGGTTCCGACAGAGGGAACCGAAACACATCCGAACCCAATGGCGGAAAAAAACAATCTGGGGATGGAGGCGATGCCCATGCGCACTGTAGTCCAGGGGAGGAGCCACCTATCTCGTGATACTTCGAAGACTCTTCCAGGACAACAATGTGCAATCATCCGGACCCAACACTAGGTGGCGATCTATGCACAGATATGAATTCAGCAGCCCACATGCCTCGAACATATGAATACTGCAGCTGCTACAGGCGCCGGGGAGGAGGGTGGGCGATATGAATGTCAGCAGCCCTACATGCCAAGAACAGAAGCATACTGGTAAGTAGCATTTGCAGTTCGAGGCATGTGGGCTGCTGAATTCATATCTGTGCATAGAATACATAGCAGTCCTCCTATTATTGGCGGCCGCCCGTGCCAGCTGCAGCAGTTTGAAAAAGTGTTTTGAGAACAGCCTGACCAACAGCTGCCTGCTGTTTAGAGTGCACGTCTACACAGTAATGTTTAGTAAAAGTATGTGTGGTAGACCATGTGGCTGCTCTACAAATATCTTCTAAGGGAATGTTCCCAAGGAAAGCCATAGAGGCCCCCAACTTTCTGGTGGAGTGGGCCCTTGGTGGAATTGTGAGAGTGCGTTTAGCCTTAGCGTAACAGATCTGAATACATTTCACGATCCACCTAGCGATACCAGCTTTGGAAATAGCGTTACCCTTGTGGTGTGATGCAAAGGCAACGAAGAGTTGCTTGGTCTTTCGAAATTCCTTGGTCCTGTCAATGTAGTACATTAGGGCTCTTTTAACGTCAAGGGTGTGGAGCATCCGCTCCGCCAGCGACTCAGGGTTTTGAAAAAACACTGGCAACTCAATTGTCTGGTTTATGTGGAATTGAGATACAACCTTGGGTAAAAATTTAGGGTTAGTGCGAAGCACCACCCTGTTAGCATGTACTTGGAAAAAAGGTTCTTGGATGGTGAGGGCCTGTAACTCACTAACTCTCCGTAGCGATGTAATTGCTACGAAGAAGGCCACCTTCCAAGTCAGAAACTGAAGCTCACAAGAGTGCAGTGGCTCAAAGGGAGGACCCATCAGCCTTGTAAGAACCACATTGAGGTTCCATTCTGGGGCTGGTGGTGTCCGTGGTGGAATGACCCTTTTGAGTCCTTCCAGAAATGCCTTGATAGCAGGAACTTTGAAAAGTGATAGGTGTTGCCTATTCTGGAGGTATGCGGCCATCGCAGACAGGTGAATGCGGATGGAAGAATACGCCAAATTGCATTGGTACAGGTGGAACAGGTAACAAATGATGTTCTGAATGGAAGCATCCAGCGGGTCAATGTCGTGGTTCGCACAATAAATGACAAACCGCTTCCATTTAGCCGCATAACATGCTCTAGTAGTGGGCTTCCTTGCCTCCCGAATGATGTCCATGCAATCGGGGGGAAGATTGAGGTAGCCAAACTCTAGGACCTCAGGAGCCAGATCGCCAGGTTGAGCTGTTGCGGATCTGGGTGCTGAATGTCGCCATGGCTCTGCGTCAGAAGGCTGGGTGTGAGATGAAGCCTTTGATGTGGTACCACGGAAAGTTCCAGAAACGTGGTGTACCATGGTTGGCGAGCCCACGTTGGAGCAACCAGGATGAGAGTCATCGAGTGCTGCCTGAGCTTGCGGGCCACCAGCGGTATCAGAGGTGCTGGGGGAAAAGCGTACGCAAATCTGCCTGACCAGTTCATCCACATCGCATTGCCCTGCGATTGCGGGTGTGGGAACCTGGCGGCGAAGCTTTGGCATTTTGCGTTCTCCTTTGTGGCGAACAGGTCTATCTCTGGATGACCCCACCTTTGGAAGTACGGTTGGAGTACTGATGGATGTATCTCCCACTCGTGCATTTGGTGGCTGTGCCTGCTGAGCAGGTCCGCCATCTGATTGTCCTTGCCTGGGAGATGCCCCGCCATGAGGAAGATGTTCCTCTGAATGGCCCACTTCCACATGCTCTGAGCCAGATGAGACAGCTGCGGAGAGTGTGTGCCTCCCTGCTTCTGAATGTAGTACATGGCTGTCATGTTGTCCGTTCGGATCAACACGACCTTGTTGCACAGATGTACTTTGAATGCCTTCAAGGCCATGAAGATTGCCATCAGTTCCAATACATTGATGTGCATCTTCCTTTGCTGTAGCGTCCATAGACCCTGCACTGTGTATTGGAGTACATGCGCTCCCCATCCCTGTAGAGAAGCGTCCGTTGTCAGGATAATCTGTGGCACTGGCTCTTGAAACGGTCGGCCCTTGCAAAGGTTTTGTGGATTCCACCAATGCAGAGAGTTGTACGCCAGACCGCTCACCAACACTAGGTCTGTTAGTTGCCCATGATCCTGAGTCCACTGACGTGCTAGGCACTCCTGGAGCGGACGCATGTGTAACCTCACGTGTGGGACAATGGAGATGCAGGAGGCCATCATGCCTATCAACTGCATGAACACCTTCGCCGGAAGCGAGTGCTGAGGTCTGAAACGTTGGATCAGCGCCTGAATACTGCCGATTCTCACTGAATTTGGCTGCGCAGTGGCTGCCAGAGTGTCTATCGTCGCGCCCAGATACTGCCGTATATGGGCGGGCTGGAGATGGGATTTTGGGTAGTTCAGTGAGAATCCCAGATCGTGCAGGAGACGAATGGTGCGGGACACGTGGTCGGCGCACTGTTGTTCTGACTTTGCCTGAATGAGCCAGTCGTCCAGATAGGGATAGACGTGGACGTTCTGGCGTCTTAGATGCGCCGCAACAGTCGCCAGGCACTTTGTGAAAACCTGTGGCGCTGTGGTGACCCCGAAAGGCAGAACCCTGAACTGGTAGTGCTGGTCTTGAATAGTGAATCTGAGGTACTTCCTGTGTGAAGGATGCAGGGGAATGTGAAAGTATGCATCCTTGAGATCCAGAGTAGCCAGGAAGTCCCCCTGCCGAAGCAGGGGGAGAACCTGCTGCAACGTGAGCATATGGAAGTGTTCTGACAGAATGTACCAGTTGAGGGGCCTGAGGTCCAGGATGGGCCCGAGGGATCCGTCCTTTTTGGGGATTAGAAAGTACAGAGAGTAAACTCCTGTTCCCCTTTCTTGCAGAGGCACGAGCTCTATTGCCCCTTTTTGCAGCATGACTTTGACCTCCTGCTGCAACAAGTGCAAGTGCTCGCCGGACATAGGACGGTTTCTTGGAGGTATGTTTGGCGGAGTGGAAGTAAGTTCCAGACAGTAACCGTATTGGATGAGAGACTTGACCCACCTGTCCGTGGTGATGGATTTCCACGCGGGCAGGAACTGCTGGAGTCTCCCCCCGACCGGTGTTGTGTGGTCGGGGGGCAGTGACAAGGCGTCACTGTTTGTTGGTGGTGGAGGACCTGGAGCTGTTGTTTCCACGTCCTCTGCCTTTGACGTTGTTGCCCCTGTAGCCACCTCTACCCTTGTTGGTGTATGAGGTCTGGGTGTTGCTTTTATAGTACTGCGTGGATTGTGATGCCTGACCCCTTGAGGTGCCTCTGTTAGTGGAGCGGCGAAAGGAACCACCCCGAAACTGCTGGGACTGTAGGGCCCCCATAGACTTAGCAGTGTCCGTGTCTTTCTTCATTTTTTCAAGGGTTGCATCCACTTCAGGGCCAAACAGGTGGTCTGGATTAACTGTTTGATTTAAAATGGTTGTCTGAATGTCTGGTTTAAAACCTGATATTCTAAGCCATGCATGCCTGCGCAGTAACACGCTAGTGTTTATAGCCCTGGAGGCGGTATCGGCCACGTCCAGTGCGCACTTAATGGAAGCATTGGATATTAGCTTCCCCTCCTGAATTAACATTTCAGCTCCCTCTTTGTACTGATCAGGTAAGTGCTGCAGAAGTGTTTCTAGGGTGTCATAGTGCGCCCTATCGTAGCGTGCAAGTAGGGCTTGCGTGTTTGAAATGCGCCAAATATTAGCTGCCTGCGCAGCAATACGTTTTCCTGAGGCTTCAAAGATTTTTGATTCTTTGTCTGGGGGAGGAGCATCACCCGTGGTCTGCGAGTTTGCCCGCTTGCGTGCGTTGGATACCACCAAAGAGTCCAGCGGCAAGTGTCCCTTGATGTACGTCGGATCAGTGGGCGCTGCCTTGTATTTTTTGTCAATACGAAGATTGATGACTCGCGCCCGGATGGGCTTCCTGAAAACCTCAGGCGCGTGCTTCAGCACTCCCTTGAGCATAGGCAATGTTTTGACAGTCTTTTCAGCCACCGAAAAAGTGTCAAACAGAAAATCGACATCCACTGGGTCCGCATGGAGGTCGACATCATGATTGGCCGCAGCTCTCTCAATTAGAGCACTGAAGGCCGCAGAGTCCTCTGTTGGAGAAGTTTTTGCTGCAAAAAGCTGCGGTTCGTGTCCTGGCTGAGGGTCCTCAGGGTCGCCTCCAGCAGACCATGGTTCATTGACCTCCTCTGGATCTGAGTACGCTGGATAATTGTACTCCTCCTCCACATCTCCGTCACCCTCCCCAGCGTTAGAGTGAGTTGGTGAGAGTTCTAGATTTTGTGGAGATGCAGGCTCCATAGGGGCAGAAGTACCCGCAGAGTCCAACTTCTTCTTGAGTGGAATACGAAAATGTTCTAATACTGGCTCTGGGGTGATTTTCCTTTTAAGGAGAGAGAGTTTGCCCGTGCTGGCATCGATGACAACCTCTCGACGCTCCTCGTCCACGAGTGGCTGGAGTCGAGGCTTCGGCACCACCAATGACGCTTTAGGCGTCGGCACCAGCTTCAAGGGCACCCCGGCCCCCTGCTTTGGAGCGAAAGTCTTCGGCGGCAGCGTGAAGTGGATCGGCGTATGCGCCTTTGCCGGCTTTTGTGGAGGCTTCGGCACCCCATCCTTCGGTTCAGGGGCCAATGTTTCCTTCCGAATCCGTTGAAGGGACTCCGTGACCTTCTTCGTAAGGGACGGCGAGGGCTGGACCGGCTCGAGCGATTCTTCAGAGTCCGGAGTCGGGTCAGCGATCAAAGGCACGGTCTTCGGAGCCGACACCTCACCACCCTTGGCCTTGTCGACCGGATTCGGCGCTGCAAGAGCTTTGGGGTCGTCTTGACGCTTCTTCGGTGCTTTTTTCGGGTCACCGACCTTCTTAGCGTCGACGCGGCTCTTCGGAGCGTCGACCATCTTCGGCGCCGACGCAGCCGCGTCGGGCGTCTTCGCCTTCGGCTTCGACACCGGGGTCTTCGGGTCGGCCATTTTGGCGTGGCTCTTGATCTCGGCGGCCATTTTGGATTTTTTAGGCGCTGAGGCCTCTGGAGCCTTTGGTCCCACCATTGCGACTTTCACTTTCGGTTTCGATACCGGTGGTGCGGACCCTGATGGCTTCACTTTCGGTTTCTGTACCGGGAGTGGCGCATCACCAATGTCCGTGGCCGAGCCCGGAGGCGGGGCCGTGGGACGAGTATTGAGGTCTTGGGTAAGGCCCAATGGCGATCCCTCGACCTGGGCCGTATAATGGGGATTGACCCCTAAGTCAGTCTGAGGATGCTCCTCCTCTGAGCTATCCTCCACGGTGGCAATGGCCCAGTCGTCGTCCCCTACCTCATCGACGACTTCCTCAAACTCCTCGTCTCCCGCGTCGTAGTTTTCATCTTCCGACGCCGGGTTGGAGTCTGAAACTTGTAGGACATCGTCGTCATCAACGTCTTCTTCAAAGATGTTGGCTGGCGGGGGCGCTGATAGCTGGGCCTGGAGTCTTGCGGCCCGACGAAGCTTGAGTCTTCTTACACCGGAACTTGGAGCAGGCCAAACACCTGGCCTCATCGTGGTCCGGCGACAGACATTTGTTGCACACGGGGTGCACGTCGAGGTGTGAATACTTTGAGGTGCACACCAAGCACCTTTTGAACGGAGTTCGTTCCATGTTGAAGTAGTCTGGAGCGTCGTGTAGGCCCGTCCGCGCCGACAGCACGCGGAAGGGCAGCAAGTGTTCGGAGCCTAGAATAAACAGACCCGAACGATGGACAATACCGACGCGAATCCTAAAGACCTTTTGGTCTCAAGTTAGGAAAGTTAAACAACTATCGATTCCGACAGAGGGAACCGAAACACATCCGAACCCAATGGCGGAAAAAAACAATCTGGGGATGGAGGCGATGCCCATGCGCACTGTAGTCCAGGGGAGGAGCCACCTATCTCGTGATACTTCGAAGACTCTTCCAGGACAACAATGTGCAATCATCCGGACCCAACACTAGGCGGCGATCTATGCACAGATATGAATTCAGCAGCCCACATGCCTCGAACGGAGGGACCCTCGAAGGGCCGCACCTCAACGGCACCACATCCTCCAAACCTGGAGCCGAGCCAGTCGGGGCCAGAGCCGCCAGCGATGCCACGGAGGGCCCCGCACATTGCAAAGGATCCGCCGACATCCCAGGAGGGGAAGGAGGAAGAGGAGAAGCCAGCGAGGCCTGCAAAGCTGCTGCATATGTCTCCATCTGGGCTCTCGTTGCCCCCTCACCGGGAAACGGTGGATAGTGGGACGATACGCAGGGCTGCATCACCCGCTGAGAGCCCTCGCCCCCAACAGGCCGGACCTCAGCCCTCGGGGTCAAACTGCGACACTTACCGACATGTGAGAGACGCTCTTGCGACATTGGAGAGGGATGATGACGGCGATGACCGCTTCAAAAGCCTTCCACCAAAGCTGATCGAGGTGACGAAGTCGACCTGGACATACGAGCCGAGAGAAGTTTCATCCAGCGCTCCCGCCGTGACTTCAACTGTTGGCACGCCTCGCAATCAGTGGAGCCTTGATCTTCACCCAAAAACCACATGCAAATGAGGTGAGGGTCCGTCTCCGACATAAGGCGTCCACACGACGAGCAAGTCTTAAAGCCCGAAGGCATCCGCACACTGTTGCCAAAGATACTTGCAATAGCGAAGGAAAGAAGGGCGTAACAGGCCAGGTAACACAAACCGGATCCGCGTTGCACACGGAAAAGGAAAAAACTGACGTAGGCGCGCCAGGGTGGGACTTATGTGACCTCGCTGACGTCACGTACGCGGACAACGCCTGGGCGGAGTTGCGTGATGCCGTCTCCTCGGCGCGCAGGGGATGCTGTAGCAAAAAAATCCGGATCCAGCCTCCCACCTGGGGATAATTCTACGTTAAGGAATTTGCAGCTAGTAGTCTCTATCAGATTGTAATATAATTCTCATATCCACATGGTTGGAAGCTGGTTTTGTATATACTATATCAAAGTAAGGCATTGTGTGCACAGAGTCCAGTGAAACCCAAAAGGTAGGCAGAGGTAAAAGTAGATAACCTTACTCTCCATTTGTGGTAGTGTGGGCGAGCAGTAAGGCTTTATCAGAGGATAGTGTTAAGCATTTATTGTACAAACTCAGGTGAGTAATGATGTTGCACACTCAAAGACTGAATTCAGACACTTTGTGTATAAAAATATTTAGTTATTTTATTTCTAGAACTAAGCCAGGCCTGGTGCAAATAAATGGAATAATACTTTGCAATACTTATGCAATAAAATTCACTTGAAAGCAGGTTCAAATGCAGTTGGTTGATTTACAGGTAAGTCAATCAAAATTACTTTTCAGTTTCTTTGTAGATTACAGTACACATAACTTCTTGGTTAACATTTTAAATTACTTTTGCTAAGCAGTGTGATATGCCTAGTTATCACACTGAGACATTTCCAAGACAAAAGATAAGTAATTCACTTTTTTACACGTATGTAGTTTTTCAAGGTTTCATACAAACCAACTCCACACTTGGAATTTTCAAAGAAAATTAGTCAATGCAATCCTATGGGAGGAAAAAAAGTTATTGGTTAATGGGTAAGTATTTGTTTGTGGGAGTAGGATTTCTGGGGTTAGAACCAGGGTTCCCGCAGGGCAGAGGATGCACTCTCAAAATAGCCACACCGGCACTAGGGTGGCTGCGTGCAGAATGCGGAGGCCTAATGTTATCCAATCAGGGACAGGGGGCTTCCAGTTGGTGGCTGCTCGCGAGCAGGCCACAAGGTTGTGGGAGCAAAGCTCCTGGTGTTAAGTTCAGGGCAAAGAGGGATCAGAGTTAGCACACAAAGTGTACCCGCAGCGGCACAGGGGCGGCTGGGTGCAGGGTGCTGTTTTGGCATCAGACGTCTTGCTGTTTTTAATGGGAGTTGCCAGTCTGGGATTTTGGCTGTACCCTCGGTCCAGGAAGACGCCCAGGAGAAACCAAGAGCTGGCCAGGTAAATTGGAGGGCTCGGGATGTAGGTGCACCTCGGGCTCTCTTCTCTAGGGCGCAGGGTGGTTTGATGCTATGGTGTCTTGAGATCAGATTTCAACTTACCGGGCCACTTGCGGTTTGGGGGGGAGGGGGAGGGAGGGAGGTTTGGGGGTCTCCGTGCAGAGGCTGCACGTGACATTCTGGAGTACTGGAGGGGTCAACCCACGGTGGACTCAGGACTCTGGAGTGCTAGGGGCCCACCACAGTCGGAAGTCAACAGAACAGACAGAAAGGCGCCAACAGCGATAACCGCCGGAAGTAGGAAGAAGAGCCCGGGCCCCAGGAAGACCGGGCAGGCTGCGCCTGAAAGAAGGAGAAACACAAAACCATCTCCGCCCCCAGGACAGGGAGCATGAAAGCGAGGAAGGGCCCGAACACACCTCAGCGAGGGGCCAACGCACACGACCCTAGAAGCAGAGCCACAACGCCAGGCCGCAGACAGCGGGTCAGACCGGACGAACCGTGCAGCGTCCCCGGAGAAGGACACCCCGTGGCGCCACCAAGCCCTGCCAATCCGGCAAGGGAATTGCAACTGCAACGTACATAAAACGCCATGGAGAGCAGAGGCCCAAAGGCGGCCACAACCGCACAAGACCAGGTATATAACAGATACCACTACCCCACATAGGGCAAGTTAAGTCCCAGGACATGGGAACCCTCTTTGGAAGAAACTTCCGCAGCAGAGGACAACAGAAATAATTACAAAATAAAACAACATGAATTAATAATGTCTGAGACACAGTATAATATTCACACTGTATAGGATAATAGCTCATCTGGTTGGAATACGTTCATCACATGTATCCCAGACATTCCGTTTCATACCTTCCTTAGCATTGTTGTGTCTAAAGTATCAAACTAAACGATCAAGAGGGATACCTGTCTGTTAATCTCCTCCATTTCGTTCAGTCCAGATTTTACTGTATCCAGAAGATGTATCCACATGCACTCTTGTTTAGGACTGCACCCAAATCTCCCCCTCTAGGGTTAGCTCTGACCTTTTCAATAACCCACCATTGGATGCTGTTCGGATCAGGATTGAACCTAGTGAAGTGATCCACTAGGGGTGCTCCCTGTGTTTTACAGCGTATTCTGCTAGTGTGCTGGAGGATACGGCATTTTATTTTTTGGACAGTCTGTCCAATATACAAAAAAACGCAGGGGCACTTGATGGTATAGATCACCCCAGCTGTGTTGCAATTGCTGTGATTCTTGAGAGTGTGAGTTACTTCATTATGTGTAAAGCTGATACATTCCAGGGTCAATGGGCACGCCTTACATCCCCCACATTTTTTGAGTGCTGATGAGCTATTATCCTATACAGTGTGAATATTATACTGTGTCTCAGACATTATTAATTCATGTTGTTTTATTTTGTAATTATTTTTGTTTTTTCCTTCACGTTTCATGTAATATTTCAGCTGATAATTGCCTGCAGTAAGAATGAAATGTGGTTCATTATACTCTACAATATCTTAAGAGATGTTCCTTTTGAAATGCATGGTTTTATAATTAATAGTTTGCACCAATACCTACACAAATGATAATGTTTGAACAATTGAAATGTACATTTTCCAACAGTTGATGTGAGAGCTTTTAAATTGGGGTGCATCGTATTCCACATTGTTTGAAGATATGCTTGAAATGCATAGGTTCCAACTTTCGCCACGACGGCATAACACAAAAGGGTCTGTTTTTTGATTCAGCAAGAAAGCCTCCATTGAACACAATTGAAAATATTGAGACATTCTTGTCCTATTAAGGCTCTGGGTGTCTAAGTAACATGACTGTTTCGCAAAATATTCACCATTCTAAGATGGCGCTGATGTTCCCCTTGTTTTGGGACATCGTCTATGTTTACTGATTACTTCAAGGAGTTGTTAGTTTCTGCTGACCGGTTCGAGTGATATGACACGTTCTGGGTGAACCGCGGTCGAAATATTTGGAGCTAAGCAATTGATTGAACTAGGTAGGTTCACGGACTAAGTGAGAATCCTCGTTTTATAAGTGTCCGTTCTCCGAACGTAATAACAGTTACTGAGCATACTCTCCCGTTTTTTCAGTTTATCAGCGATACAGACCCAGATAACCCGATTCGTTCAAGGGGTTATAATACATCCATGGTCCCTCGACTATTGATAGAACCCGGTAAGCCCCCTTTTTGAGTTTTTCAAGTTTTAGATTTGGCCTTTTTCATAAACTCGACATACAAAAGATATTAAGTTTGGATTCATCATTGTTTTTAGAGTGGTGCCTAAGAATCACCAAAAAACGGAACTAGGTGATATAATTATCCTGTGCTTTCAAGAGTGATCCCACAACAATGGAAACTAAATAAGCAGGTATTTCCTTAAATCCTCTTTAATTTTCTTTCATCTTCTGTATGTAGGCATCAGTTGCAATATCTATTTTACTTTAGTCAAGGTCCTCAATAGAATGTATTATATATATTCTTCTAGGAGGACACTTCATTAATTGAAGAACAGCATTGTAGAATCTTCTATCAACGTCAGGGTAAGCATTGGATCCCTGAGATCTAGCTTTTAATCAGTTTACACACCAGTAACAGCGTACTTAGAATTTTCCTTTTTGTCTCATAGGGTCATCTAATATTAGTTGGTTGCCCTTCCCAAGTCCTGATGAAGAGTCGCACGGCTCAGGTTTAAGTCACCGTGAAGCCATAAGTCTAGTCGAAACGTCGACGCTCCTTGTAAATAATGACCTGGACCTACACAATTCCTAATTTCTGTGTGCATTGGACCTATTAATTAATAAGGCCTTTCTTTGTAAATACTTGAGTATACTTTAGAATTGATTTAAAGGGTCAGGTCTTTGTGTAAGGATAATCGTTGTTCCTTATTTGAATTGATCAAATTGTTTTTATGTCACATTCTGTGTAATTTCTTTCCTTTTTCTCCATCACCAAATCTATCTTACTTTTCTATTCTTGCACGCTCCCTTTGGGGCAACCTTCATGACCTATGTATAAATAACATTCATATTGTTTAAGAAGTGGTAGAAAATGAATAAATCACCACTTAATTTGCTGATTGTTGCTGGTGTGTTCTATTAGATTTTTCATTATTTGAATTATAAAATTGTTGACTAACTGCGACACTATAAAAATAGTAGTCCTTGGACCATTGTTTATTAATACTGAGTCGAGGCAGGCGCGAGCAGCTGGAGGCGGGGACCCGAGGACGGAACCCTACAGCTAGACCCCGGCACGGAAGCCTCGGCCGGACAGCGACACGTCTGTTTGCCACCCTGCGGCGGTTCTGTGTCTTTGAAGCCGATGGGATGGAGGAGAGGCCCAAGGGGAACGCTGCGGAGAGAGATAGTCGCTGACTGGGGGTAGCGACACTCGGGACCGCGGCTGCGGCCTGGGGTGCAACGCGCCTCCCGGTTCCGACTGCAACTCGAGAAGAAGTGCGGATCGAGGGGACAGCGCGGTTGGCTCTACTAAGAACCGGGAGATCTCGAAGAGAATTCATTGCCGGAGCCCTAAGACTGTGTGGAAGCTTAAACAGTGGGCATTGGAGAAGAAGGGTCTTCCTGGAGACGCGCGGCCACCATTTTGTCCATGAGGGGACAGAGGAGACAAAGCCCTGAGGTCGCGGCGGAATAACATACGGGTTCGGGGGGGTCCCGTCCGCCGAAGAGGGGGCTGATATTGCCGGCTACCTGAGGGACATGTTCAGGGAAATCATGGGTGAGCCAGCGGACTTCCCAATCCGTATCGATAGGGCCCACAGGGTTGGCCGTCAGCGACAATCGACGGCACCTCCACCGGACATTTTGGCCTACCTACCTGATTTCCCCGTGAAGGAGCGCATAATGGCAGAGGCACGCAAAAAGCAACCACTAAGCTTCCGAGGACGCTCCGTCGCGCTGTTTCAGGACTTGTCTGCCATCACACTGCAAAAACGCAGGGCCTTCAAGATCGGGACGGACTTCCTGAGGGAGCATGAAACACCGTATACTTGGGGGCATCCATTCCGCCTCATCATTCGTTGGAACGGCACGATGCACCAACTACGCTCCCTGCAGGAGATATGTGGGGTCCTGGGACTCACAACGACGGAGGAGGACGACGCAACGCCGAGCCGGAGGCGCTCAGACAGGGGTGGACGGCGGAGAACAGCGAGAAGGCGATCAGTGGCTAGCGCCGGGAGGCCGGATTCACCCACCATCAGGGCCGAAATGGCCATCGCATTGAGGGAAGCGGCCAGGGACTCTGCTGCCACGAACGGCGTAGCCCTGACGGCGTAGAAATGCTGCGGGGGAGAAGGACATAGCATCTGAAGATAGCAGGTTTGGGGCCGAAGGGAGGGTGGGGGGGAGGCGGGAAGAGCGAGTGGCCGGACGTCCACTTTAAGTACTTTCCACGGACTTGTCCGTTTTGGGACATGACTGGGACATTGGGTTGCACAAGTTGGGGAGGTGGGATTGATGGCCAGTTGCCATGGGATTGGTTCGGGGAGAGTTTGGGGGAAGGGGGGATACCGTCCAGTGCCTTACACATTTTTGCATTTTTTCACTAGAGCACCTTTGCGCTGCCACCCCGTGACCTGTCCTGCTCGAGTGGGTTCCCACTGCTTAGCACACACTGGCCTTCACGAGCATGGCGACGCTTAAGGTAGTGACCATTAATGTTAAGGGGTTAAACAATCCAGTTAAAAGAAGGGCAATTCTGTCTCTATTGGAGGGAACACAGGCGGACGTTTGTCTCCTGCAGGAGACCCACTTGTTAGCGCAAGACTGTCACAGGCTGTGCTCTCGCAAGTTTCCCACGCAGTTTTTCTCCTCCACTACTTCTAAAAAGGCGGGGGTAGCCATATTGGTATCGAGTTCCTTTAGGGGAGGGTGCTGTATAAACTCGCAGAACAGAAAGGGAGGCTGTTGGCGTACCGCCTCAAGCTGGGGGGCACGACGTTCTCCATTGGCTCCTTGTACAGCCCGAATGAACACCAGGAGCGTTTTCTTGACTCGGCACTGGTGGATATGACGGCCTCCCCGGACAGACATCATTTTAGGGGGGGACCTGAACATGGTTTTTGATTCCACACTAGATAGGTCTGGGCAGAGATACCCGCAAACTGGGGAACTCTCACAGGCAGGGAAGGCTCAGCTCACTGATCTGGACCTGCATGACCTCTGGCACACGAAGCACCCCACGGATAGGGACTATTCTTATTATTCGCATGCGCACCGGACGTATGCGAGGCTAGACCATCTGCTGGTCAGCGGACCAATGTGTGCCTTGGATATAGGGGTCCTGTCATTGTCAGACCACGCGCCGGTTTCGGGCACATTTACGTTGGAGCCGGTCTCCCCCTCCCGTGGTGTTTGGCGTCTCAGGGACACCCGGTTACATAAGAAATCTGTAGTGAAACACATTGAGGAGTCGATCCGGGAGTATCAAACACATAACGGCAATCCGGACACATCGCTAGTGACACAGTGGGCGGCGCTGAAAGCGGTCCTGAGAGGGGAGTTTATCTCTATCTCCTCGGCTGAGAATAGGGAGAGACAGCGCAAGAGGGAGGAGTTGACCTCCACGTACATCGCCGTACAGGGGCCCCTAGGATATGGAAACAAATGAAAGCAGCTAGGAAACTCCTGTCGGCGTTAGATATGGATAGAGCAGAATATGCGGCGCTACGCCTGAAACATGCGTTCTACACGGAGGAGGGGGGGGGGGGGGGGGGGGGGGGGGGGGGGACAGATGCGGCAAACTCCTGGCAAATAAGCTTCGAGTGGCGCATCAACGGAACTCGGTCAAGGAACTATTAGACTCTGATGGGGTGGCTGTCTCCGATGACGCAGCTGTAGCAGAGGTGTTCCGTAAGTTTTATGAGGACCTCTACGCAGGGGAGCCCCCTTTGCCGCAGGACACCACGGACTACCTGGAGTCAGTGACCCTTCTGGTCCTGACCCCGGCACAAGCGGAGCACCTGGAACGTAATATTCACGTAGAGGAGGTGATCGCCGCCATCTCCAGGCTCAAGCATGGGAAGGCCCCGGGCCCGGACGGTTACACGTCCCTGTTTTATAAGACCTTTTGCCCGGTTGTGGCGCCTATCCTTACCCGCCTTTTCAACTCTTTCTCTGCACCGGGGGCTATTCCACCAGACCTACTGAGAGCTACGGTATCGGTCATTCCTAAACCAGGGAAGGACCGGACCCAATGTGGCTCGTACAGGCCAATCTCCCTACTGAACGTTGACCTCAAGCTATACACAGGGATTTTGGCGTCCAGACTGGCTCTGCATCTGCCAGGCCTAGTGGAGGCTGACCAGGCTGGTTCTGTGCCAGGAAGGCAAACAGTCGATAACACCAAGAGGGTGGTGCACGTCTTGGAGAAAGCTTCACAGATCCCCGGAGAGAGAATGTTGCTTGCGGTAGGTGTGGAGAAAGCATTTGACCGCGTTCATTGGCCTTATCTTGAACAGGTGCTGGGGTAGATGGGTATTGGAGAGAGGTTCTGCTCGATGGTTTTTAACTGCTATAAGTCCCCATCGGCGACGGTTAGAGGTAATGGCTGTAGCTCCCGCAGCTTCGGAATAGAAAGGGGCACTAGACAAGGGTGCCCGCTCTCCCCACTTTTCTTTGCCCTTTACATGGAGCCGTTTGCCCAGAGGATTCGCCAGAACCCGGATGCGATAGGGGTGAAGATGGGACAATATGTCCACACGGTTAGTCTCTATGCGGACGATGTACTATTGACCCTGGATGACCCGATGAGGGCCCTCCCTGCATGCATTAAGGAGCTGGGTGACTTCTCGAAAGTGGCGGACTTCAAGATGAACATGGGCAAGTCAGCGGCCCTGGATGTGTCCCTGGCGGCTAACACGAGAAGAGACCTGCAGAGGCGTTTTTCCTATGCAATGGTCATCAACCCTGGTACCTTACCTGGGGATTCTCCTAGCACCGACGCTACCGGCAATGGTGACGGCTAATTACGCAGCCCTGGGCAGGAAAATCAAGGAGGAGTTGGGCCGCTGGAGTAAAGGGATGCTGTCTTGGCTCGGCAGGATAGCTGTCTTGGCTCGTCAAGATGACGGTCTTGCCCCAGATTTTGTATCTCTTCCGGGCCTTGCCACTTCAGCCGCCCACGGGATGGATCAGACAGACGCAAGCAGATATTGCACGCTTCGTCTGGCAGGGCCGCAAGCCGAGAATGAAGAAGGTTCTCTCTACACTAGATCCAGAGGCGGGAGGCCTCGGCAACCCGGATCTCCGGAAATATTTTCAGGCGGCGCAGTTGCGCTACCTGGTGGAATGGAGCAGATGGGAATCAGACAAGCATTGGCTCTTTCAAGACCGAGCGGTGGCGGGGCGTCCTTTGCAGGAGATACCGTTCTTGCGACTGATTCACCGCCCCCCCAATCTGTACGCGTCCTTCGTTACGCGAGTTCCCTTGAGAGTGTGGGGCGCTGTTAATGAAGTTCACGATCTCACCACGTTCCCCTCGCCATTTACGACGATAGCAGAGAACCCTGATTTCACCCCGGGTCTAGAACCGGGCGCGTTCACGCGCTGGAGAGCAACGGGCTGCCATGCGATCTTCAAGATGTATGACACTGAGGGGGTGGTCCCCTTTCAGCACCTTAGACAGGAATACCAACTGGCCGAAACAGAGAGGATGAGGTACATGCAGATTAGACATTGGGATCTTCAACCGCAGGTACGCGAGACAGCAGACCGTAAGTTGAAGCCGTATGAGAGGTGGTTGGTGACTCGCACCTCAGATGCTAAGCTGATCTCGGACCTATATAAGTTGCTGCAACATCCCCCATTTCACTTTTATAACCCTGGCAGGGAGTGCTGGAATAGAGAGCTGGGGAGGACGCTTAGCCATGGGGAATGGGATCAGATTGCATACCGCGCGAGACACTCGGCATACCACACGGGGCTCACCGAAACACTCACAAAGGTGTCTACATATTGGTATTATACCCCAGAGAGATTGCATGAAATGAATAGGAACATTGGGAAGGTGTGTTGGAGGGACTGTGGGCAGACGAGAACTCTCACGCATGTGCTTTGGGATTGCCCGTTGTTGAAGGATTACTGGAAGGAGGTTATAGACGAGGTGGACGCTCACTTTGACATAGAATGGCCGCGCTTCCCGGCGTACATTCTGTTGGGCCTCCCGAATCGGCTAATGTACCCGTTGAAGTCCCGTAGGGGTCGGCAAATAGCGATAGCACTGGGTTCGGCGATCCAAAATATACTGATACACTGGCGCACCACCACAGTCCCCTCCATCACGGGTTGGCTCCACAGGCTTTGGCATGTCCTGGGCATGGAAAAACTATCACTTATGGTGGCGGGGGACGTGGAACAATTTGATGAGTTGTGGCAACCCTTTCATGCGCTATTAACCACAGAATTTAGAGAACTTACCTGTCCGAGATACCTTAGACTCTTGAGACTAACGCCTCCCATAGACCCGATTGCTTAAACAGACATTGAGTGGGGAGCTCACGAGAGGAGGGGTGGGGGAGGGGGGGCAGGGCGTAAGAATAACAAGCACTGGACGGGGGAAAGTTGGGGGGGGGAGTTTGGGGAGGAGTTGAGGGAGTTGGAGGGGAGGGGATCAAGGAGGTAGGGAGGTTCAATCTATTGTTTGCTTTTTCTTTTGACTTTCAGCTTTATTGACATTGGCGGACACCCCAAGACTCTCTTCAAAGGAACTTTATATGCTACTGCCATTGTCTACCGCTACGCTTCAACTACTTATGCCTTGTATTCTCTTGTATTTCGCAAACCCATACCCTCCTTGTCCTTTTTCTTATGTTATGCCTTAATAAAATGCTTTTAACCTAAAAACAATGGTTTTGGAGGTGTCGTGCTTCAGAACTCTGAATGCCACCTGGCAGTGCACAAACCCCATATTCCTGCAGAGCTGTATGAGCCAACTCCGCCTTGCCGCTTTATACCCAGGGCAGAAAAACAAGACATGCAACTCTGTCTCCTTCTCGTGGTTGCATGCTGGACAACTATGTTGGGACGATCCAGACCATTTAGAGGTGAAGGCCCGCAGGGGAAGGGTACTGAATCTGAACAGGAGGTATAATTTTCCTACTGGAGAATCTCATCCAAAAAGGGTTTTAGTTTATACTCCTCTTTTAGAGCAAGAAATTCTGCTGTCCGAACACCTAAATTCGGGTTCACGTGGATGACCTCCAGTTCATGAGATCGATAGATTCTCACCAGTTCAGCTCGAGAAACTGTAGGGGAAGTTCTTCAGGGTTTCAAACAGAGGGTTGGTTTTCCTATCCTTGTGCACTCTTCCTTTGTGTGCGCAAACCAGGGAAATTTTTTTCCACCCTGGGAGACCTAATAGCACTTTAGTTTCTGCCTGGTTTTCTATCAGTTCCGGGGTCACTCACATCCTGCGCCAAAATGTTAGTGGTCGTAGGGTAACTTCTTCAATTGGCCTAATACCTACATCTAACCGCAGGGGGATTAGCGGGGTACTGGGAGGAAGGCTCATGATTTTACTTAGATAGTTGTTCTCGACTTTGCTTAGGAGGCTACAGGAACAATGTCCCCAAAGTTCAGTTCCATACAATGTGGCTCCCCTTGCCTGTGCCCTAAAGAGTTCAATGATTGGCCCAGTAGGTTTATAGGTCGATTCCCTCATCATTTTAGCTATCCCACCAGAAGTCTGTGCTAATTTGAGTTTAGCTTTGGCTATTTGTGGCCCCCAATACATTTTTTCCGTGAGAGTGATCCCTAAATAGTCAAATACATGAACCCTTTCCAGTGCTATACCATTTAGGTGGGGACTTGGGGGAGCTTTCTTGGCCTGATTGACAATCATAAACTTGGTTTTCGTGGTAATAATCTCCAGCCCCTTGTTATTACAAAAAATGACAAAACTGTCCAGTATCCTCTGGATTTCCATCGGCGAATTGGACATCGAAAGGGTGTCGCCAGCAAACATTAAAGCTGGAACCTTTGAGTTTGCCAACTTGGGGGCATCATTATCCTTCACCTCTGTAAGTTGGGTAATAAGTGCGTTGACAAAGAGGCAAAACAGGGTCGGTGCAAGCACGCAGCCCTGTCTCACCCCTCTGCCAACTGGGAGTCTAGTAGTTAATTCTCCCCACTTTACAGATCTTCCTCGGGTGTAGTTGGCCTCATGGAGCTTAATAAGCATACCTAACAGGTTAAAGGGAATCCCCAGTTCTCTTAATACCCCCGATAGTTTAACTCTAGACACCAAGTCAAAAGCCATTTTCAGGTCCACGAAGACCAAATAGAGGCTGACACCCTCCATTAACACCGTTTTCCAGGAAATAAGTTGGAGTCTATAGATTTGGTCAATGGTGGAAGTGTTCTTTCTGAACCCTGTTTGATAGGGGCTTATTATATCATTGTCTTGCATCCCCCTTGTATGCGATCTAAAAGCACTCGTGCAATCAGTTTTTGGGTGACGTCGATCAAACTGATCGGTCTGTAGTTTGCTGGAAATAGGGGCGAGCCCTTCTTGAAAACTGGGACGATTTCTGCCCCCGCCCAGGTGTCAGGGATCGACATGCTGTTCATTATGGCATTAAATAGTACGCACAAATAGGGACCCCATATAATTGATTCTTCTCGGAACAGGGCCCCTGGTAACCTATCTAAGCCAGATGCTTTACCAGCAGGTCATTTCTTGATTGCTTTGGTGACTTCAAGGAGTGTAATCCCATCAGGCACCTCAGCAAAATACTCGGGAGCGAGGGTGGTTAGCTCCTCTACCAAGACAGTGTCAGCCCTTAAGTCCCCTTGTGTGGCGGTGTGACTAGAGAAATCTAAGCCATGGTCAGTATCCATAGCATATAATGCCTGGGAATGGTTGACCCACTTTTCTGCTGGAATATTCGGTTTAAAGGCTAATGTGCCTTCCCTGCTACCTGTTCTAACTATGGCCCAGAAATCCTTTATGTCCCGGTTCTGTAGAGCAGTTTTGATGTCCTCCCATTTGTTCACTTCCCAAGACTGCTTTGCTTGAGACAGCCTCTTTATATAGAACCCTCCTCGTTATTAAAAGCCTATTTTTAGCTTTAATGGCCGCTATCAGCGCCCGTTGTGCCTTGCAACAACTTTCATTAAACCACAACTGGGTTGCAGTTGTGGTTTTTTTGGGGCGCACTATTGGATAAAATATGTCGGCTAATTTAGTTACCAGATTCTTATGGAGTTCTCCAACTTGATTGCAGGAGATTAAACCCTTGTATGCTCGTGACGAGCTGAGCTCGTCATGGCATACAGTCGCGCTGTGCTCATGACGAGCACAGCTCGTCACGAGACCCACCCACGGGGGGAGCACTGGCGCTCCCCCGTGGGTGTGCGATCCTAATGTTTTTTACGGGGAAGGCAGGGGAAGACCTTCCCCTGCCTCCCCCGCACCCCCTCCGCGTCATCAATGGCGTCAGCGCGCGAGGCGCGCTGACGTCATTGGAGGTTCCCTTTCGCCGGAGGAGAAAGAGGTACGTTTTGGGGCTGGGGAGGGGGGGATTTGAACGAAAGAGGTTTTGGGGGAAAGGGTTTTCCTTTCCCTCGATGTCTCTTTTGTGCATTCCTGCTGCACAATAGTGCGATCGTGCCCACTAGAAGCCAGGGATTATTTTATTTTTTTTATTTGGCAATGTTTGTTTGTTTGGGGAGCGGCCCTTTGGGCAAGGGTCGCTCCCCCTTTGGGGGCAATTAGGAAGGCTTTGTCTGTCTCCCTGGGGGGCCTAATGGTTATGTCTTTATGGCCTACTCTCAAATGAATGTTTCCAGTCTGTTTGGTTTTCAGAATTTTCTTGTGATAGGTGCTAGTTATACTACTGCACTAATCTAAGGGATTAGAGGTAGTTCTACTAGATAGAGCCATTGCCCCTTTCTGCTGTACTGTGATGATTCTAATGTTGGGTTTGGGCGGCAGGCATGCCCTCTTCCAGAGCCATTAATAACTTCTAGTTCATACACAATACTGCAGTTTCAATGCTGACAAGAACTGGTTGTAATGGGTGTCACTGTGGGTCCGGTTCTGTATACCTATTAGGTACGTTGTATTTTACATGCACACTACACACCGAACTGCTTTTATGCACAGCCCTCAGGAAGAGATTTCGAGTGACTAAGGTGAGAACTGATGAGAAAGTATGGCTTGACAAATAAAATTGTACATGGAAAGAGACCCTTCAAAAGGGGAGACCTGTACTTATATTCACAAGGCCACCATGACTATTCTGTTTGCAAATAATGGAGGCCGAGTGACTAGGGAGAGATGTGATAGATGTAGCTCTGGACCTATTTAGCCTCCATCCTCTATTGGCTTGGCTTCTAATATTTACAAAACACAAGAGACATTAGTCCTGTTCAGAAAAAGTGCTTTGTACTTACAAGAGCACTGTACAAAAAAATAGTAAATCTGAAAACATAAAATGACAGCAACAGATTATAGTTATCTGCTGCTTTCCCCTTTGGCCCCTGTACTTGTTACTCCATTTCACCTCTTTTTCCTTTTTAAACCTACTCAAAATGGCCACAGGCTCAACGCTGGCCACTGCATGCCAAAGCCTAGGCACATGATAAGTTTTATAAATGCCGGGCCCTTGTTTGTTATTGAAAGCCTGCCCCCTCTTCGTGCATGTGCTCTAGTCATCCCAAAAAAACCTGAGTGTTACACACACATGATAGTCAGCAGCTTGCAAGCAGGTCAGGCTCTCTGAAGTTGCAACAAAAGCAGCATCCATGCAAGCAATGACACCTAACCTGAGGGGGACAACAGAGAGGACACCAAACAAAGGGCTTGAAATAGACAGCAACCCTTATTCAACTATTCATTAAAGTATACAGGGCTCAGTTTACTAAAGAGTGATGATTGTTTTGCAGTGGAACACAGTACACTTGTCAACTTCTATGTACGTGTGAAACTGGTTTCTATCTTCATTATAAACATTCACCAAAAAAGCATAATATGTCTCACCTTTTTTTTTTCATTCTGCACACCAGACCTTAGGGACTCACCTGGACTATGAGGACGTGCCCAACGTTCTCCTTCTTTTCGAGTCCCAGCTGGCCGCCAGATACCGCCATCTTCGTCCTCCCGACCGTTAACTTCCTCTTTCAGGTGACGCCAATTATCACTCTCTGATCGAGTGACTTCATGCTTTTTGCCTGCACCCATTATGCCACATTCCTCAAATGTGGGTCGTCCTACAAAGAAACAAGCACATTGGACAGCAACTAAGTCAGAATCCTAAAATGACAACATATAGTAAAGAAAGGAAGTCGCAAAAAAACTTCCCAAGACAAGTCTGAAAAGCATTGACCTTGTTACAAAGATCATCATCACACTAAGGAGGTTTTTCCTCCAACAAGCTCTTTAAACGGAATGCTTAGATCAAATGACACTGTTACTGATATACCACACTTGCATGGTGATAAGGTCTGATTCTGGAGTGAATTAACTCCTTTCTATCTTGATGTAGATATTGTGTCAAAATGGACTTCTCCCATTCTCGTCCCATCCCTGGAATATGTTTTGCTTCAAGTATTCTAGCCAGAATCCATGGCTAAATCAGGTCGAGGGAATCCTGGAATGAGGGTGCATCTCCACGTGCCATAATGCAATTAATACTCCATTTTATCTTATAATAGTTTCTCCTACAGTGCTTAATTTGAACAATACATGTACAATGTTACTTACCCTGCAACCATCTGTGTGTAGTCCTGTAGATTCAGATGCTATATTTACTCTGGCCATGAGTGTTGGGCTCAGACGTTTCCAATGCATCTTTTAAGTCTGATTCAAAAGATCTGTTTTAACTCCATCTTTGGTCCACAATGCACTGGCACACTGGCTCCACTTCAGATTGTTTTCTGCTTAGTGGGCAAGTAATGCAAGTGGAGTGTCGAAGACAGTTTGTGCTGTGCACAGTAGGGCGAGTAAAAGGGCATAGGGAACATCTGTGATCATTACTTTCTTCCCGGGAGAAGGGTGGGCGCATGTGACTCTACAGCACTACACACAGCTAGTCAGAGTAATTCTGTCCTTTTGTAGCATGTGTGGCTGTAGCTATACATGCTCTGTATAGACTATAAAGTAGTCCTCTCCAAAGCAATGGCTAGCCAGCTGGTGATGCAAATGTTTGAAATCATTTTTTTAGGGCAGTTTAAACCACTAAAGCCTGTTGACGTGCTATAACCCAGGCACTCAGATCACTCTCAAAACATTATGATTCAAATAATCATCCGACTACTTCATTGTTGGAAGAAAAGGCTGCAGTTTATTCAAACACAATATGCTAGTCGCAGGTGCCTAATACGCAAGCCAAGACAAATTCATGGTTGCAAAAAAAATTAAACAACTGACTAAGTGTTAATATAAAAGTGGGATTGCTTACCAATAAATCACCAATGCCAATACCCATCACGTCATCGAGGTGTCAAGTCAAAAATCATTGCCCTGGCAAGTAAAGCCAGCAGTTTTTAGGACCCAGAGTTTTCTTCTTGGCATTGCCGAAGGGTTAAGCCTTTCGGGTGTTTAGACCCAACTACATTGGGTGGCCCTGCCGACCAGTGGGCTAAGAGTGCTGCGCTTTTTTTAACCCCCGCTGTCTGGCTCGCCATAAGGCATTCCAAGGCAAGTCCAATCTTACCACCACCGATCCGTGAGTGGATGTGACCTTAGGGTGATCCTTGTGAGAACCACCATACCGATTGTGGGGCTCATGTCACACGTGGCTCTCCTTACCCAAGCACCCGTTTTGGGTTTTAGCGTTCTACAAGGAGCCTGCCAAGGAGATGGCTTCCCAAAGACTAGCCGAGCAGATCTCCTGTCCTGCTTCTGAAAGGTCGACTCCCGTCCTTATCGATCAGCTCCTGGTGCCTCAACTAAATCAGCCCAAGACTAATTCCTTCCAATCAGTTACCCCTGGAGACTTTATATACTGCCACGTAGAGTTTTCTCTGGGTTTTCTTAGGGCCCCTTGATATAGGTCCCCTCTATATGTGCCAGAAGATGATCTCCGACCACATTACCATAGCATTGCCAAATAGTTTGTTGGCCTCATTGAGCCCCTCAACTATGCGGGTGAGCAGGTTCTTCCCAACTGCCTAGTTAGTTTCCTCCTAGGTATATGATCAGTATGTCTAACTGGGCTTCCCAGCTCCTTATTTCTTAAGTGTGGGTAGCAACTGTCCCCATCTCATCCCATACAAATCCCATACATCATTTTATGTAGGTGTTGCGTGGCCGCATAACCCCTGTACCCTGTGCTTGTGACCTCCCCGCCTGTAACCTTTTCACATAAGAGTTTCCAATCAGCTAAACTGTCATCAGGCAACCAACTGCCGAAGTAAACATTAAAAACTATGACAATTGCCCTTTCAACCCTCCAACTTTAGCCCCACGGTAGGCCAGGTAAGCCGCGCTGCGCCATTATTGGCGATGCAGTCTCACATGGGTTCAGTATGCCCCAGAAAGCCAATGCACCATTGCCAAGACCCCGTTCTTGTCTACCCCAAGCTGAGCGGCTGTTGTTGTGCCTATCCTGGCCTAGCATAATTCCACCACGTACTGACATTTGCTCAGAAGGTTGTCATTCTGATGCCTAAACAAAGGGACCCCGCCTGATGGGCGCAGGGCCAGGTACTTACGCAAGATGCATACCAGGCAGCAGGCTGGGTCTGACAAGCATGACAGGTGCACCCATTAATCCATCTTCGCTTGGTCAGTTTTGGATCCTCCCCCCCCTTAGTAGTATGGCCAAGTGTTCCTCACCTAGTCTCAGGTCCTCTAACTTTAAACATGCATCGCCCACCTTCACCTTTCATGGAGCCACTAGCTCGATCAGCTTGAAAGCACGAAAGAATGCAACAACAAATCTGTCCTGGGAAAGTGCTGCATCGAATTGGCTGTAGGTTATCTATTATACCGCTATAAGCAGTTTGCCAAGCCGATGGAAATCTATTTGGAGCCTCATGCCTTTATGTAGCTTGAATCTGTGGGGTCCTTGTCCAATGCCAGCTTTGTGCTATTGCAGCCAAGTGGGTTTGTGCCCATGACTTCTTCCTTCTGGCCTTGAAGGCCCACTTTAGGAAGTATTCAGCCATCCTCTAAAGACTGCAAACGTTTTACTTGTTTTATCATTTGCGTATATCTCACGTAGCGCTTTACCGACTCTGGCGCCAGTGCATGTTTGGTCAGGAATGACTGGTCCGGCCGTCCAGGAGCCACAGCTCTTTAGGGAAGGGGGTCTTCCCTTCTGCCCCGAGAGCTAGGGCCTTGAACTTGAGCATCTGGAAGCAAGAGAGCATCCGCTTGTGAGTTGTATGGCCCTTGGACATACCTTGCCACTATCTTCTGGTTGTGTTGCAGCCTCACCATTGCTCAAAACGACTTGAGCCCCTGGGGCACCTGGCTACTGTGCAATGGATAGCATGGACAACCTCCTTATTTTCTGAACATAGCGTTATTATTTTGTTCTGCAGCCAGTCATGCCAAATTCTCAATGCCACCACAATGCGGAAGAGTTCTAGGAAAGTTATGTTTTTGGTGAGCCCCGTGTCCACCCACTCCAGTGGCTGTGCTCTTTTTAAGAAGACCCCAAGACCATGGCTACTAGCAGCATCTGTGAAGAGCTCTAATTGATTCGCAGCTACCCAGACTTCCCACCAAATCAGGCCATCGTTAAATTCATGCAGGAATGTCTTCCCCATTGCTAGATCCTGTTCCATCCATATCCCTAACGTGGTGGTACTTATCTGCGAGGCCTGCTGTGTGCTGGCCAAGCCACCGGAGAACACCTGTCCCTCTGGGATAGCTTCTACAGTTAAGTTTCCCCATCACTTCATGAATCTCTCAGTGATGCTTGGTCCTTCATCAAAGCCCTCATGTCCTTTTTTGAAAGAAATGCCTTGTCCTATGGGATTTCTGATGGCCCTGTGACTGGGTTGCTCTATGCCCAGGAAGACTGGCTTCATGGTGGGACCCACAGTCTTGTCTGATGATAGAAGCACCCCTAGTGTTTTGGTAAAGTACATGAATGCCGCCAATGTTTTCCTACACTTGCCCGTCCCTGGCTTCCCTACTAAGAGAATGTCCTCTAGATAGTGTAATTTTCCCCCCAACAGGGTTTTGTGTGTGTAGCACCCATTCCAGAAAGGTGGTGAATTGATTGAAGTAGTAACAGAATATTGAACACTCCATTGGCATCGCCTTGTCAAAATATGAATGGCCCTCGAACTGGAAGTCTAGCAAGTGGAAACTTTCTGGGTGAACAAGGAGCAGTCTGAATGCTGACTCAATGTCCGCCTTCCCCATCTCTACCCCCCTTTTCTGCTGCTCTTATGTTTGTGGTTGCTTACATAATGCTGCACTGGTCTGGATCTAACCCATCATTCACCGACTTACTCTCAGAGAAGGACAAGTGGTGTAGAAACCGGATATGGCCCGGCTTTTAAATAAAGCCTGCAAGATCCTCCTCTTCCAATGTCATATCTGGGTATGTCAGCATTTTTAGCCTATAGGCTTTATCATATTCCAGCCTAGTGTCACCCGTGAATTGCCTATGAGCCTCGTGGATTTTGGCCTTGTACTACCATGAATCTTGGGAGTAATGTGGACATTTCTTAGCACTAATAAAGGCCATGATTCTAAATGTGTCAATCCAACTATCAAAGTTTCTCTTTCCTCACTCTTCTCCTCACTTGTGTGTCCTCTTCTTTCTTATCCCCTGCCAGTCTTGGCCCTCCACTTGTATTAACAGGAGGTAAAAGATATCTATAAACTGCCTGAGCAAAATCATTTCATTGACTGACAGTGGGATCAGACTGGCAAGACATGTAGCCCTCGTCATCATGGAAGGCTGGTCTGGCTCGCCTGGTGTATGTGCAGCCGGGTGCACATCTAGTGTACGGTACGTGGCCATAAAGGCCTTTCAGCAAATTCTTCCAGGCCTGCACTGGCAATCCTCCTGCTGTGTCTAACAACTCCTCCCCTTGTTGCCCAATTCATCACCACGCTTAGCTCGCAGCCTGTTATATTGGTGTGGGGGGGGATTGGTTGTCCTGCTAAGTCCATTCTTCCATCGCCTGCTCCCGACACCTACTTGCCTTATATCTGCCTTTCACCAGTCTCCCTTTAACTCATGACTGTTTGCAGTGAGCTGCATGTGATCCCCCACCATAACATCTACACATTAATGCTTGATGAAGGATGTGGCCTTTAGCAATTAGCAGATATAGGTTAAAGGGGATGTGCCAAAAAAAGGCTATGGCGGCACCTATATTAGCATGTAGAGCAGGTTCTGGTGGCATGGGGAGTGGGCGTTTGGCCTTGGCATACAAAGTCTGGATGTACTTAACTAGACACTTAGCAATGGCAGCTTTAGCAATGGTAAATCCATACATACACTCCCTCTTAACATCCAAGTGTGAATGGCCCTTTCTGCTACACACAATACGTGTTTGAAGAATATAGATGGCGTTATGGTCTGGTTCATGTGAAAAGGTGAAACAACCTTGGGTAGAAATTTGGGTTTGGTAAGAAGAACTATTCTATATTTAGAGAACCTTTATAAATGGTTCCTGTAATGTAAGATCTTGACGTTCACTAATGCATCTGGGGGAGGTAATTGGGACTAAGTCAGTCAGTCATAAGCTTTTATTCGATATGCAAGATATCTTATAAGCACATTTACAATACAATCATTACAGTGTACAAAAAAAACATCACTTTAAGAAGTCAGTATAGGGACTCAGTTAAAAACGATAAAAGGGCATGAAATGCCAGAATAATTTAGCTAAAAAAAGGATTAAACCGCTACTGACAATCTCTTACATCGAATAAGCCAAAACTGTTTTAAAAATGTTGCTGTTCCACATACAATAGGGGGGGATGTGTCCGTAGTTAGGATGCGCAAGGCTACTAAGTGGCTGCGTGTACCCATATTTTGGCAAAGAGGTTTCAACCAAAGGCTCCTAGGCCTTGCATAGTCCGGGCATTCAAATAAAACATGCGCGATGGACTCTACCCTACTTGGGCAACAAGCACAATTGGGGGACGTTCGGGCCGCTGATTTACAATTTGATGTCACAGTACCAAGCGGGAGGGATCCAACTCTAAATTTAAAATAAAGGGCTCGATCAAAGGGGAGGGTAATCAGGTCCAGGTAGGGTTCAAAGGCCACAATGTCTTTGATTAATAAGAAGGCAACAGTAGACTTGCAGTGGTTTGAGCTTGTAGTTAGTTGCTCCGCAGTCCACTTCCAGAAAAGGGCCTTAACAACTTCTTTCGGAGGGGCTGAACGTGTTAACCAATAGTCCCCCAATCCAATCTTCTCCAGAAGCTTTTTAGTTTCTCTTAGCCATCTTATTTTGGCCCAACCCCCCAAACTCATTATTTCCCCCAGGCCATCAGCGTAGGATTTTAGCTCTTCACCCCTCCAGATTCGTGTCCATAAAAGGAGAGGGCGAAGCTGGGCTTGATCTTTAATGTTTTTACAGCCTGTATCCAACAACACTGGTACGGACGGTGTGCTCAATGGGATAGAAATAAGGGATTTTAGTAGTTTACTCTCCGCTGTTGCCAAGGTGTCCAGTCGGCAGTGGCCCCACAGTTCTGCCCCATACAAGGCTGATGTCACTACCTTGGCCTTATAGATATCAATTACCGGGGTGAGTGATCTCCTAGATGAGGCCCGGAACTCCCTCATGAGAGCTCCTCCTACTCTCCTGTGGTTAAGGACCATTTTATTGATGTGATTTGCCCAGGACAACCTGTCCGTTATCCGAATGCCGAGGTAATCGAATTCGGACACTTTCTCCAAGGCAACAGAATTAAGCGTTGGTGGGCAGCCCAGTTTCCTTGGTGGATTTAGGACTAGATATTTTGTTTTGTCCACATTAATTATTAACCCTTTTGCGGCACAAAACTCCTGGAAACGCGTTAGCAATTTCTGGAGGCCTTGGGGAGTCTTCGAGATCAGAAGCGTGTCGTCCGCAAAAAGCAGAGTGGGGATCCGGACTCCTCCAAGACAGGGGGCGTCAGCTGGTTCTTGTTGAAGATGTTCTACCACCCCATTCACATAAAGTGAAAATAGGGTGGGCGCCAAGACGCAGCCCTGTCTTACGCCCCTGGACACTGGTATCTTCTCGGTGAGTTCTCAGTTTTTACCCCAACGGACCTGTGCAAAGGTATGGGCATGGAGGCTAATGAGGAGGGACAGGATGTAGGGGGGTAATCCCAGCTCGTAAAGCACCCTCCAAAGCTCTTCCCGGGGGACTAGGTCGAAGGCAGTCTTCAGGTCTATAAAGGCCAAGTAAAGACTACCCTTGCCTAGTTCCACCACCTTCCACCCCAGTAGTGCCAACCTAAACACCTGCTCTATTGTCCCCATTCCAGCCCGAAAGCCTGCCTGGAAGTCCGATAAGATTTTGTTCTCCTCCACCCAATGGAGGATCCTTCCGAGGATGGCTTTACCAGCTATCTTTTGGGTGGAGTCTATCAGGCTTATGGGGAGGTAGTTCCCCGGGGCTTCCCTACATCCTTTTTTATAAATCGGGACCACCACCGCCCCTTTCCAGGATTCTGGCACTGCCCCTCCCATCATGATGTCGTTTAGGAGAGCAGCAATAACCCTTCCCCATTCCGCTGGGTATGCCCTCATGAGATCCCCCGGGAGGCCGTCTGGGCCTGCTGCCTTACGAGGCGCTACCCACCCTATGACCTTTTCAATCTCTAGGGGAGTGAAGAGATCATAGGCGTGAGGTTCAATTGCCAGCGTAAGGTTCCACCCACCATTCAGTTCCCCATCTGGAGGGAGATATAAAGCCCCAAAATGTTTTACCCAGTTTTGAGGCGGGATGCTGCAGGGTCTCATAGCTGCATCGGGTTTGTTCCGTGTGGCTATGAGATTCCAGAAGGCCCTTGAATCCTTACTTTTACTGGCTTGGAGCAGGTCTTCCCAAAATTTTTTCCTCCCACTCCCTCCTAGCCGTTTTGAGGGATTCATTATAGGCCTTCCTTGCTTCCTGTATCACATTTCGGGGTTTATGTTTTACTGCCTCAACTAGGTTTGCCTTAAGTGCCCTACATGTTTGGGTATACCAACCATTATCTAGTTTTTAAAATTTTTTGTTACCCGACTTGCTAGGGTGTGAGGTAAACACATTAGTCAAGGCTTCCACCAAGGAGACAAAAAGCCCACTCGCACTACCCACCCCATCTAGGGAGGACCCGAGGGTTGTCACCGCATGATTTAAAAGGGTTAAGATTTCCCCTACCTTTGCCTCAGAGAGGGCCAGTTTCGCCCATTTTATGCGTCTACCACATGGGGAGACTTCAGACTCATCCGGGAGTACAGCTACCCGGTTAATGTTGTCCTTCCTTGTGGGACACCACCACTGGTCCATGCTTAAAGAGACTGGATTGTGGTCGCTTTCAGTCGTAGGGACCACCTGCATATCCCTTACATGTGACCATAGGTATACATCTATTAGTAAATAATCTATCCTAGAGGTGTGTACTGGCCTGTTAAACGTGTGGGCACCCCCCCTATCTGAGGTTGTCCTCCCTTTTGCTGCCCTTAAGTTAAATTCAAGGGTCAGTGAGTATAGCTGGAGCACCACTTCTGTCCACCTTCTGATCGGTGGGATTTCCAGTACGGGGATCCCTAGCCTGACATCCTCCTCGTCTTGGTCGAGGGCAACGTCCGAGCCCAAGGGCTCGTATGTGCAGTTCATGTCGCCCGCAACCAGTGTACGTGTCTTGTATGGGGTATCCTTTAGCAAAGTCTCGAGGAGAGATATTACAGGAGACTTTTTCCCACCCTTGGTCCCCCGGGCATAAACATTATAAACATTTAGGACCAGTCTTCCCCTTTGATCTATTAGGGTGATATTTTGTATGTCCGGGCAGCCTGTGGGAGACTCCTCTACTCTACAGTCTAGAGAGGCTGCGACCCAAATGAGAAGGCCACCCGAAGGTCGCCCTCTCCCTGTTTCCGATACTTGTGCAGGGGAGAAATAGGAAGAAAATCCCACCCTATGAACCGACACCAGGCTCCATGTCTCTTGGAAAATACACAGGGAATGCTCGTCAACCCAAGCAGAAAAGCCTGGTTGGGCCAGTTTTCTTGCAATCCCTGCGACATTCCAGCTGAAAACCTTAAAGACTAGGTCCGTCACAGCTGGAGTGTCGATGGGTGCAAGAATGTCCCTGTCTGTAATCCTCCTCAAGGGTGTCTGAGGGGAGATGGGGTCTTGGGGGGTGGCTTTAAGGGCTACTATCCCGTTTACAAGGTTAGTTTGGGTGGGTGATGCTCCTATTGGGTCTACTCTACTCCCAATTTCCAGTCAATGGGGCCCTGGTGCCCACAAATGGTTCACCCTTGTGCCCCCCGCAGGCCCTGCCCACTGTGTCTCCCAGTTTTGACTGAAATCAGGGGAGCTTAAGCTTCCTCCAGTTAAGCTGACAATATGCCTGGGGTAGAAATAAGAAAGATCTACCACTTTAACCCCTGGAGCCCCCATGTTTTTAATAGGAGTACAGATCGAGGGCACTACTCTAGGGTCTTGAAAATGTATGATTATGCAATCCCCCTCCTGGATTTTTTTTCCCTGGCCTATCCACCCTACTCTACGGACACTTAGGATAATGCCATCCACACCGAACGGAATTGGCTTGTTTGCCTTCAGCCAATGGATGCACTTATTCTTAAGTGATTGATGGTTTTCCATCTGGCCTTCCTTTAGGGGAGGAACATTAACCATAACAGCAACAAAAGGTTGGCAGTCTGGCGGGAGATTTACTGGAGGTACCCGGCGTACTGGGTTACTAGGGACCGATAAAGTGATAGCTGGGGCTATAGGATGGGGAACAGATCTAGGAGATTTCCCTGTCACTAATTCATGCGATTTGTTACCTGTGCCTGGTGTTTGAGTGTCTTTCGTTTTACCACTAGCTGTCTGTGGCTGCTTTTGTGGGAGAGACTTGGGTTTATTTAGGGCAGGTTCTAAGTGGGTTGGTGGCCCCTTGTGTATTGGTCCTGCTTTGGGGCGGGGAGGAGATTTGGGTGCTGAGGTTGATGCACTATTAGAGTCAACCTTATTTTGACAGGTAGGGGGCTTAGAATTTCTCTGTGGAGGTAGTTTATTCCCCTTTGCGCCCGTGTCCTGATTTTCACTCACTCTGGTTTGTTGTTTAAATGTATTTTTGAGTGAGTGGAACCCGTCAAGGGTTGATTGCTCTAATTTATCTATCCTCACCCCTAGACCCTTAACCTGAGTTAGCAGAGGCCTCAAGAGACTATCTAACTTCTCAAGGATGATATCCATTGTTACAGAGTCAGAGGGCTCAGAAGCCTTGGGAGTGTTATCATCTGAGTGTGGTCCCCTGGGAGAAATCACAACATCCCCTCCTATGTCAGCCCCATTCTCCATAGACCGACCCCTTATGTTTCTCATGCCAGGACCAGAGTGCTTCCTTACACTTTGGTAAAGAGCGGCCTGTCTCACTAGCCTACCCTTTTTGCATTTCCTTGCCTTTTTGTTTGGGAGCCTATTTTCCTGCCTGGTTTCGGGAGTTTGGATGTTTAGAGACTCCCTGTCTATCTCCCCATCTAGTATAACTATGGTGGGGGTAGGCGGTTTTGGAGGCAAGGGGTCATTGGTGGACTCCTTAAGGGGTTTAGGTGATACTGGCGAAGACAGTATACTGGAACCACTATCTTCCACAGGGGCAATAGGGAGAAGTGCGGCCAGATTTTCCAGCCTATCTATATTTTGCCCTATTTCATCAAACTCGGGGGGTCTTTGGAGTAGCCAGACACACCGGGTGGAGGAGCAGAGTCAACCCGCTCACTAGCCGGTGTAAGCGACTGGACAGCAACCCACAAGGAAGAACGTCTTGAAGGGAGGTAAACCTCAGATAGGCGCCTCTCAGACATGGCAATCTCCTTTTCAATCACCGCCGCCACCCTGGTGATGAAGCGGTCCATAGTTCCTATAACAGGGCTCCCAGGAATGGACCCCCTATCACCATCAATCCTAAGACGTTTTCCAGAGCGGGTGGACATGGTTACAGGAAACAGCACGGGGTCTCACACAGGCCGTATGTACTCACTGTTGATGATGGAAATGAAAGGGACGTGGCCCAGCCCAGCCTTGACAGCCCCTGACAGCCACAGACGGCCCGCCCTTTGCTCGGGCTTCGCTCGGCGTCCCGATCGCGTCCCGCTGAGCGCCTGGCAAGACGTGAAGTAAGCACGTTGCAGGCGGGGGGCGTGTCTGGTGGTGGGCACGTCCGCAATTGCACCTGGGAGAGCAGGGACTCCTGGACCTCCGAGTCCCTGCTAGAGCGTTGGTGCAATGTCTTTCTCAAGCGCCTCCAGGAGCCTTTCTGCAAGCTTTTCACTCCCTGAAGCCGCGAAGCGGCACCCGCGAAGCGGCACCCGCGGAGCGGGTGCGGCGAGGGGCAGCGGCAGCAAACGCAGGAAACTGACCCCGAAGCGGAGGGACGTTCACAACCTCCACAGCACCGTCAAGCTCACAGGTGGGTCCCAAAGATGACAGAAGACACACGCCTTTTCACGCTGGTCAGGCGGGGGGCGTGTCTGGTGGTGGGCGCGTCCGCAATTGCACCTGGGAGAGCAGGGACTCCTGGACCTCCGAGTCCCTGCTAGAGCGCTGGTGCAATGTCTTTCTCAAGCGCCTCCAGGAGCCTTTCTGCAAGCTTTTCACTCCCTGAAGCCACGAAGCGGCACCCGCGGAGCGGGTGCGGCGAGGGGCAGCGGCAGCAAACACAGGAAACTGACCCCGAAGCGGAGGGACGTTCACAACCTCCACAGCACCGTCAAGCTCACAGCTACACACAATACGTGTTTGAAGAATATAGATGGCGTTATGGTCTGGTTCATGTGAAAAGGTGAAACAACCTTGGGTAGAAATTTGGGTTTGGTAAGAAGAACTATTCTATATTTAGAGAACCTTTATAAATGGTTCCTGTAATGTAAGATCTTGACGTTCACTAATGCATCTGAGGGAGGTAATTGGGACTAAGAAAGTCACCTTTAAAGATGGAAAATATATATCACATGTGTTGGGGCTCAGAGGGAGGGCCCATGTGTCGTGTAACGACCACATAGAGGTTCCACATAGGTGCAGGGGCACCTTTAGAGGAATTAACCTCTTTGGGACCTCCATGAAGGCCTTAATGACTAGGACTCTAAAAAGAGAGGAGTGCTGTCTGTTTTGAAGGTATGCTGCTACTGCAGTTCAGAAAAGCTTATAGTAGTGAAGGGAACCTGCCCTTTAAGGTTGTAGAAGGTAATAAACAGTCTCTGCCAAGAAATCTTAAGGAGGTTTTAAAGGAGGTCTAACGGTTTAGAGATACAATAAGTATGAACCTTTTCCACTTAGCTGTGTAACAGATATGAGCAGTAAGCTTTCACACTTCTCTTAGGATATTCATACGTACTTCTAGAACATTGAAGTAGCCGAACTAGAGTAACTTAGGTGCCAGATAGAAAGATTCAGGTGTTTGGGATCTGGATGTCTGAGCTGACTCAGATGCAGAATGAAAGTTCGGCTTCAGCAGAAGCTCCTCGTGGGAATTGATTGCCTTATCCAGGAGCGCTGCACACTAGGGCTGTCTTGCCCAGGTTAGTGACACTGGGATAAGGTCAAGGATACGTCTCATCTTTGTCACTACATATGGGATGAAGGGGAGAGGCGGAAAAGCTTAGGCAAATATCCCTGACTACTTCATCCACTGTGCACGCAGCGCGGAAGCCCGTTACAGACCAGGAGGTGGCAGGCCTACAAGCCACAGCAGTCTCGAAGGCAGTTGCCGCTCACGCCCACATTCAGACTGCGCCCGGAGAAACAAACACCTCAGCAGGGCCACGGGAGTCCGTTACTGGCCAGGAGGGGGCAGGCCTACAAACCCCAGCAGTCTTCGCGGCCATTGCCGTCCATGTTCACAACCGCATTCAGCCTGCGCCCGGAGGCACATAAATACAGCTGCCGGACCCGCAGCGTGGGACACGCCCAGTCAAAGCCTGGGCAAAGGGTGGGCCCGTCTGAGACCGGAGGAGGCCAGGTTGGTCCAGGTCTCTTTGGCTCACGTTTCTAGATGCACGAGTTGAAATAATGTTTTTTTAATCATTTTTAATATAAAAATTGTAAATTGATACTTGTATAGCGTACTACTCACCCGCAAGGGTCTCAAGGCGCTTTTACGAATACCGCTGTGGAACCCATCCTGGCTTTCCCTGTGAGGCGTCCACTCCTGGGCACCCCCAGGGTGGAGGCCAGGCATCCTTAGCGTTGTGGGGGCCGTTGTGGAGATTAAGCAAGCTGTTGCAGAGTGGGACTCCATGATTAGAATAGGCACCGAGGCGAGAATTATCAGGTCCGTTGAATTTTGAGCCCAAGACCCTCCGAGGCGGGGAATTGAACCATGGTCCCGGGCTAGACCCTGCATCAGGGTCTGCCGCTCTAACCATTGAGTCACACTTATACACTCCACTTTACCAAGAACAGCTAATTTTCTAGCAACTAACAATGGTTAAAAGACAAACTACAGTTGGAGGAGCAGGGTGAAACACAATGACTATTGGCTCTTTTATAACTAGGGCGGCCAGATTTATCTCTAAAGAGATAACTCTTACTGAGAGAAGGCTATCCCTGGAGATAGGTTAATCTACCCCAGCCCAACTATTAGTGGATAGTCTTGGAGCAGAAGGAGCTAATCCTGGACTGATGTCATTACGATAGACCAATATAGACAGCAGATTCTACTGTAGGGAGAGCTAGGAGACTGGTGGAGGATGCCCTGCCCAGTCCCCCTACCAAGAGGAAGAAAACAGGCTGTAAAAGAGCCGCTCGTAATCCTACACCTGAAAGGTAATTAATATCAGCCAATTTTGACCCAGAACACCTTACAGACCTACTCTTACCAAGACAGGAATCCTTATTTGATAATTTCTTAGCACCAATAAGGAATAATTGGAGGGGCTGGATGGAAGACTTGACGCTGTTCTCCCATTAATACCCTGTCAACCCACCATAAAGGGAGCCCTTGGGAGGTGGACACACCGGCTCTGTTGGGCACACTCAGTTACAAGTGCCTGATAGAGGTACAGAGGGTACAGATATCTGGGGGTGTCAGCTGGACCAGGTTGTACAATCCAGACGCTCTCTGACTCACTATATTATCAAAACACACAAAACATTGGGCACCAGGAACAAGCAAGCCGGGCCGAAGACGGCTGAAATGCCAGAAACCGGTCCCCGGTAGCTTGTTTCCTTCCCAGTGTAAGAATTGGCTTTTGTAGTTTGGTTTGCCCTGTTCCCATTATTCACTGGGACAGGAACAGACTAATTTGCATACAGCCGGGTTCTGAAACTGGGATGGTGCAGTGAGCTAAAAAACGGTGTTGGATCTAGCCCTGATCTCTTGACTGGGTGAGAGTATTCTGTTTAATTCAGAGACTCTGTCCCTCACCACCCCTTGTTGTAAATATTTTTGTCCACCCTAAGCGTGGAAGGGTATACTCAGATGTGAGTCCCTTGCTCATTGCACCATCAGGATTCAAGCAAGCCGGGCCGAAGACGGCTGAAATGCCAGAAACCGGTCCCCGGTAGCTTGTTTCCTTCCCAGTGTAAGAATTGGCTTTTGTAGTTTGGTTTGCCCTGTTCCCATCATTCACTGGGACAGGAACAGACTAATTTGCATACAGCCGGGTTCTGAAACTGGGATGGTGCAGTGAGCTAAAAAACGGTGTTGGATCTAGCCCTGATCTCTTGACTGGGTGAGAGTATTCTGTTTAATTCAGAGACTCTGTCCCTCACCACCCCTTGTTGTAAATATTTTTGTCCACCCTAAGCGTGGAAGGGTATACTCAGATGTGAGTCCCTTGCTCATTGCACCATCAGGATTCAAGCAAGCCGGGCCGAAGACGGCTGAAATGCCAGAAACCGGTCCCCGGTAGCTTGTTTCCTTCCCAGTGTAAGAATTGGCTTTTGTAGTTTGGTTTGCCCTGTTCCCATCATTCACTGGGACAGGAACAGACTAATTTGCATACAGCCGGGTTCTGAAACTGGGATGGTGCAGTGAGCTAAAAAACGGTGTTGGATCTAGCCCTGATCTCTTGACTGGGTGAGAGTATTCTGTTTAATTCAGAGACTCTGTCCCTCACCACCCCTTGTTGTAAATATTTTTGTCCACCCTAAGCGTGGAAGGGTATACTCAGATGTGAGTCCCTTGCTCATTGCACCATCAGGATTCAAGCAAGCCGGGCCGAAGACGGCTGAAATGCCAGAAACCGGTCCCCGGTAGCTTGTTTCCTTCCCAGTGTAAGAATTGGCTTTTGTAGTTTGGTTTGCCCTATTCCCATCATTCACTGGGACAGGAACAGACTAATTTGCATACAGCCGGGTTCTGAAACTGGGATGGTGCAGTGAGCTAAAAAACGGTGTTGGATCTAGCCCTGATCTCTTGACTGGGTGAGAGTATTCTGTTTAATTCAGAGACTCTGTCCCTCACCACCCCTTGTTGTAAATATTTTTGTCCACCCTAAGCGTGGAAGGGTATACTCCGATGTGAGTCCCTTGCTCATTGCACCATCAGGATTCAAGCAAGCCGGGCCGAAGACGGCTGAAATGCCAGAAACCGGTCCCCGGTAGCTTGTTTCCTTCCCAGTGTAAGAATTGGCTTTTGTAGTTTGGTTTGCCCTGTTCCCATCATTCACTGGGACAGGAACAGACTAATTTGCATACAGCCGGGTTCTGAAACTGGGATGGTGCAGTGAGCTAAAAAACGGTGTTGGATCTAGCCCTGATCTCTTGACTGGGTGAGAGTATTCTGTTTAATTCAGAGACTCTGTCCCTCACCACCCCTTGTTGTAAATACCAGGAACAAAAGGCAACTAAAAAACCCAGGATGTAAAGCGCGACCTACAAGTCTCATAGCAATCCTCCTGTTGTGGTGCAGATAGCGAAGACGACCCAAGTAGTTTCACCTCGAGGGACGTCACTGTCAAGGGGGTTGACTCAGGGGTCATGTATCTAATTCAAGGGGGCATGTATCTAATTCGGCTGTTACAAATAATCCTGCAAACTCCTTGGCTAACAGTTAGGAGCTCACAGATCTGCCCCCAGAGCTGCACCTGCCAGTAGTCATGGTGGGGGTCCCTCCAATCACATTGGGGAGCAAAGATACTACATTGGACTTGGTACATAAGGTTACACATTGGTGTAACATGAATATTGTGAATGGCGATTGGTTATCTCCAGACATTATCATGACTAGAAGAGTGGGCTGGGTGGGCCTCAGGGTGGGGAAAAAGATCAGGGGGATTGTGTTATAGTAAACATGAGCTATCCTACAAAAGTTAATGCATTAATAGAATGTGAGCTTAAGGCCAGCTCCAAAACACTGATCAGGATAGCTCCCCTCCAGTACTTTTACCCGCCTGCTAATGTCCCTCAGTCAAAAAGCCCATGCCTTCAGGTACCTATAATTCCAAAACAAATTGACAACTCTGGATTGATTTTATCCTTGTCAAATAGGTATGAACCCTTGTGAAGCTTACAGGAACTAGACGCTGTAGAATGACCATCATCTGAGGATGAGCTTCATGGGTTAAGATCAAATGCAGGGGTGTGGAATTTATTAAAATATCTACTTGTCCATGGGGCAGGTTGCTTCATAAATCTACTTGTCCTGTAACAAAATCCACTTGTCCCTTTGGTGCCATGTTGTGCAGCGACAAATTATGGCAGCAATCTCATTATATAGGAGCTCTTACATAGCCTCTCTGATTATGCCAGGGATCATACCATAGTGGTGTTTGAATGCTAGTAAACCCTTTATGTTGCTACGTTTCCACAGATCTGCATACTGGGACTGATGGTAGTGGTAAACAATAGTTCCAGGGTTGGAATGTCCTTTTGAGTCTGTGCAAACTTACTAACTTGCATGTTTTAAGAGTTTTCAACCGCTCTTCTCTAATCTTTTCCAATACTTTTTAATATTGGAAATTTACTCCTGACAATGGCAGAAGTAAACCTTCTTTCAGAGTTGGGAAAAAAAGTGGTTAGAAGGAAAATAAACTTGCAAACACTCAGGTTTTCGAATTAGCAAATCTACACCTGCATATTTGCTCATGCTAAAATGCAGTTCACAAATATTTTCTAGGAGTACTATTTCTTACCCTACCTCTGTACATTCTTGTGAATTCACGAAAGCCATATAGCTGCCCTTAATGCAAGGACATATACCACGGGTGCACTTTTGAGACTTTCTTTAATAATTGGGCCACTAATTTGGTCTGGCGTTAACCATGACCTTTTGTGTTTATTAAAATTCTCTCTCTGTATCGGCTGACTTCACGGTGAGTGACAGCATTCTGATCTTTCACAAGGAGCATATCGACACACAAAGTAGTTTTGTTCAGTGCCAGTAACTAATGTGGCAGTGTGTGCTTTTTTTGAGACCAAAAACAATTTTTGCTTTTGCCAATGCTTGATATAATGGCGAGGGTCCAGCAGCTCTCACATCAATAAGGTTTTACAAGAACCATGCCAAAACAAGTCACGCATTGCCAAAACTAAAAAGCTGACCACCATTTCAGACCAACTGGCTTTGCCAATGCTTGTTTATTTTTATGTTTCCCAAAATCCTATTGAAACTGGTTACACTGATTTTCTAATATGAATATTATGGGGAAATACTAGCATGCATCAACACATTTTACTAAATAAATGCTGCAAAGAAACGGTACAGTAGTTTAGCAAAAATAATGTTTGCCTAGTTTCGTTTTTTATGAACATTTTATATTAAAAGCAAAGAACCATTAATCTTGCTTTAAAGCTTCTGCAGATATTTGCATCTAATCAGAGATCATTCTGGGAGCATTATGCATAGCCTCATATTGCTAAACTTTGAAACCGTGTGTCCACATCTTTTTATACTGGAACCACTGTCAGTAGTGCAGTCAGAACTTACATTTACTGAGAGCGCTCAGCCTAATACTAAAGGCTCTCAATTAATGAACCATAAATACAAGTTTGAACAGCATTAACATATGCACACAAATATTACCTTAACTGCAGGCAGTGCCCTTCCCTGATCTTTAATGTGGTATTGCAAACTGGCAGCCAAAGGGTTTTTTGCTGCAGGGGGTTGGGCCTGCTTGTCCCAAGAACAAAATGCACATTAAAATTTGTTGCCCTTGACCCCAAACAATATGTCCTGGGCGTCGGGCTATAGGAATTCCACATCCCCGTCAAATGACATATGTGCTTATACTATTCCCTTACTTGGGATTTCAGAACCTGTCTCATCTGCCAGCCAAGTAACCTGCTCAGAAACTATTAGTACTCCATCCTTTAGGCTTGCCCTACTGGAGTGGGTAACACTATTTCACATGAGGAACCAGAATGTGTTCCTCCCCCTAGCATAACATCCTCAATGACAGATCCTGCCCGCTTGAGGTTATTTACGTTGAATGTACAAGGTATGGGGTTTAAGGGCGATTATGTCCTTTGGCGGAGGACATTCCTGGGATGCCAAATAATTGCACTACAAGAGACATGAGATACTTGTAAAGGTTTTTATTTGGACGGATATACCTCATTTATCAAGCATGCAATCCCCTCAACATCAGGGAGCACCGGGTGGTGGTGGTGGTGGTGGGGGGGGGGGGGGCTTCTTTTAATGGGTTCCCTTGACTTCGGTTGCATAACAAGCCGCTTAGTGTGATTCACCCCATATTTTAGCAGTAGAACTGTTTAAGGATCACCACCCGCTACTAGTAATATATTTCTATAATTATTTTGCTAGATTTTTCGCGACTGAACATTTAGCTGCCTTGGAGGGTTTTGTTGACACCCATAAAAAAATGTACATACACTTACTCTGATATCTTAATTCTGGGCGGTTTTAATATACATTTGTACAATCTAAACTGCATTCCAATCAAGGCCTCCGGGGATTGTTTATTTTTAAATACACATTTTGAACACACACAATCAGGCATATTTATAGATGGGCTTCTTGCTTCGAATAATCTGTATTGCCTAGAGCAAACAGGGGTGAATAATCCTATTTCCACCTTTACCGGCAGGGATGCTCTAGCATTAGATTTTATAATGATTTCTGCATCTATAGCTCCTGTGGTCTGTAGTTTGAGTGCCTCTTGAAACAATTATAGTGACCATAACCCCATCATACTTGACTATTTATACTCATCGGCCTTCTATAACCGAGAGTAGGGGCATCTCTAATTCTGATATTAGCACCAAGAACCAGTCATGTAGACTGAAGTGGACAAAAGTGGTACCTGAAAAGATTTTAGATCATTTGTATGCGGAGTGTACAGCTGAGTTTTCAGAATGTTTGGATATTACTGGTCTGGATAGAGGGGTACTAGACGCTTTAGGAATTCTGACCAATGAGATAGCCACCAACTTAACAGTCCCATGTAGTGGTAATGGATCTAAAGCGAAGAGGTGGTTCGAAGGTACCCGTTCTACAACCCACAGCAAGCTAATACTGGCTCTTAAACAAAAACCTAGAAATGAGAGTGAGATTAGGGCATGCAGGGGGGTCTATAAGAAGGCCACCCAGGAGAGGAAGAAAGCTATCAGGGAAAGGGCCTGGGAGGATCTTGGTTGAGCAAGTATACACTCAGATAGCAACAGGTTTTGGGCGGTGGTGAATACACCGTTTTTTCGAGAGACTGGAAATGCCAATACAGATTGTATTGTAGCCCCAGAATGGTGGGTTGAGTTTTTTGGGGGCATGTATAGTGATGGTGAGTTGGAGAGGATGGAGTTACAGGGGAGGCCTACCCACCAGCTAGAACCACTTTACTTTAATGTTGTTGAGGTCCATGCAGCCATTCTTGCCAGAGCTGGGGGAAAGGCTCCTGGCCCAGACAGGGTAAAAGCTGACCTGTATAAGGCAGACCCCTTGGTCTGGGCTACAATACTGGCAGGGGTCTTTAAAGCAGAAGCAGCTAGTACATGTGGTTTTCCTCCATCATGGGCGAAGGCCAATATTATCACAATTTTTAAAAAGGGAATGATCCTGCCTGCCTCAGACAGATTTCGCTCTTTGACTCTGCTGCCAAAATTATGGGAAAGTTGATTCTGAACCGGTTATATCTATGGCTAGAAAATATTAATGTCATTAGTGATTTGCAGTATGGTTTTAGGCAAGGGAGAGGGACATTGGATCAATGTATAAATCTGAGCTTGATGATTGGGAAGTACACCATAGCAAAGAGGGGTACCTTGCACATGGGATTCATGGACCCAACGTCGGCCTTTGATAGAGTGAATCAATCCAAATTGTGGTAGACTTTGGGGGATTTGGGCATGGAGCAGAGCTTGGTATCCTTTTTACATTATGCTCACAATCATACAACGGCGGCGGTAAGATTTAAGAAGACAGTAGTTTAGCGGATTGCTAGGAGGTTAAGCGAAGGGTACGACAAGGGTGCATTCTGGACCCTTCAATGTTTACACTCTATAATAACAAACTCTGAGACCACCTCGTAGGCAGTACTAAAGACATTCCAAGAACTGGGACCAAACTGGTTACAGCATTACTGTACGCAGATGATGCAGTGCTGTTCGCAAGGACTGCAATAGGTCTCCAAAAGCTTTTCAATGTTTTTATTCATTATATGAAGTCACATGACTTAGCGACCAATTTTACTAAATCAAACACAATGACAATGGGTAGTAAAAAGGCAGCGAAGACTAAGTTTTTTTGTAGGGGGGTCGAATTTTCAAACGTGTCCACTTTTCCTTATTTGGGGGTGTTATCTGAAAACAATGGGACCTGGGCTGCACAAAGGCAATTAAAAATAAGAATACTTTGGCCAAAGCAGTCGGGCCGTATGGGATTTTGACAAAGGATTGCAGTCGAAACCAATACCTGCCCTACTCAAACAGAAAAATGTATCCCTATGGTGACATATGGGTTTAGAACAAATGTATGCGTGGCCTTCTTGCACTCCCCTCTAGTATGCCTTCATTTTACATGAGGAGCTTGGCTTGGGGTACATTTCGGATCATATTGCTGCTTCACCACTGATGCGTTGGTTGAGGATCTGGTCAAGTATTTCTCCCACCCTGAATCAGTTGGTCATAGTGGATTGCATCCCCCTTGATCGGTACCCGCAAAATCCGTGGCTAAAATATATCAGGGAGCAAATGACGCTGCAGGGTTGTCCAGACACACATAGTAAACCAAGATCTTTAGGACCGGCAGCAATTAACGACATCAAAATAATGTTTTTTGCCAGGCAGCAGGTGATATGGGAGGGCTTGGAATTAGCCAAACCCCTCGGTGAGAAGGTATTTCACCATAAGAATTACCTCACAGCTACAGCCCTATTTGTCACTAGTACCCAATATGCAACATTGTTTTGTTTTAACCCTTTCGCTGCTGATGACGAGCTCAGCTCGTCATCACCCACGGGTGTCGTGTGCTGATGACGAGCTGAGCTCGTCATGAAAGCAGCAGAATAGCAATTTCCAGCATACGGGAAAAATCATGGCAGCAGCCATGTGGTTAACTAGATTCCGGCTGAATCCAGTACCCTGGATTTTAGCCTTCCCCAAAGGGTATTCACGGCCAGGCACCCTAAAGCTGTGCCCCTGTGATAATTTCTCAGAACAGGACACTTTCCACTTTATTTTCTTCTGTGAATTTTATGCCCCCCTCAGTAAGAAATGTATATTGCCGCTTTTGAGAGAGGCTAACTTTGTTCAAGTAAGGCCTGCTCTACTATTCTTACAAATGCTACCCCTCCTCTGTGGTGTGCATTAGGGTTGCAAGCTTTTTGCTAGGGGCTATGCAATTTAGGAAGGAAATGTCCCTGCAGTAGCTACATAACTTTTTTATTAGGTTATGGCATTAAATATCCTTTTTTAGCATGGTTTAAATGCATACTTAAGGGGATTTTTACTATGCATTTATTCACGTTATTCTACTTCCTGCATTTTTAATGTACTGATGTTTGTCTCACTTTTTATAATGTGTTCTATTCCAATTTGACTAACGTGATTAATTGTACAACATGCAATATGTGTATGATGGGGACCTTTGTAATGAACATGTGCACTTTCCCCCTCTCAATGTATCAATTGTCCTTTTTAAAGTTTTTATAGGTTTTAATTATGGGCTTTTATGGCTTTCAGTAGCCAAATAAAGTATTTTGACTGACTGTGTGCAGGTACAGAGAGGAAATGTTTTGGAATGTTGTGTTTCGGAGAGTGGCAAACAGGTCTATGTAGAGTCCTTCATCGCTGAAAGCACTTTGAAGAATTTGTGGGTGAAGTTTCCACTAGTTCACTTGTCGATGCGTCCTGCTGAGCAGGTTTGCAAAGTCATTCCCCACACAAGACCAATGATCCACCTACAGATGAATTTCTTTATTCATTTTATATTTTTGATTCTTTTTTAAATATCCTCATTTTGCCAACTCTCTTGTTGAGACTCTTGCTATCTCTCTATACTAGGTGCAAAGTACATTAGAGAGAGGAAGGAGTACCCCTTAAGAAGAGTGCAGTTTCTGTTCCCATCTCCATTTCTCTGTGGGGCCCAAAATAAAGATTTCTTCCTGGATCAAAGGCCATATCAGATTCACTTGTTAGTTTAACATTCTTTAGGCACTCAGCGAAAGATGGAGGGTTTTCTGATTTCCACTTCATACAGATCTCATACCTTGATATGGCCTGAGATCCAGGAAGGGATAAGATCTGGACTTTACTGTTGGAATGGAGAGAAAAAACAAGTGGGTCCAATGATTAAGCCAAATGTGCAGGCGTTTCTGGTGTCTGCAGAAATCTTTATTTTGGGCCCCACAGAGAAAATAAACTTAGAACCAACCTCCTTTCCTCAGCTCTTCATCTTGTAAAAGCCCAAAGAATATTAAGTACGGGCTTACCTTGATCTGATTTCCTCAAACCTCACCTAAAAAATTACAAACCTCAAGCCAATATGGCGTAATTTTGGGGCACTACAAGAACATGTGCAAATCATCTGCTTCTGTATACTTATTGCCTCTAACCTTTGAAAACTTCAGCGGGGACCAATAAACTGTGGACAGTAAAAAAATGATTACGCTGTAGTGAGGCTGGTTTTACAACTGTTCGCAACATATCGAAAGAATCAAACCACAGAATGTGGGAGAAAGTGGGTTTCTGTTGCAGTACCGACCCCCCACCTGGGTCCCTGCCAATCAGGCTCCCAGGGCCTGTGTTCTTTCTCCAAAACCTAGACCAAATTGGCATCTCTGGCCACAGGTCAGCCCCTGGTAAATGGCACAACAGGTACCCAGGGCACTGTGACCAGGGAAGACCTCTAAGGGCTGCAGCACTTATTGTGCCACCCTTAGAGGCCCTGTGCCCTGACACACACACACACACACACACACACACACACACACACACACACACACACACTGCTTTTACAGGCTGAGTGTCTAGGTGCAGAACAAAACACAGTCTACATGGCACACATCCCTGTGTGCCATGCCCACAAAACACTGCCCTGGCATACCTCAGTCACCCCTCTAGCTGGGTGCCCTATGCCAGTGGTGTGGGTACTGATGCATGAGCCCTGTACCCCTACAGTACCCAGGTCCATTCCTGGGCACTGTAAGTGCAGTGCTGCCATCAAAGACTATATGGTGCTGGGAGGTTGACATTACGAACTCCACAGCACCATAATGGCTACACTTAAGTTTGGTATCAAACTTCTCAGCACATTAAACCCACACTGATGCCAGTGTGGGATGTAAAATGCACGACAGAGGGCAACTTAGATAGACATCCACTCATGGGCCTGCAACAATGCACATCCTGTGGCGAGGTGCTAGGTCTCCTCCCCCAGGATGGGCAGGGGAAGCTTCAAAGGCATGCAGCCATTGTCAGCTTCTCCAGGCCGCTTGCTGTGCTCAGCAACTGGCCCCCACCGGTTCTGACCCCACTCTGGTGGGAAGGCCGGCACGAAAACCTAAGTGAGGAAAGGGGGTGTGCCAACCTCCGCCAACCCCACCTCTCAGGTGGGGGAGGCGATATGAAGCACAACTCCGGGCTACGGCCATCTTGAGGAGGGGAGCCCTACCCAATCAGGACTAGGCTACTGCCCACTCACACTGGAGAGTGGCAGGATAGGGGGTGTACCCACCCCAGGAAAGAGACCCATTGGTCCCTGACCTTTCCCTACCTGGAACACCCCTAAAGTTAGTATTTAAGGGCACCCTGAACCTTCCTTCCTCAGATCCAGATTCCGAAACAGGAAAAACAAGAACAAAGAAGACCTGCCATGCAGCTGCTAACAAGGACAACACCAACCGACTTGGCTCCAGCCCTACCGGCCTATCTATCCTTGAACCTGCTCCTGCTAAATCCTGGCGTCTCCTGTGGTCAGCAACCTCGAAAGCCCCAGATGCATTGCTCATCCAAAGACTGGGACTCCCACGAGCAGTGGTTCTGCTCAAACAGCAACAACCCCTGGTGCCAGCCAGGAACCGCGAATCCAGCACACTTTGCACCTGTCGAGCCAGGTCTGTGCCTGAGTGAACAAAGACCACGAGGACGTCCCACTGGTGACTGTGACCACGAATCCGGCACCCAAGGACCCTCCTCGACGCTCTTGATGACGCCTGCAGACTCACAACCAGGGACCCCTCCATCCGCGAACCAGCTGAGGGTAAGATTTCCCAACACCAAAAGACACTCCTGCACCCGGCGCCCTGCGGCCCCCTGTGCCCTCCTCTGGAAGGCCTACCTAACCTACATCTTCCCAACTTACTTCTTGAAGTGGTGGTCGCACCTGAAGAATCTTCGTCCCCGAGCTTGCAGCCTTTGTTCGTCTTGTATTTTTCCAATTGAAATACATTGGGCGCATGACGGCCCAAAAGCACCCAGCCGCCCCAGTGCTACTGAAGTGCAGCATCTGTTCTATCCTACTTCCAAGTGACCAGGAGCTCAGCTCCAACAGCCGCGTGGCCTGCCTGCTAGCAGCGACCAACCAAATGCCCCCTGCCCGCCATAGGCTAACATTGGGCCTACTCTCTCTGCACCCGGCTGCCCCTGTGCCGCTGAGGGTGTAACAACTGTACTTACCTGACCCTGGGAGACCCCCGAGTCTACGCCCAGAACCTTAACTCTGCCAGTCGAATACTTACCCATAGACCGATAACTTTATTTTCTCCATAGGGTTACATTGGCGGGTTTTCACTTGGAAATTCTTCTAAGTGTTGAGTTTTGCAACTTTGAAATATTCCTTAAAAATCATCCGATCAACGAAAACGAAATTACTCACCTGCTATCAGCAGAGACCCTAGTGCAGGATCCTTGTGCCCAGCACTAACCCTCAAAAGTAATTACATCTGTGAATTCTGATAACCTGATTTTCTCCCTTAGGATAACATTGCCTGGTTTTTGCCAGAAATTCTTCTAAGTGTAGATTTCTCTATAGTATCTTCTGCATCCACGAAGGCCCAATACCAGAAAGAGATTTCCTTTTCCAGTTATCTGTTCTTATTACCTGATCTAGCTTGGAGTCTTCCTCCTCCTGTGTCCAATCTTGTGTTGCCCACCAGGAACCCAACTGATAATATTTAAACGTTGTCAGTTTTCCCATAGTCGAGTTACTTAGCGCTTCCCAGCTCACTAAACTGGAATCTTTCATAAGATCCGCCCAATAAGATATGCCCCTGCTTTTAATGGTTGGCACAATTGATCTTTCAAACATTCAGGGGTGCCCGGGGATTCCCAAATCGCTACCCACGTTTAATAGTATGGGATTGTCAGTGGTTTCCGAACCTACATCCATGTTCTTAATGCAGAGCTTAGAATCTTCAATCTGACCTTTTTAAAAAACTTCTGGTCTCCATACTAAAATAATAATAATAATAAAATCATTTATAGAGCGCATGGTTACACTTAAAATAGTGTGTCCCCGCGCTGTGGATGAGTTCCATAGAGAACGCTTAGATAAAAACAGCAGAACATAATACAGCCACACCCTGCCCTTTACTAATGACTGGGGAAGAGGTGAGTTTTGAGTTTAAGTCGAAAGCGACTTTCGGATGGCTCCATCCCCAGATTCAGGGGGAGTTTATTCCAGTGGGTGGCTGCCAGATAGCGGAATGAGCGGCCGCCCATTCTGGCTCTGAAGATACGAGGGACAGCGAACAGCATACTGCCCAAGGACCTCAGATTGCGTTTGGGACGGTGGATAGTTAGGAGTCTTTTTAAGTAGGGGGGCCTTTCCCATGTGCAATTCGATGGGCAAAGCACATTGTCTTGAACAAAATGCGCTCTTTGATGGGTAGCCAGTGTAACTTGGCCAGAGCGTTTATCCCCGAAGCTCTCCTGGGGAGATTAAGTACCAGACGTGCAGCCATGTTCTGCACTCTGAAGTTGCCCCAAACCTTTTTGACTTAGGCCGATGAAAAGGGCATTACCCAAGTCCAAGTGAGGGGTCACTAGAGCATGGACAAGGGACTTCCTAGAGTTGATGGGCAGGAGATCTAAAACCTTACGCAAGGTTTTGAGAATAGCGTAGCACTTGCCAGTGACTTTGGCAATCTGTTTTCCAAAAGTAAGTTCTGTATCCAACAGAATCCCCAAATTTTTAGCTGAGACTGCAGGTATAGGAGTCAAACCTAGTTCACTCGGCCACCAGTCAGAAGACCACACCGATGTTGCTTTACCCACCAATAGCACTTCGGTCTTGTCCCCCATTGAGACGAAGACAGTTGTTATTTATCCAGCTCGTGACAGCTGAGACAGGCGGAAAAGTTCCTCGCTGTCTCATCATGACCCTGGGTTAGTGTGATCATTAGTTGAGTATCATCACAAAAACAACATTAGTTGTGTATCAAAACAAAAAATTATGCTAACTTTGACTGACCTCCCCAAGCATAGCTAAAAAACATTAAGCCCAATGATGACCTATCTGGCTTATTTGCTAGCATACGGACGTTTTTGAAATGGAAAGCATGGCAATAAACAAGCAGGTTTGGTAGTGCCAAACCTCCTGCCCCCAGTTTCCTCCTCCGCTTCCCCCAAGCTATTCTTGGGCCCTTTGACGCCCAAATAAAACTACCAATTTTGCCCTGTAGCTTGGCAAAGTTAACTGGATGGAATTAAAAAGGAATGTGACTTTCGGGAGTATAACCATCTTTATGAGGTTTACCCTACTTTAGATATTGAACAGTAAATTCGCCCATTTTAGCAATAGATACGATATCGCCTGACTAACTTTCTTCCAATTTGCTCTCAGAATATCCTCCAACTTCTGCGTAATTATCACCCCCAGATATCTCATTTGAGTTTTGGCTCCCTGAATGTTTATTCTCTGGTTCAATTGCATAATCTCAGTTGTTTCTAAATTGACCTTGTAACCAGAGATTGAGCCAAAACCTTCCGTCCTTCTCATCAGACTAGGTTTTGCCTCTTTCGGGTTAACTGTATAGAGAATCAAATCATCTGCGTACAGACCCGTTTTACCTCAAACCCATTACATTTGAATGGAGAAATCGTAGTATCTGCCCTAATCAAATTAGGAAAAGGCTCTATATATAAATTAAATTAGAGCGGAGACAGGGGGCATCCTTGTCTTGTGCCTCTTGTTATACTGAACCAATTCGATAACTCCATTAACCAACACCTTGGCCCTAGGGTTCTGATAGAAGTTTTGCACCGCCTTCACCATATTTTTCTGAAAGTTAAAAACTAATTAGGGTCTCCCAAAGAGACTTCCAGTTCACTTGGTCACATGCTTTAGTAGCATCTACTGCTACTATAGTCAAGGGGATGTTTCGTACTTCCGCCATATCCACAACTCCCATCTTCTGGAAAGTTAACTCATTCAATTGCCTCCCAGGAATAAAACCTCTTTGATCAGAGTGCACAACCCCTTTTATCACCGTATCTATTTGTGATGCCACTATTCAAGTAGATCTTATAATCTGCATTTAGAAGGTATATAGGTCTATAGGAATCTACCTTCTGTGGATCTTTGTTGGGTTTTAGTATTAGCGTGATCGTAGCTTCTGACCAAGAGCTAGAGATATTTTCTCCTACAATATACAGTCTATAACAAAGATGTTAAAGCAGGCAATACGTTAGCCAAGATACATAGGTATACCTCAACTGGAAGGCTATCTGGTCCGGCTGCTTTTCCCCAGGCCATTTTTTTGCACTGCATCCTGACGTCCTCTTCTGTAAACTCCCTTCCCAAGGCTCTCTTCTGTCAACTGTGACAGCATTCACTGGTTTAACCACTCATCTATACTCTTGGTCTGGCGATATGGTCTCCTTGTAAAGCTCACTTAAAAACCCTCTGGCCTCCCGGCCTATATCTACATTCGCACATAACACTTCCCCTGACTCTCTACTATTTAGGCTTCTTATTGTGTTTCTGGCTTTATCTGCTTTCACCTTCCAAGCCAACAGAGAGTTACATTTCTCTCCATAGGCGAAATGTTGGAGCTTACTTGCCTTCCATCTCTCAAGTAATTTTTTTATCCAATTGCGCCAGGAATTTAGCCTGCAAATCCCCTAAATCTTTAGCCAAAATAGACATTACTTGCGCCATCTAGGGAGGCCTTCTGTAACTCCCTCTTTTATCTTGATCTCCCTAATTCTGCTCTGCTCTTTCTGTTTTGCTATCTTTCTTTCCCCCCGTTATAGACTTCAATATCCCCCTTAAATATGCCTTAAAGGTGTGCCAGACCAGTAGCTCATTTGCTGAACCTATATTTATCTGAAAATATTCCGCTTTTTTCCCCCCAAATCTCATCACTTCATCGTCCAATAATATAGTCCTATCTAACATCCATCTCCTTTACCCCTCCTTTTGGTGGAGCTTCACAGACATAGCTACTGCAGAATGATCAGATAGAATTGCTGGAGGGTGCGATAGAGGCCTGGTCTACAAGAAAATAATCTATACAGGAATGATGTCTATACTTTTTGCTATAATTAGTGAAATCTCTTATTCCTTCATTCTTACTACGCCAAATACCCACCAAATTAAATTCTTTTATCATGCTCTTTAGTCTAGCAAATGATTTTTGGGGGGTAACATATTTCACATGTGACGTTCTAGCTAATTCTTTATTGAGAACCAGATTGAAATCTCCTCCTAAAATTATGGGTGCTCCTGTTTCCTATAAACAGACATCAAGCTTTAAGGCTCCTGGCTCATCCTAGTTAGGCTCATAATAGACTGCACAAACTAAAGGCCTATCCTATGTCATTATAGTGGCCACTAGCCATCTCCCCATAGTATCGGTCTCCTATTTCACAACCCTGATTCTGAGATTACTCCTTATAATAATGGCCACACCTCTAGAGCACCCCCCCCCCCCCCTTTGGTCTGAACACACCACATCCTGAACCCAACGTGACTTACAAAAACACTGTCTACACTCCTGCCTCTCTAGATGCATCTTATAGAAAGATTATTTGTGCTGCACTTTCCTTTAAAAATTCTAACACCTTGTACGCTATTACATGTCAAAAAACGTATTTTTTTTAACGATCCATATTCTACTCTTCTTTCCCCACAGCATTCCATCTCCTTTATCATATGTCCTATTTTGTATTTATTCCCCTTCCTTTTCAAATTTAGCATCCTGAGGATTCTTTTTTTTCTTTTTTTCCCTATGCACCCTGTCCCCCCCCCCCCCCCCCCCCCCCCCCCCAATTGGGAACCCCCTTTTTAATCCCTGGGTGCTTCAATCCAACCTTCGTGATCCCCCCCATTCCCGAGAAAGAATTCTAAAGTACCAGGGAAAAAAACAGAAGAAACAGTGCTATATATATATTAGGAACTATTTTTCTAGAAACAATTCAGTTTTTTGATTTATTTAAATATACAGGAGTGTCAAACTTAATATTCCATGTATAGTGATGTTTTTCATTTAATTAATGCATTTGTTCTCATTATTTGTACACATTACTGCATTGTCATTTGACCATTCTTTTATGTCCATGGCCGACAATTACGTTGCCATGACAAACAAGGGAGAAACCATTAGCATATATATCATCAACCAGGAACGCAATGAGTAACATGCAGTGACCAAGGCGGTTTTACCACCGAAACGCGCCTGACCTTGCAATTTGGAAAATAAAAACTCTGTCATCAAGTATCACGGTGTCGGTGCCTGCTTTGGAAAAGGATGTCAGGGTGGTGAAATATATATATATATATATCGCTCCCTGTCCCACTGGAAAATCAGGGCACTCGTGGGCGGGTGCAGTTTGCGGTAATGGGTACCCGCAATAACACTCTTGCTCGACTTTAGAAATTGTATCTTCTAAAGAACTGCACTCGTGGGACCAAAAGATTTTGCGGTGCTCACACCAAAGATTTAATCACAGTTATTGACAAACGCGTTTCAGCATACGCCTTCCTCAGTGTCAATTACATTGTGGATACTGGCCAGGGATATAGCGACAAACAATCATAGACATGGTTGACGGACTTCAATATTATTTGGGTCGCGCCATCTTGGAACATGTCAATACATTTCACATAAGGTGCATTTTACCCCAATATTGGAAACAAATTAAATACAGCCGTGTATCGGCATGGTTCCCCGTATTTGTGCATCCGGGGAAGATGTCGGGTGCTCTAAAATAAAATAAATGCCAGATTTGCTCTCCATAATCGTACGTTGCTGGAATTTATAGAGTTCTGTTTGACGAGCAACATCTTTCTGCAACATCTTTCTGTTTAATGACCAGCTCTATACACAGGTCTCCGGGACCGCGATGGGCACCTGCTTTGCCCCCAGCTATGCGAACTTGTTCGTTGGCTGGTGGGAGGAGCGGGTGCCCATGGTCCTTCAGACTGAGGGACAGGGAACACAGAGAGTGATAAAGTGGCTTAGGTATATTGATGACCTCTTCATCGTGTGGCAAGGGACGATGGAGGGGGCACAGCAGTACATCAGAATGCTGAATGATAACAACTGTAACCTACACTTCTCAGGAACAATAAGTGCAACAACCACTGAGTACCTGGACTTGAAGGTAGTAGTAGACAACAACAGGTTACAAACATCACTATACCGCAAGCCGACGGCAGGCAATTCAATTCTGCGAGCCGACAGCAACCACCCAAAAAGGCGGATACAAAGCATCCCGTACGGAGAACTGCTCAGGATGAAAAGAAATAGCAGTAGAGAGCAGGACTTTGAAACAGCTGCAGCTGGCTGCATAGAAAGGTTCAGCAGAAGAGGGTATGATCCGGTGTCTCTGGATAAATCTTTGAAAAAAGTAAGGAAAATCAAAAGAGAAGATCTCCTGAAGCCAAAAGCCCCCAAAAAACAATCCAAAAATGAAGGGAAATTTCGCCTAATCACGCCATATACTAGCGACTCTATGGGACTCAGAAGAATCTTGCAAAAAAACTGGCATATTCTGGGAACTGATCCCATATTGAAAGAAGATATTCCTACCAAGCCCCTGATCACGTATCGAAAAGCGAGGTCACTAAAAGACTCTCTGGTGAGAAGTCACTTCAAAAAGGTAACATCTAAAACCGGCAAAATTGCTGAGTTGGGGGGATTTTTCCCCTGTGGGAAATGCAAGGCCTGCACGGGATGTAAGAGGGTGCGAGAATATGACATCCCAGGGGCAGGAATCTCCAAATCCATCAAGAAATTCCTAACCTGCAGTACCAACTTTGCAGTCTACTGCCTCATCTGCCCGTGTGGGCTAAGGTATATCGGAAGCACGATCCACCAACTCAAGATCAGGGTACTGGAACATCAAAGGGCAATAGAGAAAGCTGACCCAGCATACCCTGTTGCAAGACATTTTGATCTGGTGCACCAACGAGACAGAACCAAATTGCAGTATTTTGGCTTAGACTTTGTACCTGAAAACCCAAGAGGAGGCGACAGGTTAAAAACATTGAGACGCTTAGAATCAAGATACATAATTGACCTCATGACTAAGGCACCAAGGGGATTGAACTATGGGGAAGAACTGGCGGTACATCTGGGAAAATAATTGAATGAGAGAGACAGTATCAAACCCCGCATAATTGATTTAATGATATGACGGAGTGAGTGTTAAGTTTAACTTTATGTAATTTGTAATCATTTGGATCATGGATCCTTAGAAGGGTGATGGTGAGCTGGGGCACTGTATATAGTTTGCACTGGAGTGGACCAAAGTATAGCTCTTGCCAATACATGGCTTGATGGACTCTGGAAACTGATTTAACGGGGCTTTATTTTAGAGCACCCGACATCTTCCCCGGATGCACAAATACGGGGAACCATGCCGATACACTGCTGAATTTAATTTGTTTCCAATATTGGGGTAAAATGCACCTTATGTGAAATGTATTGACATGTTCCAAGATGGCGCGACCCAAATAATATTGAAGTCTGTCAACCATGTCTATGATTGTTTGTCGCTATATCCCTGGCCAGTATCCACAATGTAATTGACACTGAGGAAGGCGTATGCTGAAACGCGTTTGTCAATAACTGTGATTAAATCTTTGGTGTGAGCACCGCAAAATCTTTTGGTCCCACGAGTGCAGTTCTTTAGAAGATACAATTTCTAAAGTCGAGCAAGAATATATATATATATATAATATATATATATATATATATATATATATATATATATATATATATATATATATATATATATACACATATATATATATATATACATATATATATATATATATACATACATATATACACACACACACACAACCTTTACAACCTACAACTACATCCCCAACACTGTATTCTAAAATACTCATCCCTCCATCCGCTCTAGGAAAGTATCAACTCCTTCTAGATAATAAAAGTTGTACATCTTGTTGCGCCACATTATTTTTAGCAAGTGCAGGAAATTGCATCTGCACCTGAGCTCCCTTACTCCGAAGTTCACTCATCCGAGATCCCAACTCCCAATGCCTGTGTAGTTCTCTTACCTAGATCTGACCTTATTTGGTAACTAAAGTATTAATATTTTAATATTCCCTCCTTCAATGCTCTTCCCAACACCAGTTCCTTCACTGCCTAGGTTTGAAAGTGTATCAAAATTCTCCTCAGCACCTTCCTGGCAGGATTTAGCTTAAGGGATCCCTATGGACTCTCTGAATCTCCTTCTCCAGCTCAATATCCGGTCTATTTTTCAAAACTCCTTCTCTTAACAGGTTACATATAAAGGCTTTAATATCTTCCTTCTCGGACCCTTCTGGTATTTTAAGGATGCTCAAATTATTGCGTCTTGCTTGCGTCTCCAGCCTCTCCATATCTTCCTCTGGCACTCTATTCTGCTTTTTTAATTTTTCTAATTCCTTTGTGTTCTCAGTCACAGCTTCCAATAAAACCTTCACTTCCCCTTCCAAGATTCCAGCTCGCTGTGCTATATCATCGAGTTTTCCTTCCAAAGTCTCGCATTTGTCTTGAATACCGCTCAGGTTTGTCTCAGAAACCATGAGTTTTGTCAGAATGTCTTACCTCAGACTTAGAAACATCTTTTCTATCTGGCTCTCCACTCCTCCTGTGGCTCCTTCTACCATTCCTCCTATGCCCATACTTGTACATGTGCCTGTGCCTTGCTGATTCTTTAAATTCTCTTCTCTTGAAATACTCCCTTGAGGGTAAGGAGGGGACACCCAGTGGGCCGGAGATGGGGTAATAGTAGGACAACCATCGGCCTCTTCGTTTCCCACCCCACTTATATTTTCTCCACGATCATCTTTGTCCTGTCTCTCAGATAATACAGAAAATCTGTTTTCAAACTGTATTGGCAAAGAGGGCAGGACACTCTTATTCTCCGCCCCCCATGCGGTGTCGTAATCAGCTCCATTATCCTAAAGTAAGAACTAAGGGTTGGAAGAGATTTTGTAAGGGTAGGGGATACTTTAGGGCCACACAGCTTAGGTTTCCCTCCTGTTTCACCCTTTTTTCTTCGTGGACCGGGACCGAGACCTCTCCACTCTCTCTCTGCCCTTTAATTCTTCCACCTCCTTTAGGCTCAGGAATCGAGCGCAGCAATTACCTGCTTTTGCCTTGTGTGCCTTGCGTATCTTGTGCACTTTGTCCCCACTTATTTGAGGCAGTCTCCGCCACAACTGCCGCTCCGGGCAAATCACTCTTGTTGCCCGGGCCATCTGCCTCCCTCTGCATACCGTCCGGCTCCCTCTGCAGGCAGTTACTTACTTCTATATGGGTAGTAGCGGGTAACACAATTTCTCTTCCTACTCTCTTGCTACCCTCCTCTAAGATCGATACCTCGGGGAGGGGGCTCTTCCATCTGCTTCCACACGCTCCAAGCTGATGCCTTCACTGGGCTTCCACTCGAGCCCCAACTCTGGCTCCACTCCTGAATTCACCAACTCATCTGACGCCCACTAGCCGAGGGCCTGCTCCTCTACGCCGCCGTCCCGTTCCACACACCTCTCCCTCGCCGGCTCCCAGCGTCCAATACTGGCGCAGACTCCTCTAACCTGTAACCCAACTAGCAACGAAGCAGCCCATGTCCTCCTCCAGCGGACCGCAGCTCTGCGCCAGATTTCTCCGTATAGCTCCACCTCTACACCCATAAGTGGTAAGCCAAACTTTCCAAGTTCGTTCCTCAAAAATCTATTTGCCAACTGTTACAACATATATTTTACGTTTAGTTACTGAATCGTGCCAAGTCCTCTCCTACCTTGCTTCCATTCTTTCCCCTTGTTCCTGGGAGGTTGTGCGACGGGCATCAGCCTGCGGCCATGTTCCCCCCCCCTCCAGGTCACCTACAGATTAATGTTGCTGTGTATTGTGCAGGGCCAAATTTACGGAATTAGTGCAGGAAGCTGAGGGGGGAATGGGTGACCCTCCACTTTGGATGTAGATTATGCCTTTCATGTCCTTTATTAGCAATGTTTTCCCCTGAAAAAAGTGGCATGATAGCTTTCAGAGCTAGTCTTGTGGCTAAGAGCTCAAGGTAGTTCATATGGCTGCTGAGTGGTCCAGGTGCCTTGGGCAGTTAACGTGTGCATGTGAGCTCTCCACCTCACAAGAGAAGCATTCAAGGTGACTACCACCTGTGGAAGGTGGTCTAGAAAGGGCCTGCCAAACAGGTTGTTGCTGTTCCACCAGAGAAGAGTGCTCAAACCGGATGATTATCTATACTAGATCCTCCCAAAGCACTTTATGACCACTGCCTTAAGATATACTCTGGTAGCACACACGTGAGGCCTGGCATGTGATAAAAATCGCCGCATGAAACCATCCCCCCAACAATATCATAGCAATTCGAACACAGTGATAGGACAGTGTGTCTGAAAAAACATAGCAGTTGTTGGAATGTCAGCACCCTCTGTTCAATAAGATGTACTTTGCCAGACCCCACATTTAGACAGAGGTTTAGAGGTGGACCTCTTGCACCTTAAGATGCTACTTTCGCCTTCATGGTAAAACTTGGGATGTGAAATAGGAGCATTGCTAATTGAGTGTGTGCAAGAAATTGCAATTTGCTGTTGTTCAGCCAATTATCTTAAGTATGGAAAAACATGTATGGCATTTCTGAGCAGGCATGCTGCTACTATCGCTAGGCACTTTGTAAACACCCTTGGAGCTTTAGACACTGCAGAGAGTAACACCTTAAACTGGTAGTGTTGTCCACATACCATAAATCGAAAGTAGTAGTACTGCGCTAGGTGGATCGGAATGCAAATGGATGTTTCTTTCCGATTCAGTACTAACTGGAAGTAGTCTTCGCATTGCAGCAGGATGACGTCCTGTAAGGTGACCATGTGAAAGTGTTTACAGAGGATGAACCTGTACAATAGTCAGATGTTGATGATTTGCTGGATCGAGCTAGTCTTTCTGGGGATCAAAAAGTAAAGTAAGTACACCCCTGCCCCACTTTGCTGTACAGGTTGTAAGGTGCTCGAGCTGGGAGAGTATGACACTCTTCATCCAGATAGCGAAGGTGGCTTGAACTTAGTCTTGTCACATTTGCTCGGCTATTGGAGACAGAGGTCAAGTACTTTACAGTAAGACTTCACAGTTAGGTTGAGGAGATTTTTCATGTCTCTAGAACTGCAGGTCTAGTAACATTTTTAGGATTTTTCGAGCCCTGATGTTGTTTCAATGCTGAGCAGGTCTTCGATGCTCTCAAGCATTCTTAGGCATGGTAAGAGTCCATGCACCTTTTTACTCGGTGCTGAAGTGGTGGGAGCATGTCGAGAGTCCATACCCCTTATTTTGCTCGATGTGGTGCCAGTTTAAGTGAGCATGCCAGTAGGATGCGGCTGTGTACACTTTGGGTCTGGGTTAGGCCCCAGTTTTCCCCTGAAGAGGTGCTTTGCCTCACCATCTGATCTTTTTAGGGGTCAAGGCTTACCTGATTGTTCATCGAAGCTTGAGGAGTTGACTTGGTTTCTGGCACATGTTGCTGTGCTTTTCCAAAATTTTCTACCTCCGCTTTTTTGTCAGAGGTCTGTGGTGAGAGCTGACCCACCTCCTGGTCCTGGCTGTGTAACTGGGAGCTTTCAACGACTTTGATGCAGACACTGGCAGATGCCTCCAATAGAGTCACTCTGCATTTTGTAATGTGTACAGCGTCTGCCTCATCAATGTTTTAGTGTATTTTAACAATGAACTGTGAGGCTGGTCACAAACGTTGTGTAGGTCTGCCCATGCATATTTTGTATTACACTGTGAACAGAAGTGAAAACGGGTTCATACAATACTTGAGTCCCTGATGCATTCTCAAGATTGGTCTGGAGGTCTTCGACAAAACCATTCAGTTGACGAACGCCTGATCAAGTAGACCCCACAGAAAATGTTGGAAAATCCCAAAGCAGTTGCTATTCTCCTGAACAGCTAAACTCAAGGAAACTCCATTAAGATGTGTTCATGCCTTTCGTCATTATAACTCCACAAAAGCTTCCCGAGCCAGATTCCAGAAGAGAACAATCTATGGTGGAGTTGTTGTGCTGCTGCATTGTAAGACAAAGAAGGGGTCACAACAGGTCTTGTGACTCAAACTTCTTAGTAAAAAAAACTTGCAAACGTTCAGGCCCACAACAAGATGGCATGAGTATCCAGTGCATGTGGATCTACAGCTACACATGCTGCAAATGCATATGTCATGGTGATAGCAGCGTCATGATTGGCTTAGGAGAGCCTGGGAGCCAGGGTGTTTCCCGATGCTGGAATTCTAGACAAGAAGAGGAGGAGGACAGAGGAGAGGCGCAGACGGCCCTTACCAGGCAAGCGCTTCCCCCCCCCCATCCCCCCACCTAATAGGAAGCAGCAGCTACTGCTTTAAATGTTGTACATAGAGGCTGAACCTGACATAGCGTTCTTCCCTCCTGATGAGATGTGCTGATGACTCAGAGGAAAGGAGACAATTGGTGCCTGCACTGGGGAGAGCAAGTCACACTGGTGTTCACTCAAAAAGCAAGCTTCAAAGCTGACGCAGTCTTTTGAAGAGCAAAAAGGGAACACTTGCAAGAGGGGCCGCCCCATTGTTTAGGCAAACTAGCTGGCACTGGGGGAGAAGAGAGGAAACCTGTTGCCAAACTTTTTTCAGAGGCATGTAGCTACTTTGGAAACCACACCTCTGGGTTTGGGCTAGGGAGCTCTGGATACAGAGAGGGGTTCTGCCATCTTCGAAGTGGGCAGAATTCTGGGATAGCCTGATACAACACTTCCCAGGAAGAAGTCATCAAGAGAAAGGGGTACCTGGTATCCCATTGGTTACCAACCACATCCTACCGAGGGCATTTTCTGTACATAAATCAGGCACCTCTGGCACTCAGATCTAAGTTTTCAACTGGACTGGAAAAGGACTGCCCTGCTGCAGTAAGTTCCCCCGCAAAGAAAGTCTGCACCGAAGTGAACTGCACCTGCTGTCGAGCAAAGGGAGAGACTGTGCCTGCTGTGTTCTGCTTGGGGAGAAGTCATGTCCAGAGTTTAGCCAAAGCCAGGAAATGCCAAGGGTCAGCCAACTGACCTCATTCTCATAGCACAGGGACACAACAGCTATAGAAGCGTGCCAAGTGGTAACCCAGATACCCGAATCATCGCACCCCTACATCGTGCAGCACCAGGGACCAGGATGCAATGCTCAGAAGTTGCACACAAGGTTGCTGGACCGGGGAGAGTCATCTGAGTGCAGTTGGTCGCTCAGAACCCAAGCTAGTGACCAGAGAAGGATTTGGCAGTGACCGCGACACTGGATGACTGGCAGCCAAGTGGTGACTAGACTTCGGCCATATCAGGGAGGAGATCATGGGACGTCGAACCCTGTATCCCGGACCCCCTCATAACCCTCATGGACGGAGGAGTCTCTGCAGAAAGACCCCTTTCAACCATGTCACCTCCATAGCATCCTTGAGAACCTTCAAGCATTCTTTATGCTCAGCATCAGGACCACTTCCGTAGATATTCATTAGACGAGGATAAAGGAAGGGTAAATGTTTCTGAGGGCATTGCTGGTCCCTCGGAGTGGGTCCATGCCAAAGTTGGTCGCCTCAAGTAACTCTAGTTGACCGCATTGCAACTTGCCCAACCTTCTGTTCAAAACATTTTTAAGTGTCAAATTTGTTGAATTTGCCAATATTTGTTCAGGCTGATTGAAATGCTGTGAGTTACTATACCTTGTAAATTCTACATATCCTGAACCCTCTGCTGGATCGTTTTAATTGTGGTGTAAAAATACAGTCTATTTTTGTAAATTGGTGTCTGATTTCATTGGTGTCTTGTCCATTTCTTCTTCAATTGTTTAGGTCCTGTTTAAATGCTTTACACGTGTTCCTTTAAGTAATCCTTGCTACTCAAAGTCATAGCACCCCAGGTTTTAGCTAAAGGTTTGACAATAAAAAAAACTAAAAGTTCTAAAGGGATTGGTAAGTGTATTGCATGGTGAGGTTGTATAACCACACTATATAAAACACCCCATTGCTCACAAAAGCATGATGATGGCAACTTAAGCCATCTATTCTGTTAGTCCGAGAGCCAGACAGATAGTTGGTGATCAGCTAAATCTCATGCCTGTACACCCAAGTCTAGAACCTCAGTGGTTTTTGGAAAAAATTAGGAAACCCCACTTCTTCCTGGCTGTTAGTGTACCATATTGCAAGTCACGTTGACAGTCAAGATCTGGACAGACTGCCCACAAATGGAGAGTAAGCTTTGAGCAACAGTTGAATCATCCTCAAGTTGAGCAAGCGGATGTGCAGGACCTGCTCCTCTGGAGACAAGAGGACTCTGATCTCCAGATGAGCACCACACACAAGGGTGGATGCTTCCATCACCACCATAGTTTTAGTAGGTGGAGAGCAGAAGCACATCCCTTGGGATGGATGCCCACCACAGACCACCAGGCCAGATCAGCTAGGTTGTCCAGGGAGATCCTGATGAACCCAGACAGATCTCCTTTGTGCTGCGTTGAGTGCCTCTGGGAAGCCCTCGTGTGCCAGTGTGGGTACGTGACTAGGAGGGTGCAGGAAGTCAGAAGAGAAAGAGCATCAGAACTGGAATCTGAACTCCCTCTTTAAACATCGGAAACTTATCCCCAGACCTCTATGGAGAAGTGAAAGCTTGAAGCAATATTGGGTCCTGTATTGGCCCCATGAACAGGAACTACTAAGGGGGTTTTTAGGTCTGAGATCGGCACACTGATGGAAAGGCCCAGAACAGGTGTACTACCTGCGGGTGATGGAACACCACTTGTCGGGAGCTGACTTTGAACAGTCAGATGTCATAGGATCAGGAATACAGAGACCCCTCACCTCCCCAGATGAGCTGTAACCACCACTATCACTTTGGCGAAGACACAAGATGTTTATAACTCGAAGGAGGACTGCGTATCAGTATTGAGTGGACACTTCGACTAAAGTCAAGTACCTCCTGTGAGGCAGCAGGATAAACATTTGAGAGTAAGTGTCTTGAAAGTCTAGAAACACCATTAGGTCTTCTACCACAACCACCAACAGAACCTAAGCGTGTTTCTGCACAGGAACAAGTACAAGACTCTTAGGTTTAGGATCGGACACAGACGGCTATTCTTTTTGGAATCCAGGAAGTACAGAGAGCAGCACAGCTGCCCAATTTCCTTCTCTATAACAAAGTAGACTGCTCCTTTCTTATGCAGGGCTGAACCTCCTACTCAAGAATTAGAAGATGGTTTTCTGACAGAAGAGACTAATAGGTGGCTGGGATCTGGAAAGTGGCCGGCTGGAAGGGAGGGTGTTGCACCTATCTATAATATGAAGAACGTACTGGTCTTCCGACCAGCCATATATGCTTCATCAAGAGGAAGCTAAGCAGCTTTCAGGATGGTGCGAGGGTGGCTAGGAGAAGGAGGTTGGCTGCTGGGTTTGGCTAACCCTTCCCCTGCCACTGCACTATCAAAGCTGCAGGTTTTATTGGTGCTGGGCTGTTTGGGATGGCCAAACATTGGCAAACAAAGCTCCCGCAACTGCTGCCTTTCTCTGGTAAGTGACTGCAATCACAAAGATCTTGACATCAATCTGCCCATTCAGAATGTCTCTAACACTGTCAGTTTACAAACAGACTCATCCCATTGATTGACAGACATTCCCATAAGTGCAGCCTGCACATGGCCATAGAACCGGATAATCTGAGTCAGGCACCCTTACTTAATATCACAGATGGGGCCATTGTCTTGGTCATTGAGTCAGCACAAACTAGGCCTGCTCGGATGATGTGCTTGAGGTGTTATCTAACCTCGACCACCTTGACAAAGTGGTTCCCGAGAAAGTTAATTAAGTGTAACACCACAACTGAAGCCATAACCCACTGATCATATGTGTATATTGCTTGTAGGCAGGCAGAGTTTAGAGAATGTAGGGTTAAGCTGCCCGCCAAAAATAATTTCTCCCCCATTGTTTCTAACTTGGTCGACTCATTGTTGCTTGGAGCTTTTGGGAAAGCGCCAGGATTCTGCTTATTGCAGGACGAAGCCTGCACAAGTAAGTTCTCCAGGAGAGGCCACGCACCTGGGCACTGGTCTATATCTCCTGGCTATGATGTAGTTCACTGCTGGGGCTGATGAGGGGTTCTCCCAGGCAGCCATTGCTGGGACTTGAAAGTCTTATTGAAAGGCAGCAAGGGTTCCAACAAGGTTGTGGGTGTCAGCTAGTTGCCTGCTTCACTGCTACCATTTTGTGCCAGGCTGAACCATGTTGGGATTCTGAACTGGATTAGATTCAGTGCTAAAGATATTCTCCATTGTTTGCCAAAAGCATTGGCATGACTAGGTATCCTGTTGGTATTCTCTTTAACTCTTCCTCTACTAGGCTCTGGGCCTCTCTGCTGGACCGCAATAGGATAGCCTGTGACTTTGACGCTTACTGTTCTGTAGGTGGCATTGGTGTCTATGGTACCTGTGTAGGTGGAAGTTCAGCAACCCACTGCCTTGGTGCCAGATGTCTTCCAAGTGGAAGAGGGGGTGTATGGCACCAGGACTTCTGTGGGAACCCAAACTGAGACCTAAAAGGTCTCATTTGGTCAAGCTGTGTTCCACAAAGAAATGATGCATGCTAGAGAATCTCCATCGTAGGATATAGAAAATGGGACAGAAGAGTTCCTGAAGCACGAAAATCTGGATCAAGCTGGTGCAAGATATGGCATAGGCAGCTGGACAAAGCTCCTAGGGAGGGTGGAATGGGAGCGGCAGGGAGGTGCAGGACTCTGATATCCACCCTTTTTGGTTCCAAGAACATCTCTGCAGGAGGGTAGAATGAACTGAGGGGACTTTGCTCTCAAGCAGTGCGTTTATGAATAAAAATGATGCTTGTAAAACATTTTGAAGCAGAATTTCTTTTCCTAATTGGCAGATGTAACGTTAGCAAAATGATTTATTTACCAAAATTTCTATACCTTTTCAGAACCATCTGCCTAAATTTCGAACAGCAAATCTTTAGAGAATAGAGAGCATTTTTTCTGGATTCATTTGGGGATATAAAAGATCACGCAGAGCCTACAAGTTTATTTCGCTTCCAAGAGATAGAGGAGGCCTCTCTGTCCCTAATCTCAAGATTTATTGGTGGGCTACACTATTGAAGTATTGTAAAACCTTATTGACCCCAAATAGACATCCGATACAAGAAGGTGGGGTTTCAACTCCCCAAGAACTCATCCTAGGCTCGGAGACAGGCGAGCATTTGTGGCGATTAACATATGACAACCACTTTAAAAACGTCTGTTTTAAAACACTCGCAGGCATTTACAATGCATGGAAAAATATACGTAAACTTCTAGGTATCGGACGGTACTCCTTCTACACTAGCCTCTGTCAAAATAGCAATCTACCAGAAATATTTTCGGATTCCTATATGCAAAGATGGGCTAACTTTGGGATTACCCAATGTGGGGCCTTTTTTTCGACAACTGGCTTCAAATTGTTCGAAGAATTGAAGTGTGAGTTTGGCCTAGAATATAGAGATTTTTTTAAATACCTTCAAATTAGAGATTTTCTAATGAAAAAAGGTGGTGATAATGCAGAGTTTTACAAAATCCAGGCAATTGAAACAGTTACCCGGAACACCACAGTCAAAATAAGGGAAATTTATAACAATCTAGTTTCTTCATTACAGGACGATTTGGATAAACATATCTGCAATTGGCAAAATAAATTTCACATAAACGAAGGTTCAGTCCAACAGGCATATCAGCTTTCACAAACGATACTAATCTCACCAAAACTACAAGCACAATATTATAAAACTTTTTCTCAACTATATTACACTCAACACAAAATAGCTAAATGGGGCACCGGTAAAGGTACTCAATGTCCAAGATGTGCATTACACGAAGCCGATATAATTCATATATTTGCTACATGCGACTCACTAAGACTCATTAGACGTGAAATCTCAAATTTTCTGTCTGGAATTTGGAACACAAGAATAGAAATCTCAATAGCCGAAATGATACTCTGAGGTTGTGCTGGCTGCTGCTTGTTCAGGCCTGACACGGGGAACCACGACCTCTCCTGGCCGTTTAGCGGAGTTCCGACGTTTCTGGATGGGGCCATTACCGCGGGCGGTGCAGCGTGCCGAATGCTGAGGGAATTCCAGTAACGACGATGGAGTGCGGGGCCTCCCACGTTCTCCGCTCACAGTGGTGACCCTATTGGAACCTCTCCTGGCCCTTCTGCCTACCCGACTTGCGGACAGGGCTGCCTGCTTTCTTCTGCGGTCGGCACGGAGGCCCTGCACCTGCCCCGGGGTCGAGCCCGACTTTGGCCGGTAAGTCTGTGCGGCCTGGAGGTTTGCTGCTGGGCATCCCGAGGCACGAGGAACGCCCGCCCTGAAAGCACAAAATTAACATTCTTGTTGCGCCCGACGTTTGGCGCCCACACTGTACGGACTGCCCGGGGGCCTAAGCAGAGAACATTGTCGCTCTCGCCCCCACCCCCCTCTTTCTTCAAAGCGCACTGGCGTGGCAGGTGCGATCCATGAGTGCACGTGAAGAGAGCGCAACATTATTCCAGTGCAAACACCTCCATAACCTTATCTGAAGGATTGTTACCTTTAACTATTGACTGCGCTGCCTTGGAGACTGGAAGTCCTGAGAGTGATTGCCACTTTGACTGTGTACTATGTAGAGAGGATCCCTCTTTTGCTCTGCTGTTTTTGTTGGAAGCAATCCTACCTCCTTTGAGATCAGTCCCAGGGAGACTGCAACGCCACTCCACACTCACCTGCAACTCCTGCTGCCACGGTGTTCCCTTGGTAACAGGGGACTACAACTCCCAGAGTCCTTGGGGGCGCCTACGGTCGGTAATATTCTGCGGTGAGAACCGTCCTAAAGTGACCAGGAGCCTTGTGGGGTGAGAGCTGCATTTACCCACCCGAGGATCAAGCTACCAGACACCTGCTTGCTTCCCGGTCGCCTGCCTCCCGCCGCCTCGCTCCTCCTCCATCCCGGAGCGCGGCCGCCGAGCGGAGAGCGGGCCAGGGGACTCCAACCCCCAGAAGCCTTAGCGTCCCCACACTGCAAACGTCCGCGCCAGGAGGCGCATAAGTTCAGTATCAGTTCAGCTTCGCGGGACGCCGGGCGAAGCCCGGGCAAAGGGCGGGCCGTTTGTAGCCGTCCGGGGACGACCAGGGACGGGCCACCCCCCTTGGTGCTGCGGTGCCACCGGACTTGGACCTGGAACTATTGACCCAGGTACTGCTTTCCGAGGCTCTGGACTGTTTAACTGTTTTTTGTAGCCCACTTATATAAGTTTGAGCTCTATTTACTGTTGCTGGGAGAAGGGTCGTAGGGACCCAAGTTTGTTTAGTCATCTGCTAATTGTGGAGTCACTGGGTAAAGTAGTATTTATAGTACAACGAATTGACTCTGGGGTAATAAGAGTGATTAGGCTGTAGGCTTAAAAAATGTCTAATCACCCTAATACACGCTCTGTAATGAGCAAAACTCACAATAGAGAGACCCCCAAACACATGAGAGCGCCAACTAAAGAGCCTGCCTCTACTAAAGGAAATAAACCCACGGCAATTGATTTAATGCTAAAAAAGTCTCGGGTGAAATAGAACGCATGGAAAGGAGTTTATCCTCCTCACCTAATCTTAATGCAATTACTTTAACACCCTCTAGAGAACCAGCAGTGGCCGATAGCCCAATTATGATAGTGAATGTGACCCCACCAAATAATGAAACTGATGATGTCCCCTGTGCACAATCCCCGGGGACAGAAATATTGGGCCGTAGCGAAATGACCCACCAGAGAAAAACAAAGCGTCAGGGGAGGACCAAAGGGCCACAGAGACAAAGGAAAGCACTTGTAGGAGGCAGTCGCTCTAAGACGAGCCAAGAGGCCATCCTAGTAGAAAATAAGACCCAAACAGACACAAATCCCCCAGGATGGGTCGCGGCAGTCCTAGGAGATCTCAAAAAACATCTAGAATCCTTTATAACTGCGCAGCTAAAACCAATTATAAGTAAGGTGGACAAAATTGCGTGTGAGTTGTCTAAACAAAGTAAGGTAATAGAACACACGCTTAATAAATACTCTACTGGCCCTAATCAACCAAATGAGGTGGTCACAATTGATAATGTTGACAAAAATATATTGCCAATTAACAATTGTGTTAGTCATACTCAACACACAATTGCCCAGATCCATGAGGCACCAAAAATTTGCCAAGACTTAAGAGGGGGACCCAATAACGAACAGAGAGGGGGACACACTCAAAAGACGAGTTTTAAAAACACGGACAAAGCCCCTTTACAACCACTAATGCAATGGAGACAGGAAGATTCTTACCAGAGTAATGGGAATCACGGTCCATTTTATAGGGATTCTGACCCTTTCCTCACCACAAACAGCGCCGCCCCACATATAGAACTCCCCCCAGAGGCCAGCCCATTTTTAATAATCTTCGCAGGGGTACCAGAAATTAGGGCTACTGAGAGAAAATCACACTCCCAATTACATGCAAAAATCTCCAAGTGGTTGAATAAACATAGACCCTTAAATAAGGGGGACAGAGGAGAGATAGTGCATGTAAGAAGAGTGAATTGGCTTGGCGGAAGGAAAAAAGATATAAGAGGGGACTGCATAGTGGCAAATTTCAGAGACACTGGGCTGGTTGACTATATCCTGAAGAACCCCAACAGGAATCAAACTAGCACAATTTGTGCACTCCTACTCTGGTATTTTTACCCAAGGAGTTGGGACACTAATGGTGCTCATGATGGTAGGTGGAACCCGGGAAGACCTCAACGCATACAAAGACCAAGACCCGCAGGCTTCCATGACCAGTTCTTACCTCCGCGAGATTACTCTCAGTGGAGAAACAGATTTGCCCCCCTGCAGTCGCTTGAGGATAATGATTGACTCATCCCAACAGAAAATAATCCCGTAACACCCTTAGCTACTAGTGAATGCCCATGTCTTGAAACAGAGGGTAGTTGCCTGAGCGACGGGAATGAACAAATCTTGAGGTTAGAAGAACCAACTTCACATGGGGAGGAGACTGAAAATACCAGAGCCAACAGTAGTGGGTGAGGTTAAAATAAATGAATTTAGCACAGTGAGTAGGAAAGAGAATAGGGCTGGGCTGACTGTGTTATCCTGGAACATAGCGGGCCTGGAAGCTAAACTCAACAACAAGGAGTGGAAATAATCCATAAGGGGCTTTCATGTTATAGCTCTCCAAGAAACATGGGCGCGAGATTCTGACCTCTGTCAATTGGAGGGTTATAAATGTTTTTTCAGACCTGCCCAAGAGACGAAATCTGGGAGAGCAAAAGGAGGCCTAGCGATATATGTAGATTTAGACCTAAAGGGTACTTGGTCACAGGCAGACTGGGCTTCAGACACATTACAAGCAGTTTCACTCCAGGGACAGGGGCAGAGACTACTTTTTCTAAATTTTTATAACTCGGGCCCAGTTGATGGGAATTTTCCTATACTACTAGAGCTTGAGAGCAGGATAAATGAGGAAATAGATCTAAGGACGAAGGGGCCTGAACCAACTGTCCTGCTGATGGGGGATTTCAATTGTCACCTTTGCCCTTGGTTGCTTCCCATTTCTGCTGATTGGTCTACCTGCCGTTTAGAAAAGGGTCCCCACTTCGAACATAATAAAGAGGGCACAATGTTGATGAAGCTTCTAGACAATTTTGCGCTCACCCATATTATGGACTTAGTTGAACTGAAAGCAGGGGAGACACCCATACCCACATTTAAAGGGAGTGGCTGTGGGTCTATAATAGACTTTATAATGATCTCTGCTCACTCTAAAGATCAGATTATAAGAACCGGAGTGGAGTCCCTTCAGCGATCACAATCCCCTTTCCCTGGAAATTAATTACAAAGACCTACCAGGGGAAAATCTAGGGGGTGTCTCCGAAATTCAACCAACGGACCAAGGGAGACGTATAAGGTGGACAATGATCAACCCGCAAGAGTTTTACACCAAGTTAGTGGGTGAAGGGAAAGGGCATATAGAGACCTGTTTAGATCCCACAATAGAGGGCAGAGGAGTGGTCGTGGCTTTCGAATCACTAACTAAAATAATAGAAGGGTTATTGACAACTAAGAGGCCTGTCAAGCAATCATCTTCCCCAAGATGGTTTGACACTGACTGCTCAAGGGCTCTAAGAGAACTAAAGCAGAGTTTAAAAAAGGTCCCGAGAAACAAGATTGAAATTGCCCGATGCAGACAGAACTATAAAACACAGGTAAAGAGAAGAAAGAGCGCCCTCCAAAAAGAAGTTTGGGCAGACCTTAGAGAGGCAGGAGAAAATAGGGACTATGCCCAGTTTTGGAGAATTATAAATAGACCCCGTTACCAAGACTCAAGCTCCCCAGTTATCAGTACCAACATACTACCAGATCAATGGATTAACCATTTAAAATCTCTGTATAACCAGCAGGAGGTAGATATTGGAGATGGGACCTGGGAGGGACCCAGGCCAGAAGCATTAGAATTCTCCCTGGAGGAAGTTCTAAAAGCAATTATAGGGTTGACGCATAATAAAGCTCCAGGCCCGGATGGCAGCCCCCCCCAGACCTATTTTTAAGTAATACTGATCTATGGGCACCAATCGTGACTAGAGTACTTAATGCAGCAATTAAATCTGGCCTTCACGCGTTCTTGGTCAACTGCAGTGATTGTCCCTATATACAAGAAAGGTTGTAGGGACAACCCACAGTGCTACAGACCAATCTCGCTGATTGATGTCTCTGCTAAAGTACTTGGGAGGGCACTTTTAAACCGCTTAATAGAGTGGACGGAAACCCATAACACCTTGGTGGATACCCAGTACGGGTTCCGAACAGGCAGGTCAACTAGTGACCAATGTCTCAATCTATACCTTCTCGCGGCTAAATATACTAAGACGGAGGAAGGGACCATGTATATGGGATTCATGGACCTAGCAGCGGCATTTGATAATGTTAATAGAGATAAACTCTGGACACTTATGTATAGATTCGGAATTGACCCAGATTTGATCAATGTACTTAAGGAGTTGCACTGGAATACCACTGCCAAGGTCCGCTATAGCAGGGGGGGGGGGGGGGGGGGGGGGGGGAAGAGTACTGATCCCTTACCGTGCTCTGGCGGGGTGAGGCAGGGGTGTATCCTTGCACTGTTTTTGTTTTCCCTCTACATAAACGATCTGGAGAGCGCCCTGCTAGCTCTGGGGACTGACTGCCCAAGGGTAGGACAGCGCCACATACCGGTACTTTTGTACGCAGATGACGCGGTCCTCCTCGCTCGAACTGCAGTCAGTCTCCAGCTCCTAATTAGAGGTTTCACTGAATTCATGCAGAATCTGGACCTCTCCGTCAATCTGACAAAGTCTTTCATCATGGTAGCAGGGAAGAAACCACACAAGAGATTTGTGTTCAAAATAGGGGATCATGTCCTGGACACTGACCACTTTCCCGTACCTGGGTCTCCTATTCGATGAAAAGATTACGTTTGCCCCACTGATTGAGGAGAGATCTAGGAAACTTGTGTCGGCAAATGGGGCTATATTAAATTTTGCTCGAAGAATGGGTCGTTGGTCTCCTGAGCAGGTGATAACACTGTATAGTGCGGTTAGTACCTTGAAGGCTATCTATGGAGCAGAGGTCTGGGGTTTTAGGGATGCGCAAAAGATCCAAGGAGAGGAAGACACATTTTTTAAAAAACTGTTAAAGCTTCCCCAGAGCATCTCAGCAGCAATCACACACAAAGAGCTAGGTACCCCATATATATCTGACCTGATCAGAATGAGACCAATTTTGACCTGATTTAAAATTTGGCAAAACCCTAATGCTGAATTAACCAGACAGATCATCAAGGACTGTTTACAGAGAGATAGATGGCTCCAAATCCCCTGGTTGAAATACATCAAAGAATCACTAGGGTCCATCAACCAAGAAATGTTATTCTCTGACCCCTCAAATGTGGATCCCTCCTGCAGACATTATGTACATAAGCAATTAATGGAAAAATATGATTGCAGGGGGATGGAACTTGACTCTACTAAATCCACGGTAGTAGCCTACTCGCTTGTATGTAATGAAATTGGCATGGAACCGTATCTCTTTTTAATGTACAGTCAACATGAGAGATTTTTAATGACTCGTTTTAGGCTCAATTTGCTGCACAATATTTTAGCTTACCCGTCTGGTTTTACGCTAACAATTGAGCAGAAGGGTGCCTGCGGCTGCGACAATATGTCTCCGCAGGACACCCTTCATTTTGTATTACTTTGTTCTTTTTATAAAATCCCGCGTCGGAGGTTTCTGGTGGACATTTTAAAGGAATCAAAAATTAACCATGCCAAATCTGCTCTACTATTTCTGCAAAGAGCAACTGAGATGAGTACCTTGTGTGGTATTATGAGTTTTCTAAAAATTGTGATCAAATTAAGAAATACAAGGGGCTGATGGTGGACGAATTGAGATGAAATTAAATGTGCTGCTCTCTTTTTTATGCCTAAAGTCTGTATATAGTATTAACAAAACCTTTTTTAAAAATGATTTCAATTCTGATGTTCAGTATGCTTTTATGTTGTATGTAATAATATGCATTTTTATGATGGTTTTCAACCATCGAAATAAATAAAGAACTGAACTACTCGGCATCGATGAAAACCTCAGACCAAAAGAAATACAGGGACTGATCTTTATCTCTATGGCAGTTTTCAGGATATGTTTGGCATCCAGCTGGCTGGATCCGAATCCTCCAACCTTTCATGAATGGCGTTCAAGATTTTTAGCTAAATATAACCTAGAAATAGCAATTTATAGGAGGAAGGGGGTCAGAAGGAAAAAGAAAGGCCTCAAAATATGGAATCCTCTGATACATGGATGGAATACACTGATTTGTAAATTGTAAAGTATAACATCTAATAAGTGAAACTAATGTGACTTTAACATGAGTTAATCTTCCGCTGATTTCTGACTAAGTTGTAATGAAATGTATTCCGACCTCCCTTCCCTTTTTTTCTTTTTTAATTCTTTTTTCTTTTCTTCTTTTTTTCTTCTCTCTTTTCTCGACTACCTGTCAAATGTGGCCAGAGGGGGGTGGGGGGGGGGGGGGGGGGGGGGAAGGGGGTGGGTACATGGGAAGGGTGGGGCGCTGTCAAAAAATTGCTCAATAGAGAATTGTTTAAAAAAAAAAACAATTTCTTTTGCTGCTTGAATGAGAACTGGACTCCCCCCATGATACCAGTCTTCAGCCGTCAACAGAAGAAATGCGTTACCTGTAACTGCAGTTATCCAGTATTGGGGTCTTTCATAGATTCACGTGCCTGAATCATTCCCAGTCGTCGGGACGGGAGTCTCCGGTACATAGAAAAGTAATGTCCTATAGACATACATAGAGAAAAGTAGGCCTAAGGGCCTTGCCTTAGTAGCCTATGTCCTTTTGTAAAAAGGACCAAACTCTAGAGGGTAGCCAATCAGCTACCACCTCCCTATAGAACCTTCCTGTCAGGAGCCTCAGTCTCTCAGATTTTCGTACGCACTAAGCTAGGTAGGCGTAATACCTGTTAGAGAAAGAAGTGAGTCCTTCCAGGGGAGGCGGGAGGGTTGCATGTGAATCTATGAAAGACACCAATACTGGATAAATGCAGTTACAGGTAAGGAACGCATTTCTTATCCAGTATTATGGGTGTCTTTCATAGATTCACATGCCTGAATCAGAGTAGCAAGCAATACATTATGCACATTTGTGATGGAACAGTATACAGCAGTCTGAGATGATAAATATCATGCCACAAAGAACCATCTACAAATAACCATAAATAAGTAAATAAATGTGCATACCAGCGAAGGATGGCGGGAAGGAGGAAGGCTCACCTCACTGGAATAGATGGCGAAGCACCGCCTGGCCCACTGCTGCATCCTTTATCAGTTATGTATCCAGGCAGTAGTGCCTGGTGAAGGTATGCGGCGACTTCCAGGTCGCTGCCCTGCAAATGTCCAAAATTGGCACCCCAGCCAAGAGTGCTGCCGATGTGGACACAGCTCTTGTAGAGTGAGCTCTTACTTTGGAGTGTAACGGCCTTCCGGCTTTGTCGTGGCAAAAGGCAATTGCCGAGGATATCCATCGTGAAATACTTTGCTTGGAAAGCGGCATGCCTTTTCTTGGTTTACTAAAATCTATGAAAAGCGGATTTGTTTTCCTGAATTGTTTTGTCTTGTCTAGGTAAAACTTAAGACATCTCTTCAGGTCCAGAGAGCGCAGGGATTTTTCAGTAGCAGTTCTGGGATTTTGGAAGAATGATCGGAGGACTAGAGGTTTGTTTAAATGGAAGTCCGAAGGGACTTTAGGGATAAATCGAGGATTAGTTATTAAAATCACTCTGTCGTCCTTGAACTGCATGCACGGATTTTGTATGGAAAGAGCCTGTAGTTCGCTGACCCTTCTTGCTGATGTCAGAGCCAATAGAAGGGCCGTTTTCCAGGAGATGTATTTGACATCTGCCCTGTGAATGGGCTCGAACGGGTGCTTCATCAATTGGTTGAGGACCACATTGAGATGCCATGTTGGTGGAATTCTTCGTGGCTGAGGAAAGGATCTGTAAAGCCCCTTTAGAAACTGTTTTATTAACCTGTGTGACCAGAGAGAGGGTCCTTTTGAAGTTCTTGTAAAGCGAGAAATTGCTGCCAAATGTACTCTGATAGAGGCATGCGCAAGTCACGCCTGTGCCAGGTGTAGCAGATATGGTAGTAACTGCTCTGGAGTAGCCTGAAAGGGATGTATATCTTTGTCCTTACACCAAATGCAAAAGCGTTTCGACTTTAACGAGTATGTCTTGTTTGTGCTCTCTGCTCTTGCTTTTGCGAGGACATCTTTGCACTCCTGCGGAATGTCTAGTTGGCAGAACTTTCTGTACTCAGGTGCCAAGCCAATAATCGGAGAGATTTCAGATTCGGGTGCTGTACTTGGCCGTTGGACATCGTGTGCAGGGATGGATGTTGGCCTAGACGGATTGACGGACGGACTGAGAGGCGATGGAGGTCCGTGAACCAATGTTCCCTCAGCCAGAACGGGGCCATCAGAATCAGGGTGCAGTGCTCCGTTTTCATTCTCCGGAGGACTCTTGGTATCAGGGAAAATGGCGGAAATGCGTACGCAAACACGTTGCGCCATGCAATGGAAAATGCATTTCCGAGGGACTGCAATTGGGGATGCCAGCTTGCGAAGTTGCGGCATTTGGCGTTCTCCCAGGTGGGAAAAAGGTCGATCTGCGGTTTCCCCCATTCCAAAAAGATGCGATTCAGCACGGTTTGTTCCAGCTCCCATTCGTGGGACAGCGATCTGTCTGCTTAGAGCATCTGCTATGATGTTGTCCTTGCCTGGGACATACTCAGCTGTCAGCGTGATACTGTGGAGCACAAGCCAGTTCCAGATTTTCTGCGATTCGCGAGATAGTGTGAGCGAACGCGTTCCTCCCTGTTTGTTCAAGTAGTGCATTGTCGTAGTGTTGTCTGTCCTGACCAGCACTGGGGAGTTCTTGATGCGCGGCAGGAAAGCCTGCAGAGATAGAAAAACTGCCCTCAGCTCTAGGAGGTTGATATGTAGCTGCTTTTCCTGGTCCGTCCATTTGCCGCTGATCTGCAGCTCTTGAAGGACCGCTCCCCAGCCCTCTAGGGAGGCATCCGTAGTTATCACGTGCGGAACTGCAGGCAGCAGGAACGGAAGCCCTTTCGAGAGGTTTTTGGACGACCTCCACCAGAGAAGGGCCTTGGTCTTTTGCTGAGTTATCACAATGCGATCCTCGAATGAGCCTGCGCTTTGAGTCCATTGCTTGGTCAAGGCCTCCTGCAGAGGGCGCATTCTGAGCCGACAGTGAGGGATAAGCAGGATACACGAGGACATCATCCCCAGGAGGGACTTGAAAGTAAGGACCACCAAAGTTTTCCTCGAGGCCACTGCTGTGGCCAGAGTTATAAGCTTGTGCTTCCTTTCTTGTGATGGGAATGCTTTTAAACATTCTGTATCCAATGTTGCCCGAGGAAGGTAATAACTTGGGAGGGCTGTAAGGTTGACTTCTCGTGATTGAGCGTCAGACCCAGTTGCTGGAAGATATTGAGACAGGCGCTGGAGGACTTGACTGCGCCGGTTATAGATGGTGCTTTTACCAGCCAGTCATTAAGGTATGGGAAGACTTGGTGTCCCTGTTGTCGTAGGAAAGCTGCCACTGGGGAGAGGCACTTGGTGAAAATCCGAGGTGCCGACTTGAGGCCAAATGGGAGGACACAGAATTGATAGTGCTGACCTGCCACTGCGAATCTGAGGAATTTCCTGTGGCCTTTGTGAATAGGGATGTGGTAATATGAGTCTTGCAGGTCTAAAGACGTCAAAGTCTCCTTCCTCTAGTGACCCCAGTATCTCTTGGATAGTCACCATACGGAACGATTGACTCTTCAAGGAGGTGTTGAGTGCCCTGAGGTCTAGGATGGGCCTCCATTTCTTCCCTTTCTTTTGTATGAGAAAGAAGCAGGAATAGAATCCCTTTCCTTTGTGAGCAGCTGGTACTCGCTCTATCGCTCCTTTCTTTAACATTGAAGAGACCTCTTGAAGGAGTAATCATAAACGCCTCTGTTGAAGCTTTTGAGGAGGAGTTGTCGGCGGAATTGAATTGAATTCCAACGAATGTCCGAATTGGATCAATTGGAGCACCAACCGATCCGTTGTTATTGATTTCCAATTGTTGAGAAAGTGTTTTAATTTTCCTCCAAGTTTGAAAAAACAAGATTGTGGACGGACTGGCTGTTGGAAATGGTCATTGGCATCCGCCAGTGGGGTTTCTCTGGTGTTTCCCTCTGTAGTTGGTCTTTCCATAAGAGGTCTGGCGACCTTGATGTTGTTGTCTCTGTTGATATTGTGATCGGCCTTGGCTATAGGAGTATGAGGATTTGCTCTGATAAGATCCTCTGTAAGAGGGTTGACCGCTACCCCTGCTCCCTCGAAAGGACAGGTTTTTAAACTGCAAGGTGCCTAGCGCTCGTGCCGTGTCCGTATCTTTTTTGATGGTTTGTAGGGCCTCATCGATTTTCTCCCCAAAAAGGTGCTGGCCGTCGTAGGGCATGTCTAGTACCTTAGTTTGGACCTCTTGGCGAAAGGATGTAGCTTTAAGCCACCCCTGCCTTCTCAAGACCGCAGCACCTACTAACTGTCTGAAGCCGGTCATCGCGACATCTTCAGAACAATCAATGAGCTCCGATGCCGATGTTTGGCCCTCCTTAAGGAGTGATTGAACTTCCTCCTTCAGATCATCTGGCAGTTCAGGAAGATTCGGGGCAATATCCTCCCATAATTGCCTATTGTAGCGGCCTAGTAGTGCAATGGAATTAGCCACTTTCACAGTCATGGCCGACTTGATGGAGAAGCGTTTGCAAATACGGTCGAGCTTCCTGCCCTCCTTGTCCGGTGGAGCAGACAATGGAGATGCCAGGTTCCTGGAGTTCTTTTGTGCCGCCTGGGTAACCACAGAATCTGGTTTGGGATGCCCAGTAAGGCAGGCTGGTGCTGTTGTCAGTGCCTTATACTTCTTATCCAGCTGTGGTACCACAGCGGAGACCGAGGCTGGTGTCTGCATCAGCTGTTTCCCCTGTTCCCATATGTGGTCAATAATAGGGACTGATCTGGTTGTTTTCTTAACCGGGTCTTTAAAATCATAGAGGAAGCAGTCTGTCTCATGGGATTCCATTGTCATATGGAATCTGGTGGCCGCTCTCCACTAGATTGTGAAATCGACCAATGTCCACTGGCAGTGAGTCCTAAGTAGTGGGTTCAGGAGTGGCCGGAGATGGAGCAATGTAGTCCTCATCGTCCCTATGGTCGGACTGGTCGTCCTGAACCTCTCCCTCTTCTCGTTCTTCGACTTCTTCATCAGAAGACAGGACATTGTGCACCGGTTCTTTTTCCTGACGGATCACCAAGGGTGATGGTCTAGGTCGTGAGGATGGCGTTGGACCAGATGTAGCTGGATTTGCTTCCATGGATGGGGCAGTGGTTGGTTCAGGAAAGCGCTGTTTATAGTCCTGGATCAAAAACCGTAGGCCTGAAACTATGGACCCCGGAAGGCATACCATAGGTGTGACCGTCGTCTGGGCATGCGAATGCTCAGTCTCTTCTGTATAAACCACCTCACCGCCATCTTCATCAGTGCTTTGGCACTTCACTATGAGATCTGAAGGACTGGTGGCCTGTCTGTACTGGTCTTCGTCTGATTCCTCGTCCTGCAATAGACAAGACGGCGGTAACATTTGCACCCAACTTGGGGACGTCCGGTCCGGGGCTATTGGTTGTTTCGTGCTCTTTTTCGTAGGCAGCGTACTTGCTGCTGACAATAGAGTAATCAAATCCGATTTTTTCCATAGCGTCGTCGACTAAGTTTCAATTATCGTCGATGACTTTCTTGTCGACGGTACACTCGTCGACTGTTCCGTCGTTGATGGTGCGCTCGCCGACGTCTTCGTCCCCGACGATGTCTTCACCGCCGGAGACTTCGCCGACAGTACGCCTGTCGATGAGGGCGTCTTCGTCGACTGAGTCGTCGGTTTCGTCGTCGACGCTGATGTCGACGACGGGATCTTCGTCGAGGGCCTTGTAATGAGGAAAATCGACGGCACAGGCTTACCCGCCGTCGACGATGGATTTGTCGTCGGCGATGAGAATGCTGAAGACGCCATCGTCGTCGACACCGTCGTCGTCGATGTAGAAACATAGACTGTAGACACAGTCTTCTTCAGCACTGAGGTAATCGTCGACAAAATAGTAGTCGACGGTGCAGGCTTCCTGAAGGCAGGAACCTCCTTGTCAGACGTTGTAGATCTTGCCTCAGAAGACTTTATAGTAGTCTTGTTAGGAGGAACGTCTGTAGGACTAGGGGAAGCAACCCTTGGCCTCTTCAAGGATAATTTAGAAGAAACTGAAGCCATCTCACCGTCCTCAGAAGATTCCAGGTCCTCTCTGGTTTTCGGCCTGTTCAACCAGAGGAGCAGCCGGCCTTCTCTGTCCTTTAGTGTTTTTGTAGAGAATGTTCTACGAATTCTACACTCTTTAGGAGAATGGTCCGGAGGTTTCATGCTTATCGTCGACGTGGAGCCTCTTCTTACCGCAAGAAGAGCAAGCTCTGAAGAGACCCTTCTTCCGTTGTTCAGCCATGGTGTATAAATGAAGGAAATATCCAATTTCTGAGAAGAAAAGAGATAAAACTAGGAAACCTGAGGAGAACTCAGGTGGAGACTCCCTAGCACAACGTGCGGTGGAAAATCTGAGAAACTGAGGCTCCTGACAGGAAGGTTCTAGAGGGAGGTGGTAGCTGATGGACCAAACTCTAGAAGGTAGCCTTTTTAACAAAAGGACATAGATAGGCTACTAAGGCAAGGTCCTTAGGCCTACTTTTCTCTATGTATGTTGTAGGAGAGTAGGGTCTGCAATCTTAAGATCACCCCAGATTTTTGCTTTTTGCTTCACTGGTTTACGACTTTCCCTGGCTGTGGGCCTGCTAATCAGACCCACAGCCTAGCTGTTCTCTCTCTAAATTGACACACATGTACCTTAGGTGCATTTACCAATTGGTACTGGGCCACCTTATCAGTCCCTGTACAGTATACCTTAGGTATCCAGGGCATAGGTGTACCCAGGGCCTACCAGGGGCTGCAGCATGTATTATGCCACCCCTGGCTGGCCACCCAAATCTGACAACTGGCTGCACGACAGCTGGGGCAAGGTGGTGTAATCACACTTCGCTTTAAATATAGTATCCCTATATCTAAACCTAAAATGGACACATGTATTCCTATCAGTCACTCCTACGGCAGGCCTTAACAATCCTGGAGGCAGAGTGCTTGGAATTATGTGAGATGGTGCTCTGGCATGAGCTGAGCCCGTCTGCAGCTTGCGGAACCAAGTCCTAATAGCTGTTCCATGATAACGCGTACCATATACTCTTAAGTGCATTATAATCCTTGTGGTTATTTGCCAACTTTGGTATCGCTTTACCAAAACATGTCGAGTAAGGTGTCATACGAATTGGAATACTAACCCCTCGCCAATTCTGGCGACGGGGTTAGCATTCCACCCTTCTAGAGGGACACGACATGTATGTAACTGTGAACCCCGGTTAAAGTTAACTCGAGCCTCAGCATCACAAAATGGATGCTGCCACCACAGACACAAGTCTGACCTCCAGCTGCTGGGAGTCCTTCCAGCGAGGAGAGCTTGGACAAAGGGTTTCCTGTCAGGGGCGGTGCTAGCACCATCCAAGACAGGGTTTTGTGTATCCCAGGTAGGCAGAGCAGAGAGGAAGGTGACTGCAAGTAGCACCCCGGTGCTCACTATGCATCTGCCGGTTTGAACCAGTTCCAGGGGCACACTAGCCCCTGAGCTGGGGAAAGTCCGGACAAGGGAGAGGGGTGTAACCACCCCCCTCCTGGTCCCACCCAGGGGCAGGACCTAGTCGCGTGCCTGCCCCTTTTTTTTAGAATAAAGGCAGGAGCAGGCCCCCTTCCCAAATTAGATAATTCTGAATCTTGACTACTTTCCACAAAAGGACTCTTGACTATTTCTGAAGACTCTCCCTTGTGGCTAAGGAGTAGCCACCCTGCACCCGCAGGCACCATCTAAGCATCGCGGTTTGCTGTAAGTCCATCCTCCAGATCAAGACTGCCCAGCTCGACGAGACCCGGATTCCCTGGCATCTCTGACCTCTACCTGCATCATCAGCCCAGCTGAGATTCGTGGGTGTGACGAGACCTGAAGGGACCGGCCATCTTCAAAACTGCACGACGCTTAACCAGCACGACCGCCGAGGGATCCTCGAGTGAGTGCTTTGGGGTTTGAGAAGCCCTAACCCTGAGCAGCTCCAGCACCGAAGTCCAGCCCCCCAGCATCCACGAGATCTGCGTGGGGCCCTTCTGCTCTTTGCTGCTCACCGCGTTGTCCGGTCACTTGCCTGCTGGCTAGTGGCCCTCCTGACGACGAACCACGACGATTACACCGCTGGTCTGGTTGCTCCAGACTGGCCCTTGCTCCCTTCCAAGAGAGGAGCACCCCGGACCCTCCTGGTCCACTCCAGACGCCATCTTGACTCCACCGCGTGGGCTTGACTTTGCCAAGGTTTGTTGCCCCAATCCTGGGTCCAGCATCGCCGACAGCAGACATCTTCGTGGGACAGCTCGAAACTCCAGCCTGGTTGCCGACAACGCCTTCTGGTCCGAGGGACAGCAGACTCCAGCGTCGCCCACTCACCTGGTCGAGGTGACTTCATCCTGGTGCCCACATAATCACTGGCTAGTGATTAAGAACTGAGTCCCCTCTGCTTTCAGGTCGTCTCCATCTTCGATCCAGGCTTGGATCACTCCGGACCTCTTCACTGGTCGCCTACCAGCAACAACTTCTTTCAGGCTCCATAGACTTCAACGAGGAATCCCGACGTCTTTTGAACCCTATGCAGCTGCAGCCCCTGGGCTAGGTAACCTGAGCATTTCAGTGCTCCAACGTAGGTTCACTATCTAAGTGTCCAGATCCTTTGTCGTTTTCAGTCTATCTAGTCTGATTCGTCCGATAACAGTAACTTTACGAATACTAGCATCCATAGACTTTGTCCCGCATCCCGCGTGAGAGTGCACACTCTGCACCCGATCTCCCTAGGCCTCCTGCTCCTAACCTGAAGGTTCAGTAGTGTAGTCCTAGCGATCCTGAAGCCTCTGGATCTTGTTACTTACTTGCTAGTATTTCGCATTCCACTTTTAGTGTATATGGTTTTTCGTGCCCCTCGGGCATTTGTGTAAATTGTGCAACTTAAAGTATTTTCGTAAGAGTTTTGTTGTGTGCTTCGCTTCCTGACTCATAAAGAGATCAGGGTAGACTTGTTATAAATAAATATCCTTTTATTTTCATAACAACTTGTGTGGTGTCCTTTCACTTGGTGTTCAGGGGGTATATGTGATGGTATAACAGCTGGCTTAACACGCCCTCTAGAGTTTAGCCTAAAGACTGCTCTTGTCCATGCTACTAGGATAGCTGGTCTATAAGGTTGACTTACAACCAATCATCAATAAGGGTCGTTTGGAATGATACAAAGTGATCACTAGAATAGTGAGCACTATATATCAGGCCAACTTCTCGCATATGTCTATAGGACATTACTTTTCTATGTACCGGAGACGCCTGTCTCGACGACGGGGAATGATTCAGGCATGTGAATCTATGAAAGACACCCATAATACTGGATAAGAAAACAATACCCTAAATACCAGACAGGAGGGGGAGGGATGTGGTAGATATTCATCTGCAGATACCAGAGAAAAATATGCAGCTAATTGCTTGGGAAACAGTCAAGTGGAAGAAATCGAGACTTCTCACAAAATACTAAGACTGAATTGAGTACATTAGACAGTGGCCTAAATTCCTGATGGCAATCCACATTGAATTTATTATAGGGTCACCTCTAAGATTTGAAGTAGATTGGGAAAGAACTTACTTAGGTTCATGTACAAGAAAATACTGGTTCACAGAGAAGCAACAAAGATGATCCTGCATCTAGGGTGAAGCACAAACTGAGAATCACTCTGGAACAAAAGGCAGAGTAGTGGTGAACTAGTGGAACCTGCTCAAGCCCAGTAAACATGTGTTTCCCTAATACAAAAGCCACTGCGAACCAAGTACATGAGCAGTTGGCATTTCTTGGTAAACAAACCAAATGCCAGTAGTGCCCTATCTCAGAAGTAAAAGCTAAGGTCAATTCACAAAATTAAGTAGTAAGCCCAGGGATTCCATCTGAGTGTTTTCAACATCAGCAAGTACCCCAACGCACGGCATGTTTTATTCAGCAAGTTGGCTGGAAGACCCCTACAAGGATTCACACACTACCTCGAACACTGCTCAAGAAGGACCTTCTTGGTCCACAAAATCTCAAATGGGCACTCAAAAAATGCCCCAATAAACAATGTACCTATGATGCAGATGAGTGGGACAGCGTAGGAGCACCATGTGAAGCTTTGCTCAAAGGAACAGTACATCAAACTTTGATGACAAAAGGTGGTCAACTTTCCATACAAACTTCAGAACTGTGGGGGTTAACTTTGGTGGGTGACAGTAAGATTGCAGAATATTCAAGGCACAGTTTGAATATCAGTGACAAAGTAGGTAAAGCACTAGATTCAAATTCATGAAATAGGTTGTAAGGCAGGAGTAGCTAAGAAGGAGAGGAACCGAAAAGGGAGATGTTACTGTCAAGGTCCTGCGGGACTGATGACGTGCAGGAAATAAAGTTCCCTTGACCAATCAGATCACTTACATAATTACGACACTGGAGGACACCTGAGCTATTCTTTCGTCTTGAAAACGGTTGAATGGAATAATGCCAAATCATAAAAAGCATGCTTTCTAGGTAAAGTTCAAACTTTCTGCCAGATTGGTGTAATTCAGTTGAGCAGTTGTTTTCTGTACAGCTTCGCAAAACGTTCTATGGGAATAAACATGGGAAAATCCAGGTCACCTCTCTCTTTTCTCACCCCCCCCCACACACACAAATTGACTGCTAATCTATATTTATCTATCCATCTCTCTTATATTGGAAGTGTGGTGCCAGTCAGCCTATTCTATAATTAATCAAATGCCACTCCAAACCAGGCTCTGATGCTGCTTTGGCTGTGTGCAAATTAATTTACTGTATGCTGCTACCATAACATGTTTCAAAGGGAAAAACGCCCTTGATCACAGTTGTACTGGCTGAAACGTGTTAAGGTGGCAGCGTACAATAAGTGAGATTACACACAGCCTAAGCAGCATCAGAGCCTTGTTTGGAGTGGCATTTGGATACATATATACATACATATATATACATACATACATACATACATACATACATACACATATACATACACATACATACACATACATACATACATATATACATACATATATATATATATATATATATCACCTACTGGCGGTCCCCAGTAGGTATATATAGTTAGGATTTTTTCTCTATGGAACTTTTGAAAATTCTATGTCTAATAACTTTGGCGTTTGTGGACGGAATCGGCTGAAATTTTCAGGAAAATGGCACATTTTGTTTCTGATCAGCCCCTGAAAATTTGGGGGGGTTTCGTCAAGGGGGGGCCGAGAAAAAAGGGGGTCCCAAAACGCGTTTTTCCCATTCATTTTTCCATAGGGCGTTTGGCCTCACTTTTAGCTCGAACGGCTGAATGGATTTACACGAAACTTGGCAAAATTGTAGGGACTGTTAGCCCGATGTGCCTTTGCTGGGTCTAAATATATGTGCTCCAGTGCATTTTGAGAAATTAACGTTTTAAAAAACAGATATATCTGTGACAGCGTCCTAGATAGCGTACAAGTTCGCGTACTTTTCGCGTATCTGAGCTTTGCAAAGCGAAGCTGATTGGCTCTCCGGTGTCTGTCAACATTCTAAACAGTCCGTAGCGGCCGCCATCTTGTCTCTCGGTAGGATCGAGAGACAAGAGGAGGCCAAAACGAAGGGGGAAATGAAGGAAAGGGGGCAAGGTAGACCCCTTCTGACCCCCTAGGATTGATGAGGGGGATATTAAAGTGCCCCGCGGGGCCGAAAAAAAAAAAATTTGTTTTTTTCGTGGGGTGCGCCCGGTACGCGTACCGGAAAGCGGTCTGGGGAGCGTACTATAAGGAAACAAGAATGAATGACTTTTAACTTATTGTATGTTTATTGATTGTTCGTTTTGTTGTTTTTTTTTTGTTTATTTTTATTTACGTAGCTACATGTTGGTACCAATGTAGAGTCTATAAATTAATAAACGCCGTCTCCTTTGTAGATATCTTGCTTGTTGTTAAAGAAGTTATTGTGGTATATGGAATTCATACCATAGTCTGTCTGGAAAGCCGAAACAACATGGTGGCAGGAGATGATAAAGAGACGTTAAATACACATTGGGGATTATATAGCGGGAGAAAGGAAGTAACTATGAACAAAGTTAGTATGCAACACAAAAAAGTTGCACAGTATATTTTAAGTCTCACTTTATATTATATCTATTTTGGTACTATTTCATAATTTACATATAAAAAAGAACAATGTCTCAAACTATTTTTTATTTTTAAATAAAAATTTATTGTTGTGATTTTTCAAAATCTAAAAGAATTTGCAACATTAATTCATCAGGTATGTCCTCCTTTTCATTCCATGATTCAATTTCTTCTACACAATTAATTAAGTCTTGGTCCAGAGAGTGATCCAAAAAGTCTATTTCATCTTAGTCTTCCTTGGGATTGTTTTCCATATTAATTTCAAATGAAATATTACTTTCATTTTGTTGTCCTTCCATTTTCTTGCTGTAAATTGCATAAAAAATAAATATATCAGTACAGATAGGGCACTGTTGGGTTTCAGTACAGACAGGCAGTTTGGTTATTTAAACAGTGTTTTTTTCTTTGGGCAGTGTATGGTATCAAATTGGAAGTAGAAATATCAAGAAAATTATCAAATAAACTCTTAGTCAATTCTGAATTATACTAGAGAAGTCTAACTCTATCCTTAACTCAGGGCCGGCGCTAGGCATGGGCAGCGCGGGCTGCCGTTCAGGACCTCGCACTCAGCCCACCGGCATGGTGCCACGCACTGGTGATGTGTCCTTTTGTTTTTCTGGAGATCTATCACAAAGAATGGTGTCGCCTGCAATTAAGGTCTATTGCAGGGGGCCCCCTCCTTGGGCCTCTCATGGATGGTGTCAGGAGGTATAAGGGAGGAAGAAGGAGACGCTCCCTCGATTGCAAGGAGACCATTCACAGACACTGTGGGGAGCCCATTGTCCAGCATTTTGGCGCACCCTCAGTTATAACTTTTAGACCACAATCAATTCTCACACCTATGAAGGTGTGAGAAATGCGTGTGGATTAAAAGTTAAAACTGTGGGGGCGTCAAAATGCTGGACAATGGGGCCCCCACAGTGTCTGTGAATGTTCTCCTTCAAAGTGGTCACTTATGTAATTTGGAGGGGGCCTTGCGCACGTTCCCTTTTAGCCCAGGGCCTCGCAAATCCTTGGACTGGCCCTGCCATAACTAAAACAGAGAAGTCTATTTTATTCTATAAGTATTACAGAGTGATAGAATAAAACTGTCTGAAAATGTTTTTCTAATTAGCTTTCAGTACAGAACATACTTCAGTTTTAAAAATAATATCTTACCTTTTAAATATAACTTGAAGTTATCAGTTGATTTTTTGTTGATCTGCACTTCACGAAGTAGTAGTCAAAATGGCTGTGTTTCTCTCTTTGTTTATATATATTCAGGTACATAACCAATCAAATGTCATGATATAATAGTAGAAATTGAAAGTAATATTTTAATTGGTTGTCATTTCCAACACTTCCGATATGTTTTGTGAAGTAATTTACCTCAGGAATTTTAGAGAGTTCTACATGCTAAATGGCTAAATGGTATTCCAACTAAATTTGTGAAAATGGTAGGGATTGGTATGTAGTATGAGCTACTGTTTAATTGGTGAAAGTGTCTCCAGTGGTTTTTCTGTAAATTACTTTCCCACCTTTTTTGAGCGAGTGCTTGTCAGTGCGTTTCCCGGTACGCGAACTTGCAGTGTTACGGGAGTCCTCCATTTTGTGTTTCGGTAGAATTGAGATATAAGATGGAGGGTAAATAATGTTCAGAATGGGTAGATTGGGGTACTTTAGACGTATGCTGTTTCCCTAAGTTTTGAGGGTGGCTGAGGAGGCACATATGTCGATAAAAAAAATTGGGTTTTTTTCGCGTGGTTAGCTGCCGGTACGCGAACTGGCTAGCGTACCGGGAAGCGAATATAGGTGAAAATAAGTGAAAAAAGGTACATTCGAAATTTCAAAAGAGTACACTAAGTTAAGGTAGCTCTGAAAAGAGCTTTTGGGTTCTGTGTATGTTCTAGAAACTTATAAGTAGGAACCAATACACATTCTTAAATTTAGTACGAAAACTCGGTTCCCCTCATCTGAGAAATGCACGCCATCTCCTCTGTAGATATCTTGCATGTAGTAACGCAAGTTATTGTTGTAGATGCAGCCCATTCCATGGTCCCTCATGTAAGCTGAAACAGACTTATTTACATGCTTCCTCGATTTCTCAATTTGTGGACAAAATTGATTGGACCATCTCCATTTTTGTCTTTGGCATATATTGGAATATACCAAGGCAGTTTGAGGAAAAAGTGTCATCAATTGCTCAAAGGTGTCCTTTAAAAGCATTTCCAGACCTACCCCAGTCAAAGTGCCCAAATCGTTTCCTCCACAGTGCACTATTATGAGGTCAGGGGTTGGCAAATGTAAAAAGGTTTTCACCAATGGTATCAATTGGTGACATTTCAATCCTCTTCGACCAATCCATTTGATTTCCACATTTTGTAAATCGAGGTTGTGTAAATTTCTGTTATCAGCATACCTGTGAGCCCAGTGGATGTAGCTATGTCCAAGAATCCAGACTGAAAACATAGCTAGAGGAGTTTTTGCTGCAGTCAGATGAAGTATGGGAATGAAATGGCAGTTGAAATAGTGATGTTTGTAATGTAAAAAACTGTGGAGTTTAAGTGCAAATGATTCATTAGCAGTGATTGGTGTATTTCCATTGCTGAAAACAGAAAGTTAGGGTGCATGGATGTGTTCTTTGAAAGATGTATTTTGAATGGTTATTTAAAAATGTTGTTATGAAAGATTGCAGTGGATTAGCAGGTGTACTGAGAGTTCAGAGTTCATTTGAAACATTGTTGTGTGAACTTGTGGCCATGACAGGTCTGGCAGGCGGTAGTTGCTATGGAAAAGAGGTAGAAAGGACAGAGGGGGGGAAGGGTGTTGATTTGAAAAAAGTGAGGGAAGAGTTTTTATTGGCTGACATAAGAGATATGTGTGTTGAATATCAGCGTTTCGGTGCCTTTGTTGGTTCCAGCCTCTGGAGTGCATACCTTTAATTCTGGTAAAGAATAATTGGTGTGTTCCTGAGACTGTTTTCAATTTCAAAAAGAATTTGTAAAGGTGAGTTATCGTTTATATATTTTAGTTAAAGAGTAGTATGCTTTTTTGCGTAAATAAGAAAGTCAGCTGTGTATTTAAAATGATGTTTTGCGTCAAGTGTTTGCATTCTGCTTTCAAAGGCGATTTTGCATTCTTCATTTACAGAATCGGAAAATTATTGGTTCGGTAAAATACCGAATCGGTAATTTTACCGATTCTGTAAATTTGCTATGTAGGGGGGACTCTTCCGAGTCTCAAATGACTTAACGAATCGGTATTTTAGCATGAAATCAAACTTCATGGTAAAATACCGATTCCGGTGTGCATGCACATGTGTGCATGCACACGTATGTCATGTGAAAAGCAGACCTGCCCTTAGGGCAGGTATGCCTGCCACATGGCACCTGTGCCTGTTTTGAGGGTGCCAAAGGCTGTCAAAGTGATACCCCCTGCACCCTTGTGAATTCTTTAATTACCGATTCGGTAAATACCGAATCGGTAATGCCTAATCATTCCTATGGGCTTCAAAGCCCATAGGAATGATTAATTGTTTGAGTTACATAGCCATGTTAAAAGAAAATGATGCATAAGTGTTGCACGGGCATTGTAAATACCCTCCTATGTGTGCTTAGCAATTTCAAGTCACTTTCCCTGGGTTCAAGGGCCTTGTAAATACGTCCCTATGTGTGTCTGGTCATTTGAAGTCACTTTCCTCGTAGTGCAAGGCCCTTGTAAATACGCCCCCATGTGTGCCTGGCAAATTTTCATTTTGATTGTTTGAGTTACATAGCCATGTTAAAAGTCATTTTAAAAAAAGGTGCAAGTTCCTTAAAAAAACATTTTCATGTGTATTAGGGCATTTTAAGTCTGTTCTCCATGAATGTAGGTGTATTATTGTTTTACATAAAAGGTTTTAAAACTTTGTTTGAAATCAAATGCATGCACACTTAGGGCCCGATGTAGGTGGTCGTTTAGGCCATTTACCGACCGGTTACGGCCGATTTTGGTCGTTTCCGACCTGTAAATGGCGAATCGGTATGTAGGCGCCTAAATCCAGGGCCACATGTAGGTAAATCTACATTTACAGAATCAGTGAAATTGTTTTTGATGGTAAAATGATGTGACTCCTGCAATGCGTCGCTTTTGCGGAACAGATATATGATGCAATTGTGTTGTTAATGTTACGGTGTACATGTAAAAAATGATGCGTAAGTGTTGCACGGGCATTGTAGATACTCTCCTATGTGTGCTTAGCAATTTCAAGTCACTTCCCCCGGGTTCAAGGGCCTTGTAAATACGTCCCCATGTGTGTCTGGTCATTTGAAGTCACTTTCCTCGTAGTGCAAGGCCCTTGTAAATACGCCCCCATGTGTACCTGGGAAATTTTCATTTTTATTGTTTGAGTTACATAGCCATGTTAAAAGTTATTGAAAAAAAGGTGCAAGTTCCTTAAAAAAACGTTTTATGTGTATTAGGGCATTTTAAGTCTGTTCCCCATGAATGTAGGTGTATTATTGTTTTACATAAAATGTTTAAAAACGTTGTTTGAAATCAAATGCATGCACACTTAGGGCCCGATGTAGGTGGTCGTTTCAGGCCATTTACCGACCGGTTACGGCCGATTTCGGCCGTTTCCGACCGTTAAATGGCCAATCGGTATGTAGGGGCCTAAATCCAAGGCCACATGTAGGTAAATCTACATTTACAGAATCGGAAAAATTATTGGTTCTGTAAAATACTGAATCGGTAATTTTACCGATTCTGTAAATTTGCTATGTAGGGGGGACTCTTCTGAGTCCCAAAGGCCTTAACGAATCGGTATTTTAGCATGAAATCAAACTTCATGGTAAAATATCGATTCCGGTGTGCATGCACTTGTGTGCTTGCACACTTATGTCATGTGAAAGGCAGACCTGCCCTTAGGGCTGGTTTGTCTGCCACATGGCACCTGTGCCTGTTTTGAGGGTCTTAGAGGGTGTCAAAGTGATACCCCTGCACCCTTGTGAATTCTTTTATTTTATTCATTTTTATAGCATTGTTGAATCTAATTCTTACTGTTATTGATTTACTGTTTGGTAATAGTGGTTAATAAAATTTTTTATTATATTTCACCACAGATTCAACTGCAGATTATTTGGAAATTAGAGAATGCCGTCTAAGGATAGAATTCGAAAGCTATGAAACGTCAAAGACAGCAATTGACTAACATTTTGCAGCAGTCCTCTACATTAGAATTACCTCAACGGACGAAGAGAACACCGGGGAAGAGAACGAAATCATTCCTTAGAAACATTTGTAGAAACAAAAGTATAACTACAGAACAAGTTTTAGTCCAGAAAAAGAGAGCCAATTTAAATGGAAAGGAAAGGCCCGTCAAAAAAGTTTGTGCTAGAGCAGGAGATAACTCTGTGCATGGCAGTAGAAGGGCAAATACATTCAGGGACATTCGTAAGCGAATGTTCCGCAACAGGGTAATTGTCAATTTGCTAAAACAATTTAAAAAAGGTCAACAGAAAGTGTCATTTTATAAGAAAAAGAAAAATGCAGAGAAAATTATTGATCAGGCTTTCGAAATTAAGCGAAAGTTATTTATTTTGGTAATTAATAGAATTAGGAAACTAAACAAGGTAATCTATGTTTTCAAATCTAATAGTAGATGGGAGAGAGAAGTTAATCGAAGTAATTTTTGTGAAGTTTTCTTAGGAGAATGGATGCATAGTTCAAATAGTGAGGCATTTTTTAATGAGGAGAGTTATTTTCGAGACAATGTTTTGGTGCATGCAGTTGACAGCACGGTTGAAAAAGAAATACTTGTGTCTGCAGATGCAGAAGAGGCGCTAAGTGATGAGGTTTTAGGGAGACGTCCTAAGGGACCAGTGTACACCTGGAAGTGTAGTTCTATTTGCAGTGTGCGACAGGATTCCATCAATTTGCTTTGTGATTTTATACAGACATTTCATAAGAAAAGTGTAAAGCAAAAAATAAAGTTGTTGCAAGAATTAGATCCTTGCAGAGTGAGACAAGTGACGGGTTTGCGTGGTCATTCACTGGCTTGTCTTTCTAGGAGAGTATGCCAGAGTGTATTTCATCATTTCAGGATGCTAGCAGTGCATCATAATAAAGTGAGGAAATTAGTTAGAATGTTGTATTATGCTAAGAGTCCAGCAATTATGCTTAAAAAATTAAGCAGAGCTCTTTTGCATGGTTCTGTAGTAGATGTGAAGAATATTTGTCAATAAATTGAGTTCTGTTACTTTGCTGGTAAAGAGAACAATGTTGATATTGAACCACTAGAAGAAGGTAATGTGGAAGACAGTGAACAGATTTTCAGTACAGATAAGTTTCACAAGGAAATTTCCTAGTTTATGGTGAAATCAAGTGAGGCCTTATTTCACTTGTGTGTGTTGTCGACGGATTTATTATAAGAATCAGACTAAGTTAGTGGATATATATGCAAAGAGTGATATGGAAAACAATAGTGAATGGAAGGATTTTGCCACATACTTGATGGTAGAAAATTGTTTTGATTTGGGAGCGGACCAACGTATGTGTACTTATTGCTATAACAAATTAAACCAAAACCAGATGCCTGCTAGAGCTGTTTATAATAATCTGGAATTAGATGACATTCCATACGAATTGAAGGATTTAAATACTTATGAATCTATTTTGATTCAAAGTGTCCTTCCCTTCCAGGCTATTGTACGAATGGAGCCAAAGACAGGGAAGTTGCTTCCATCAGATTTACAGAGAGGATTAAAGGGAAGGGTTGTTTATTTGCCTTTGGATTTGAAGGAAAACATTAATACAATTGGAGTAGAGAAAGTGGAAGAGGAACCTCTGGTTATCATAGTTAATGGTGTTCCGACAAAGAGTAAGAAAATCTGGCAAGATTTAGTGGATGTTAGGAAAGTCAAAAAGGCAACATTGTATTTGATAAAAAATAATAAGTACTACAAGTAATGTATGTGTTGCAGAAGAGGAAGTAAGTGAAGAAGAGGACAGCGATTTGTGTCCTGGTCAAATTGAGAAAGTAGAAGCCTCTAAAAAGGAAGAAATATATGAACATTATAGTGTTCATCCTTTGCATTCCAAGGAAGTCATGGGGAATGCTATTGAGTTGTTTCAAATGAAACAAGCCAAAGGGAGTCCCATTAGTGTTTGGGAGGAAAGTTTGGAAGCTCGGTGTTTCCCACAGTTATTTCCCACAGGTCGAGGAGGACGATATGATGAGCAACCTGTTCAAATTCCTGCTTCAGAATACCGGACTTTACGATTGTATACAGAAGATCCTAGGTTTCGACAATGCATTCCCTATTTATTTCATCTATTGTTTGAAAGTGATCTCTCTGGATTGTCTTATGCAGTGAACCACATCTTGAAAAGTGGTGTACAACTGCGAAATATCTCGGCAAGGGACTTTATGGATAAAGTCAATGTGCAAGACAGTATTTTGGATTCTCACCCGATTAATCTCATGGCTTGTCAGCGTGGTACTAATGAGTATTGGTACCGCCGTCATGGTGACTTAAAATGTATGCTGAGGAACTTAGGAACTCCCACATGCTTCCTCACTCTCAGCTGTGCTGAGTATGGCTGGGAAGACTTACTTGAATTTCTACGAGAGGTAAATGGAAACATTGAAAATATTGAATTTAAGACACCCAGAGAACTGTGCTCTTTGGATCCTCTGAATGTATGCAGGTATTTCAATCATAGATTTGAAGGTATGAGGTCTTTCATCACGAACAAGAAAAATCCACCTCTTGGAGAGGTATTGGATTTCTTCTGGAGAAAGGAGTATCAAGCAAGAGGTGCTCCTCATATACATATGCTGCTATGGATCAAAGATGCACCCAAATTTGGAACAGATCCGGATGACTTAGTGATGAGTTTCATAGAACAGTATGCTACATGTGCTGTTCCAAAGACAAACGAAGACAAAAGTCTAAGAGAACAAGTTTTACGGTTTCAAAGCCATCGTTGTGGAGAGTACTGTTGTCGTAAATTCAGGAACAAGGACAAGTACTACACCAAATGTCGTTTTGCAATTCCACGGTCGGTGTTATCAAAAGGAAGAGTTAACAATTTGATGTCATCGCTGCGACATAATGTGACGAGGAAATCACCCAAAAACACATACAATTTGAAAAGAAACGAAGAGTCCAAGTACATCAACGACTACAACCCAGTGATTTTGTCCATGTGGAATGCTAACATGGATATACAGTTTGTGGCTGACAACTGTATGGCTGTGGCTCGGTATGTGACATCTTACATCACCAAAAAAGAAATGACAGAACTAAAGGATATGTGGGAGGATATTTCCCATGAAAAGAGCCTCCGTAAGAAGTTGTACAGTTTCAGTCTGAAGATGTTGTCGCATCGAGAAATCGGAGCTTACGAATGTTCTGACCGGTTATCTTCAGCAAGTCTCTATGCCAAATCTAGGAGTATCATTTGGGCGAGTCTTGGTCTTGCTGCAACGCGTAATCGAGTTCTGAAACCTGTACGGGAAATTGAGTATTTGGCGGAGAAGGAGCCAAACAGTACAGATATTTTGAAGACCAACATGTTGGATACATATTATCCAAATAGAAGCAGTCACCTGGAGAATGCTTGTCTGTATGATGTTCTTCAAAAATACGTTTTCAAGAGGAACATCAAAGAAGATATTGATAAAGGAGTGTATGCTGTAATTGGAAGTGAGGGATGTCTGGTCAAGCAAAAAAAATGTCAATTGATAAATCATCGAAAATTGGATTGTGAATCTCCCGAAAGAAAAGAGTTTTTCTATTTAGCTCTTTTGCAACTTTTCAAGCCTTGGCGTGCAGAAGAGGAACTGCTTGGGGATTATCTCTGTTACGAAGACTCTTTCAATGCAGCCAAGGAGTCCATAGAATGTCCGGTTTTTCCAAAATATCTACAAATGTTGAATGCAGAAATAGAGCAGGAAGCAACAATTGCAGCCGAGATTGCTAGAGACAGTTCTCAGGACAGTCAGAGTTCTGTTTCATTGAGTCAGGATCCACTATGAGCACCAGTTATTTAAAAATGAAGCTGCCACTGCCATGATTGAAGTGGAAAGAGCCATGGCACATGCTCAGAAGGATGCGGTTAACTTAGAAGAATTGGAAAGACAACTTAACGTTGAGCAGAGGAAAATATATGACGAAGTTACCAACCAAATTGATCATGGATTAAGTCATGAGAAGGAAGAGTGCTCATGTAAGTCGTTGAAGCCTGTCCGACTATACGTGAGTGGAGAAGCAGGAACTGGAAAAAGTTTCCTTATTAAAGCAATTTCATGTTATCTGCAGAAAAGGACTGATTCATCGCTGTCTTGTGTTGTGACCGCTCCAACTGGACTGGCAGCTCATAACATTAAAGGGATTACTTTGCATCGGTTACTGATGCTGCCAGTGGAGCATGATAACAAATTACAATAGCACAAGTTATCTGGAGATGCTTGTTGTGAAGTATCTAGAGTTTTGAAGAAGATGAAACTTCTTATCATTGACGAAGTAAGCATGGTTTTAATGTCATGCTTGATTTTGTGCATTTAAGAATGCAGGAAGTTCTTAAAACAGAGTATGATGTGTTATTCGGTGGCAAACACATCATTGTTTTTGGTGATCTTCTGCAGCTGACACCAGTGAAAGGACAACCAGTGTTTAAACTGCTTACACATGAAGATACCAAGAAGTGCCTAGGGAGCATTGGCAACGTTAACATATGGTTAAACTTCAGTTATGCTGAGCTGCGTGAAAATATGCGTCAGGCGAAGGACGAAGATTACAAGAATATTCTACAAGATATTAGAATCGGGAAAGTGACTGAGCGTGGTAATGCAAATGCTACTTACCAGTATGCATCTGTTCTTGGCATGTAGGGCTGCTGACATTCATATCTGTGCATAGATCGCCGCCTAGTGTTGGGTCCGGATGATTGCACATTGTTGTCCTGGAAGAGTCTTCGAAGTATCACGAGATAGGTGGCTCCTCCCCTGGACTACAGTGCGCATGGGCATCGCCTCCATCCCCAGATTGTTTTTAGCCATTGGCCGAGATGGAGTGAACTATGTGAGTGATGACCATGCTATGAGCATTGAATATGCTACTTACCAGTATGCATCTGTTCTTGGCATGTAGGGCTGCTAACATTCATATCTTAGCATTAGATCGCCGCCTAGTGTTGGGTCCGGATGATCGCACATTGTTGTCCTGGAAGAGTCTTCGAAGTATCCTGAGATAGGTGGCTCCTCCCCTGGACTACAGTGCGCATGGGCATCGGCTCCATCCCCAGATTGTTTTTCGCCATTGTGGCAGAAGATGGAGTGAAAAGTGTAAAGGATGTCCATGCTAATGATTGAATACAATAGTATATCTGCAGCTGCGACAGGCACCGGGGAGGAGGGTGGGCGATATGAATGTTAGCAGCCCTACATGCCAAGAACAGATGCATACTGGTAAGTAGCATATTCAGTTCGAGGCATGTGGGCTGCTAAATTCATATCTTAGCATAGAATACATAGCAGTCCCTCCATCAGCGGCGGTTGCCCGTGCCAGCTGCAGAAACCTGAAAAAGTGTCTTGAGAACAGCCTGTCCTACAGCAGCTTGCTGCTTGGAATGCACATCAACACAGTAGTGTTTTGTAAAGGTATGTGGTGTAACCCACGTGGCTGCTCTGCAAATGTCCTCTAAAGGAATGTTCCCTAGGAAAGCCATGGATGCCCCCAATTTGCGTGTGGAGTGCGCCCTTGGGGGTATTGTTAAAGTGCGCTTGGCCTTTTGATAACAGATTTGAATGCACTTAACAATCCATCTGGCTATTCCTGCTTTGGAAATCGGGTTGCCTTTGTGTTGTGGTGAGAAGGCAAAAAAAAGTTGTTTTGTTTTCCTAAAGTGTTGTGTCCTGTCTATGTAGTACATCAACGCCCTCCGTACGTCTAACGTATGGAGCATTCTTTCCGCCACCGTTTGTGGGTTTTGGAAGAATGCCGGCAAGTCGATAGTTTGGTTGAGATGAAACTGTGACACCACCTTCGTAAGGAATTTGGGGTTAGTACGTAGCACTACCCTATTTGGATGAATCTGAATGAATGGCTCTTGGATTGTGAGCGCTTGTAGCTCACTAACACGCCTCAGTGACGTAATAGCAATTAGGAAAGCTACTTTCCATGTTAGGAATTGTAGTTCACACGAGTGCAGTGGCTCAAATGGTGGTCCCATCAGTCTGGTGAGGACCACATTGAGGTTCCACACCGGAGCTGGCGGTGTTCTTGGGGGAATGACTCGTTTCAGACCTTCAAGGAAAGCTTTAATGGCAGGCACCCTGAAGACAGAGAGATGCTGCCTATTTTGAAGGTAAGCCGCGATGGCGGATAGATGTATCCGAATAGAAGTGAACGCTAGCTTGCACTTGTAAAGATGTAACAGATAGCAAATGATGTTAGGGATAGATGCATCTAGCGGGTTGATGTCATTGGCTGTACAGTAAATGACAAAACGCTTCCATTTTGCAGCATAGCATGCTCTGGTTGTTGGCTTCCTTGCCTCCTTGATGATGTTCATGCATTCAGGAGGTAGGTTGAGGTATCCAAACTCTAAGACTTCAGGAGCCAGATCGCTAGGTTGAGCTGTTGCGGATCTGGATGCTGAATTTCTCCATGGTTCTGCGTCAAAAGCCTGGGCGTGAGGCGCAGTCTTTGATGCGGTACCACTGAGAGTTCGAGGAACGTGGTGTACCAGGCCTGGCGCGCCCACGTTGGAGCAACTAGGATGAGTGTCATCGAGTGTTGCCTTAGTTTTCTCGCCACCAGTGGTATCAGAGGTGTTGGCGGAAAAGCGTACGCAAATTTGCCTGACCAGTTCATCCATATCGCATTGCCCTGCGATTGCGGGTGTGGGAACCTGGCGGCGAAGCTTTGGCATTTTGCGTTCTCCCTTGTGGCGAACAGGTCTATCTCTGGATGACCCCACCTTTGGAAGTACGGCTGGAGTACTGATGGATGTATCTCCCACTCGTGCATTTGATGGCTGTATCTGCTGAGCAGATCCGCCATCTGATTGTCCTTCCCTGGGAGGTGTTCTGCCATGAGGAAGACGTTCCTCTGAATGGCCCACTTCCACATGCTCTGAGCCAGATGAGACAGCTGCGGTGAGTGGGTGCCCCCCTGCTTTTGGATGTAGTACATCGCGGTCATGTTGTCCGTCCGGACTAACACTACTTTGTTGCACAGATGTACAATGCAGGACTTGAGCGCCATGAAGATCGCCATCAGTTCTAGATAGTTGATGTGCATCTTCTGTTGCTGCGTCGTCCATAGTCCCTGCACTGTGTAAGTGAGCAGATGAGCTCCCCATCCCTGGAGAGATGCGTCCGTTGTCAGGATAATCTGTGGCACTGGCTCCTGGAACAGTCGGCCCTTGCAAAGGTTGTGTGGAGTCCACCAATGCAGAGAGTCGTATGCCCGACTGGTAACCAACACTAGGTCTGTTAATTGTCCCTGAGCCTGTGTCCACTGATTTGCTAAGCACTCCTGGAGCGGGCGCATATGCAACCGTGCGTGAGGGACTATGAAGATGCAGGAGGCCATCATGCCTATCAACTGCATGAACACTCTCGCTGGAAGTGAGTGTTTTGGTCTGAACTTTTGGATTAGAGACTGCATGCTGTCTATCCTGACTTGGTTTGGTTGAGCTTTGGCCGTCAGGGTATTGATTGTCGCACCTAGAAACTGCCGGACATGTGCCGGCTGAAGATGCGACTTTGGGTAATTCAACGAGAAACCCAGGTCGTGAAAGAGGTGAATGGTAGTCGACATGTCCGCGGCGCACTGTTGTTCCGACTTGGCTTGAACGAGCCAGTCGTCCAGGTAGGGGTAGACATGGATGTTCTGCCTCCTGAGGTGCGCTGCTACTGTCGCCAGGCACTTGGTAAACACCCTTGGGGCTGTGGTGACTCCGAAGGGTAGGACCTTGAACTGATATTGCCTGCCTTGGATAGTGAACCTGAGGTATTTTCTGTGGGACGGGTGTAGTGGAATGTAGAAATAAGCATCCTTGAGGTCTAAGGTTGCTAAGAAGTCCCCTTGGTTTAACAAGGGAAGAATCTGTTGCAGTGTAAGCATATGGAAATGTTCTGACAGTATATACAGGTTGAGGGGACGGAGATCCAGAATTGGTCTGAGAGATCCGTCCTTCTTTGGAATAAGGAAGTACAGGGAATATACCCCCGTGCCTTCCTCCCCCACTGGCACGAGCTCGATTGCTCCTTTTTGCAGCATCACCACCACTTCCTGCTGCAATAAGTGCAAGTGCTCTGCGGACATAGGCCTTTGCCTTGGTGGAATGCTGGGTGGAGTGGATTTTAACTCTAGACAATAACCGTACTGGACAAGTTGTCGCACCCACCTGTCTGTGGTGATGTTTAACCAGACGGGCAGGAACTGCTGTAGTCTCCCCCCGACAGGTGTTAAGTGGTCGGGGGGCAGTGACAGAGAGTCACTGTTTGCTTGGGGTAGAGGAGCGTGAGTTGTTGTTGTTCCCTCTGCCGCGTCCTCTGGTGCTGTTTCCTCTGTAGCCCCCCTTGTTCTGTTTGGGGTACGAGGATTGTGCTCCACCTCTAGAGAATTGTGACTGCTGACCCATCTGTCCTCTGGTGACTCCACGTGCACCTGAGCGACGAAAATTATTGCCACAAAACTGTTGTGATTGTAGGGCCCCCATAGACTTAGCAGTTTCGGTGTCTTTTTTAATTTTTTCTAGGGTGGTGTCAACATCTGGACCAAACAGTCTATCAGGATTGACTGGTTGATTAAGTATGGTTGTTTGAATGTCAGGTTTAAACCCCGATATGCGGAGCCACGCCTGTCGTCTCAGCATGACGCTAGTGTTAATGGTCCTAGCGGCTGTGTCCGCGGCATCAAGTGCACACTTTATGGCCGCGTTGGAGATCAGTTGTCCTTCCTGTATAATCATTTTGGTGCCCTCTTGAAACTGCGGAGGCAGGTGTTGCACAATTTGCTCTAGGGTGTCGTAATGCGACCTATCATAACGTGCCAATAGTGCCTGTGTATTTGCAATACGCCAGAAATTGGCAGCCTGCGCAGCTACTCTTTTGCCTCCTGCCTCTAGCACTTTGGCCTCCTTATCCGGGGGAGGAGCTTCACCCGTTGTTTGGGAGTTGGCCCTTTTTCGGGCATTTGCGACCACCAGGGAGTCAAGCGGCAACTGTCCCCGAATGTATGCAGGGTCTGCAGGTGCTGGTCTGTACTTCTTTTCAATACGTGGATTGACCACCCTCGCCCTGGTAGGCTCTTTAAAGATGTCCGCAGCATGCTTGAGGACCCCTTTGAGCATAGGCAGTGTCTTTACAGTTCTTTCAGAAACTGAAAAAGTGTCAAATAGAAAGTCTTCTTCAACTGGGTCAGCATGCATGTCCACATCATGATTAGCAGCTGCCCACTCAATGAGTGCATGGAAACCTGCAGAATCCTCTGTTGGGGATGCACGTGTACTGAAAGGCTGTGGGTCCTGTCCCACATTTTGGGTGCCTTGGTCACCAATGTCATCATATGAATCTGGCTGTGCATCTGGTTCATTGACTGGGAAAGTGTATTGGTCATCTTCATCATATCCCTCACTTTCAGAGTGGTCTGGAGAAGGAGTTGGGCTCCTTCTTGGAGGGGGCTGGATAGGTTCCATGAGGCCTGAGGCGTCCTGGGGAAACTTGTTCTTCTTCAGGGGGATGACATAGGAGTCAACCGGCTGTGAAGTGATCCTCCTCTTGCAAAGGGTCAATTTGCCCTTTTCTGCGTCGATAAAACGCTCAGAATCCTCTTCTGAGTCGAGTACTCGACCTGAAAGTGCCCCTGCCGTTGAAGAATCCGACTTCTTTGGCGTCGATTTTGTTGAAAAGGCCTTCGGCGCCTCTTTTGGTGGCAGAAGGAAGAGGAGTTTACTCGCAGGCTTGACCGGAATGTCTATCGCCTTCTGTGGCGATGGCGTCGGCGCCGACGAAGCAGAGGCCTTCTCCCTAATTCTTTGTAGTGAAGAAGCGATTGGGGACGCGTCACTTACAGTGGCCTTCGGCACCGACGAGGAGGCCTTGACCTTGCCTTCGGATCCGACGTCCTGTTGGCCCTTCTGAGTTTTGGACGATGATGCAGCATCCGCCGCCCCAGAGTCCTTGGACCGATGCGCAGATGTGCCAGCCTTCGATCCGTGTGACTTTGACGGCTCTGTCTCTACCACGCGTCCGACAAACGAAGTCCCAGTCGGAACTGGAGCCGTGTCGCTGGCTTTGGCGGGCTTTGCCGGCGTCGCAGCGGTTGACCTGTGCGTGCCACCCTTCTTAGAGGATCCCTCCTCTGGCGCCGATTTCGACACTGTGGAATCAACAGATTTCTTCGACTTCTGTGGACCGGAGGTCGACGGAGTCGATGAAGCAGCGGGTTTAGTCGTTTTTGGTGGTACGGCCGCCATCTTAGGGACGCTCGAGTCCTTAAGTTTCGGTTTCGATTTTGGGTCGGCCATTTTAGGTGTAGTCGATACCGTAGGTTTCAGTTTCGGTTTCGATACCGTCTGCGCAGCAAGTATGTCCGTGGCCGGGCCTGAAGGCGGGGCCGTGGCTTGCGCTACGGGGTCTTGGGTAAGGCCGACAGGCGATCCCGTGACCCGCTCTTTATGTCCGTAAACTTCGGGGCATAGCTCGTCCCCTGAGCTATCTTTCGCGGCCCCATAAACCTCTTAGACGTCCCCTACCTCGTCGACGTATTCAAGGCCTTGACCCACGACTCCGTCGTCGTCTTCCGGAACTGCCTCGACCTCCGTCTCGGGCGGGGAGATTTGAAGATGATGGCTCTGGTCCTCCTCTTCTTGGTCGTCGAAGATGTTTTCTGGATCCGGGGCCGCTTGTTTGGCCTCAAGGCGCACCGCGCGCCGAATCTTGAGTGTCTTCTTGGACCTGAAACTCGCACAGGCCCTGCAGTTGTCTTCGTTATGGTCTGGCGAAAGGCATTTGTTACAGACCGGGTGCACGTCTATATGTGGGTATTTGGACCCACAGAGCGGACAGAGCTTAAGCGGAATCCGCTCCATGCTGTAAAGTCGCTGTCGAGTCGCGATGAGAAGGCCTCGATGTCCGAAGAGTGCAAATACTCCGCTGATTCCGGCTCCGAGAGACGGAAGAACTCGAGACCGCACGCAAACAATACCGACGTAAAGAATACAAGGCCTTTTGGCCGTTTAAAGTTATGTTCTCTCGGTTCCGACAGAGAGACGTCGAGACCGCATACGAACCCAATGGCGGAAAAAAACAATCTGGGGATGGAGCCGATGCCCATGCGCACTGTAGTCCAGGGGAGGAGCCACCTATCTCGGGATACTTCGAAGACTCTTCCAGGACAACAATGTGCGATCATCCGGACCCAACACTAGGCGGCGATCTAATGCTAAGATATGAATTTAGCAGCCCACATGCCTCGAACATATATGAATACTGCAGCTGCTACAGGCGCCGGGGAGGAGGGCGGGCGATATGAATGTCAGCAGCCCTACATGCCAAGAACAGATGCATACTGGTAAGTAGCATTTGCAGTTCGAGGCATGTGGGCTGCTGAATTCATATCTGTGCATAGAATACATAGCAGTGCTCCCCTCATTGGCGGCCGCCCGTGCCAGCTGCAGCAGTTTGAAAAAGTGTTTTGAGAACAGCCTCACCAACAGCTGCCTGCTGTTTAGAGTGTACGTCTACACAGTAATGTTTAGTAAAAGTATGTGTGGTAGACCATGTGGCTGCTCTACAGATATCCTCCAAGGGAATGTTCCCAAGGAAGGCCATAGAGGCCCCCAGCTTTCTGGTGGAGTGGGCTCTTGGTGGAATTGTGAGAGTGCGTTTAGCTTTAGCGTAACAGATCTGAATGCATTTCACGATCCACCTAGCAATACCAGCTTTGGAAATAGCGTTACCCTTGTGGTGTGAGGCAAATGCAACGAGAAGTTGCTTGGTCTTTCGAAAATCTTTTGTCCTGTCAACGTAGTACATTAAGGCTCGTTTTAAGTCAAGGGTGTGGAGCATCCGCTCCGCCAGCGACTCAGGATTTTGAAAGAACACTGGCAACTCAATTGTCTGGTTTAAGTGGAATTGAGATACAACCTTGGGTAAAAATTTAGGGTTAGTGCGGAGCACCACCCTGTTGGCATGTACTTGGAAAAAAGGTTCTTGGATGGTGAGTGCCTGCAACTCACTAACCCTCCGTAGCGATGTAATTGCTACTAAGAAAGCCACCTTCCAAGTTAGAAACTGAAGCTCACAAGAGTGCAGTGGCTCAAAAGGAGGACCCATCAGCCTTGTAAGAACCACATTGAGGTTCCATTCCGGAGCTGGTGGTGTCCGTGGTGGAATGACCCTTTTGAGTCCTTCCAGAAAAGCTTTGATAGCAGGAACTTTGAAAAGCGATAGGTGTTGCCTATTCTGGAGGTATGCGGCCATTGCAGACAGGTGAATGCGGATGGAAGAATACGCCAAGTTGCATTGGTATAGATGGAACAGGTAACAAATGATGTTTTGAATGGAAGCATCCAGCGGGTCAATGTTGTGGTTTACACAATAAATGACAAACCGCTTCCATTTAGCCGCATAGCATGCTCTAGTAGTGGGCTTCCTTGCCTCCCGAATGATGTCCATGCAATCGGGGGGAAGATTGAGGTAGCCAAACTCTAGGACTTCAGGAGCCAGATCGCCAGGTTGAGCTGTTGCGGATCTGGGTGCTGAATGTCGCCATGGCTCTGCGTCAGAAGGCTGGGAGTGAGATGAAGCCTTTGATGCGGCACCACGGAAAGTTCCAGAAACGTGGTGTACCATGGTTGGCGAGCCCACGTTGGAGCAAGCAGGATGAGAGTCATCGAGTGTTGCCTGAGCTTGCGTGCCACCAGCGGAATCAGAGGTGCTGGGGGAAAAGCGTACGCAAATCTGCCTGACCAGTTCATCCACATCGCATTGCCCTGCGATTGCGGGTGTGGGAACCTGGCGGCGAAGCTTTGGCATTTTGCGTTCTCCCTTGTGGCGAACAGGTCTATCTCTGGATAACCCCACCTTTGGAAGTACGGTTGGAGTACTGATGGATGTATCTCCCACTCGTGCATTTGGTGGCTGTGCCTGCTGAGCAGGTCCGCCATCTGATTGTCCTTGCCTGGGAGATGCTCCGCCATGAGGAAGATGTTCCTCTGAATGGCCCACTTCCACATGCTCTGAGCCAGATGAGACAGCTGCGGAGAGTGTGTTCCTCCCTGTTTCTGAATGTAGTACATGGCCGTCATGTTGTCCGTCCGAATCAACACGACCTTGTTGTACAGATGTACTTTGAACGCCTTTAAGGCCATGAAGATTGCCATCAGTTCCAACACATTGATGTGCATCTTCTTCTGCTGTAGTGTCCATAGTCCCTGCACTGTGTAGTGGAGTACATGCGCTCCCCAACCCTGGAGAGAGGCGTCCGTTGTCAGGATAATCTGTGGCACTGGCTCTTGAAACAGTCGGCCCTTGCAAAGGTTTTGTGGATTCCACCAATGCAGAGAGTTGTACGCCCGACCGCTCACCAACACTAGGTCTGTTAGTTGCCCATGAGCCTGAGTCCACTGACGTGCTAGGCACTCCTGGAGCGGACGCATATGTAACCTCGCGTGCGGGACGATGGAGATGCAGGAGGCCATCATGCCTATCAACTGCATGAACACCCTCGCTGGAAGCGAGTGCTGAGGTCTGAATCGTTGGATCAGCGTCTGGATACTGGCGATTCTCACTGAGTTTGGCTGCGCAGTGGCTGCCAGAGTGTCTATTGTCGCGCCCAGATACTGCCGTATATGGGCGGGTTGGAGATGGGATTTCGGGTAATTCAGTGAGAATCCCAGATCGTGCAGGAGATGAATGGTGCGGGACACGTGGTCTGCGCACTGCCGTTCCGACTGTGCCTGAATGAGCCAGTCGTCCAGATAGGGATAGACGTGGACTTTTTGGCGTCGTAGATGCGCCGCCACAGTCGCCAGGCACTTAGTAAAAACCCTTGGCGCTGTGGTGACCCCGAAAGGCAGAACCCTGAACTGATAGTGCTGGTCTTGAATCGTGAATCTGAGGTACTTCCTGTGTGAAGGATGCAGGGGAATGTGGAAGTATGCATCCTTGAGATCTAGCGTAGCCAGAAAGTCCCCTTGCCGAAGCAGAGGGAGAACCTGCTGCAACGTGAGCATATGGAAATGCTCCGACAGAATGTACCGGTTGAGGGGCCTGAGGTCCAGGATGGGCCTGAGGGATCCGTCCTTTTTGGGGATTAGAAAGTACAGAGAGTAAACTCCTGTTCCCCTTTCTTGCAGTGGAACGAGCTCTATTGCTCCTTTTTGCAGCATGACTTTGACCTCCTGCTGCAACAAGTGCAAGTGCTCGCCGGACATAGGACGGCTTCTTGGAGGTATGTTTGGTGGTGTGGAAGTAAGTTCCAGACAGTAACCGTACTGAATAAGAGATTTGACCCACCTGTCCGTGGTGATGGATCTCCACGCGGGCAGGAACTGCTGGAGTCTCCCCCCGACCGGTGTTGTGTGGTTGGGGGGCAGTGACAAGGCGTCACTGTTTGTTGGTGGTGGAGGACCTGGAGCTGTTTCCACGTCCTCTGCCTTTGACGTTGTTGCCCCTGTAACCACCTCTACCCTTGTTGGTGTATGAGGTCTGGGTGTTGCTTTTATAATATGGCGTGGATTGTGATGCCTGACCCCTTGAGGTGCCTCTGTTAATGGAGCGGCGAAAAGAACCACCCCTAAACTGCTGGGACTGGAGGGCTCCCATAGACTTAGCAGTGTCCGTGTCTTTTTTCATTTTTTCGAGGGTTGCATCCACTTCAGGGCCAAACAGGTGGTCTGGATTAACTGTTTGATTTAAGATGGTTGTCTGTATGTCTGGTTTGAAGCCTGATATTCTAAGCCATGCATGCCTCCGCAGTAACACGCTAGTGTTTATAGCCCTGGAGGCGGTATCAGCCACGTCTAATGCACACTTAATGGAAGCATTAGTGATGAGCTTCCCTTCCTGAATCAACATTTCCGCTGCCTCTTTGTACTGATCAGGTAAGTGTTGCAGAAGTGTTTCTAGGGTGTCATAGTGCGCCCTATCGTAGCGTGCAAGTAAGGCCTGCGTGTTTGAAATGCGCCAAATATTAGCTGCCTGCGCAGCAATACGTTTGCCTGAAGCTTCAAAAATCTTCGATTCTTTGTCTGGGGGAGGAGCATCACCTGTGGTCTGCGAGTTCGCCCGCTTGCGTGCGTTGGATACCACCAACGAATCCAGTGGCAAGTGTCCCTTGATGTACGTTGGATCAGTGGGCGCTGCCTTGTATTTTTTGTCAATACGAGGATTGATGACTCGCGCCAGAGTGGGCTCCTTGAAAACCTCTGGCGCGTGCTTCAGCACTCCCTTGAGCTATGTAATGTCTTGACCGACTTTTCAGCCACTGAGAAAGTGTCAAACAGAAAATCGACATCCACAGGGTCCGCATGGAGTTAGACATGATTTGCTGCAGCCCTCTCAATCAGAGCGTTGAAGGCTGCAGAGTCCTCTGTTGGAGAAGTTTTTGCTGCAAAAAGCTGCGGTTCGTGCCCTGACTGAGGGTCCACAGGGTCGCCTCCAGCAGACCAAGGTTCATTGACCTCCTCCGGATCCGAGTACGCAGGATAATTGTACTCGTCCTCTTCATCTCCGTCACCTTCCCCAGTGTTAGAATGGGTCGGTGAGAGTTCTAGATTTTGTGGAGATGCAGGCCCCATAGGGGCAGAAGTACCCGCAGAGTCCAACTTCTTTTTGAGTGGAATACGAAAATGTTCCAACACCGGCTCCGTGGTGATTTTCCTCTTAAGGAGAGAAAGTTTGCCTGTGTCGGCGTCGATGATAACCTCTCGACGCTCCTCGTCTGCGAGTGTCTGTAGCCGAGGCTTCGATACCACCAATGACGCTTTGGGCGTCGACACCAGCTTCAAGGGCACCCCGGCCCCATGCCTTGGAGCGAAAGCCTTCGGCGTCGTCTTCGGCGGCAGCGTGAAGCGGATCGGCGTCTGCGCCTTTGCCGGCTTCTGCGTAGGCTTCGGCACCACATTCTTCGATTCGGGGCCCACTGCGTCCTTCCGAATACGTTGAAGGGACTCCGAGACCTTCTTTGTTAAGGACGGGGAGGGCTGGACCGGCTTGTGCGAGTCCCCCGAGTCCGGAGTCGGGTCGGCGATTAAAGGCACGGTCTTCGGAGCCGACACGTCACCACCCTTGCCCTTGACGACCGGAATCGGCGCAGCCAGAGCTTTGGGGTCGTCTTGACGCTTCTTTGAGGGTCTTTTGGGGTCGTCGACCTCGACCATCTTCGGCGCCGACGCGGCCGCGTCGGTCGTCTTCGCCTTCGACGCCTGGGTCTTAGGGTCGGCCATCTTGGCGTGGCTCTTGATGTCGGCGGCCATTTGGGCTTTTTAGGCGCTGAGGCCTCAGGAGCCTATTGTCCCACCAGTGCTTTCACTTTCAGTTTCGATACTGTTGGTGTGGACGCCGATGGTTTCACTTTCGATTTCTTCACCGGGAGTGGCGCATCACCAATGTCCGTGGCCGGGCCCGTAGGCGGGGCCGTGGGACGAGTATTGAGGTCTTGGGTAAGGCCCGAAGGCGATCCCTCGACCTGGGCCGTATCATGGGGATTGACCCCGGAGTCCGTCTGAGGGTGCTCCTCCTCTGAGCTATCCCCCACGGTGGCAATGGCCCCGTCGTCGTCCCCTACCTCTCCGACGACTTCATCAAACTCCTCGTCCCCCGCGTCGTAGTTCTCATCCTCTGACGCTGGGCTGGAGTCCGAAACTTGAAAGAAGGTCACCAACGTCTTCCTCGAAGATGTTGTCTGGCGGGGGCGCCGATAACTGGGCCTGGAGTCTAGCGGCCCGACGAAGCTTGAGAGTCTTTTTACACCGGAACTTGGAGCAGGCCATACACCTGGCCTCATCATGGCCCGGCGACAAACACTTGTTGCACACTGGGTGCACGTCGAGGTGTGAATACTTGGAGGTGCACACCGGGCACCTTTTAAACGGAGTTCGTTCCATGTTAAGTAGTCTGGAGCGTCGTGTAGGCCCGTCCGCGCCGACAGCACGCGGAAGGGCAGCAAGAGTTCGGAGCTGATGAAGAACAAAACCCGAACGATGGACAATACCGACGCAAGTCCTAAAGACCTTTTGGTCTCAAGTTAGGAAAGTTAAACAACTATCGATTCCGACAGAGGGAACCGAAACACATCCGAACCCGAACCCAATGGCGGAAAAAAACAATCTGGGGATGGAGGCGATGCCCATGCGCACTGTAGTCCAGGGGAGGAGCCACCTATCTCGTGATACTTCGAAGACTCTTCCAGGACAACAATGTGCAATCATCCGGACCCAACACTAGGCGGCGATCTATGCACAGATATGAATTCAGCAGCCCACATGCCTCGAACAGAAGCTTTACATGCACGCTTACTGTCAAATTTATATCCAGAAGAAGACGTTTTGCCAGAGGATATTTTTCAGAAAATTACTGTGAAGAAATCTGGAATATGTTTGATGCCAACTCTTGCAGAATGTTCCATCTTCAACAACAAAATGTTGAATTTAGAAAAACAAGAGATTGTGAAACTGGAAGCTATTGACAAAATAGAGCATATGGGAGCAACAATTATTTTGTCAGAGAATTTGAAATCTAAATTGGATTCATTAGAGAAGACTATATCTAAAACTGCGGGTTTTGAAAAGACTCTGAATGTGTGCTTAAATTGCCGTATCATTTTGAGAAGGAATTTACATGTTGAAAGAGGTCTGGTAAATGGATCAATGGGTAATGTTGATTTTGAGAAATACAGAAATAGAGATGGAATTGAATTTATAAAAATTAAATTTGATGGCATTGAGGAAGTACAGCTAATTGGTCGTTGCTCTGCTAGGTTTTTGCTTGTTAAAGACTTATATGTTCGCCGTAAGCAGTTTCCTGTTTGCTTGGCATATGCGGTGACAATTCATAAATCGCAAGGTTTAAGTGTAAACACTGCTTTAGTGAATATTGGCAGTTCTGTATTCAAAGAGGGTATGGCTTATGTAGCATTGTCACGAGTCAGAACTTTATCGGGTTTGTACTTGATTGACTGTGATGTCACAAACATTTGTGCGGATCTAGATTGTGTTAAGGAATACAATAGGTTAAGAAGAGAGTATGCACCACATTTGCCTCAATATCCTTTGATTGAGAAACGTGTGGTGGGCCGGAAACAAAGAAATATCAGTAATAGTAGGGATGTTGTAGCAAAAAGACCAAAAGTCGATGAACCTAAAATTGTAAGCAGGAATAAAATGAATTCTGTTGAAAATGTTGTTGGTTTTAAATTTGAAAATAGTTCTCGTGTCAACTGCTATGCTAATGTAGTTGTTAATGTTCTCTTTTCACTAGAGACTTTCAAAGAACAGATTGTGATCAATTCGGAACAAAGTTTATGCTGTTTATTGAATTCTGTGTTAGAGAAATGTAGTGCTGATAGAACGAGAGTAGAAAGTGTGTCTGAAATTCGTTTTCTGTTAGACGAATGTTCAGGTCAAACAGAATTCTCTGAAAATATTCAGCAGGATTGTCAGTAGTTTTTAATGTATTGCAAGATGAGGGTGTAGATGTAGATTATCTATTTGGCCTTTCTTATCAATGGCAGCATGACTGCGAGAACTGTAGGCTATCAAGTACTACTAGTGTAGACTCAGAAAGATTTATATATTTAACTTTGCCTGACAGTAAATCAGTATCCTTCAATAAGCTAGTAAAGGCAGCCGATCAAAATATGGAGTGCAGCCAATGTAAGTCTGGAATGCTGTCCACGTTAATTTTACGAAGTTATGGCCAGTATGTCATTTTAATGTTCCAACGATGTAGGCCTGATGGAACTAAATTGACAACTTTAATTAATAATTTTGTGGCTTCGTAGTTGTCAATATCAGGAAGGACTTTTATAACTACTGCAATTATATATCATAACGGTCCTTCAACTAATTCAGGACATTATACAGCTTATTTGAAATCTGGAAACGGTTGGTCATTCTGCAATGATTCTGTTTTAACTTTCAAAAAAAGATTGCCTTTCCACCTTCAAAATTCTTACCTGGTGTTCTTACAACCAAAATTTTAGGAAAGGAAGCTTGGGATTTGTTTAGAGGAATTTACAGAGGTTCTAATGGCTCCTACTATATATTGTGGATAATTGTAGTACAGAGCGAAAACTGTTTGTTTTTATAAGCAAAGTCAAGCAGCAGATCAAAATAAGGAGTAGAGTAAATGTAAGTCTGCAATGCTGTCAACATTATTTTTGAAAACTTATGGATGAAATGTCATTTTACAATTTCAACTACATAAACTGGAAGAAAATAAGTTGTCCAGTCTAATTAAAAATGTTTTGGCTACACAGTCATCGATTTCAGGTAGAACATTTGCAACTGCAGCTATTATATAATATGCTGGTCCTTTAACAACATCTGGATATTACACAGCTTATTTGAAATTTAAAAAATGGCTAGTCTTTCAGCAAACATTACTAATTGAGTATGAAGCAATGTTGCCTTTTGACTTGATTTTTGAAGTCAGAATTTAGGGTAGGTAATTGGTTCTAGGTGTTGCTGTAACTTAGTGTGCTGTTTCAAATTGCTTTGTATATCTCAGTTTTCTTAAAACAATTGAGTTTATCTTTCAGAAAGTGGCGGGCAGAAAATAGTAACAGCACAACAGAGTATAAGCTGTTCATAGGATATCCTTTGACGTCATAGAAAGTAAGTTACTTTGGAGAAGTTCCTATTTCTGCTTATTTATATTATTTGGGTTTTTTAAACACAATCATTTTGATTGTGTTTTTTTTTCCCCGCTGTTATATGATGAATACCTTCAACTCACTGTTTTCAGTGAAATTTGATATTTTCTGATAACAGCAAAAATAAACCATTAAATATGTTTACTTAATTTTCTACTTTGAATTGTGATTTCTAATATATATATGGATTGGTGTGGCTCACTGGTTAGAGGCGGCAGACCCAGAAGCAGAGGTCGGCCCGGGACCAGGGTTCGATTCCTGGAGTTACTCACACACCTAGTCAGTCATGCAAAGAATCAATCACACCTCCATTCCCTCAACTATACAGTTATACATACCTTACTTATTAAAACATATACTAACACATATTTACTCTCTTATACAATCCCTGATACAAGTTCACAATGATCCATACAGCCACTCACACATTCACTGGCTCTTATGCACAGTTATTTATATATGTCAACTCTCACATGGACTGTATTTTACATATGTACTTACTTTGACATGTAGCACTGAGATATCCATTCATTCACCAATACACTCATGCACACAGTCAACTGCCCATACAGCTGTTTCCACTTGCACTTTTGAACCCATACATCTAGTGAATCAACTGCTCACACATCTATGCACAGAGTCATACACCTCCCAGCCACCCACACACATACTCAGTCTCCCATACAAATACCTGGGCAACCAATCAATAACCCATATAGTTACTCATATAGCTACTGATCAACACATGCAGCAGTTTACATAACAGACATAATAATGCACAAATTAAGACAGTTTAGTCACTAACCCATGCACTCAGTGAGACACATTTAATCATTCTCTCATACAGTCAGTCATGCACCTACTAAATCCTTCATCCAGACACTTATACATCCACTCATTCTTCAATATGTAAGACATAATTTTACTTTACAGAAACATACAGTCACTGGATGATGTCATCAGTGATGTCATCAGTGATGTCATTTGAGATGTCATCAGTGAAGTCATCAGTGATGTCACTGACCATGTCATGAATGATGTAATATGTGACATCATCAGCAGTGGATTGCGGGTGCGCGATATATAGTTATTGCAACTAACTATATATGCGAATTTCTATGGTTTTGTGCGAGTAAATTATGGTTTGGTAAATGCTAATCCCTAACTATATATGGTCTATAACCAATGGTTTTTTTCAGTGAATATATATATATATATATATATATATATATATATATATATATATATATATATATATATATATATATATATATATATATTCTTCAATGAAAAAACCAAAGGTTACAGGGACATTATAGTTAGGCTCAGATTTCACTTGTACAAAAACACTGAAATTCAGCGGTTATAGTTAACTGAGCTAACTATAACTTGCACTCCGGCAAGGCACTGCTTAGGACTTCACAAATTACATCACTTATGACATGATCAGTGACATCACTCATGACATCTCAAATTATATCACTGATGACATCATCCAGTGATTGTGAAGGTTTCCTACATTTTTTGAGTGTTAAACATATATTAAGGTACTACAAAAGTTAAATTAGTATATCTTGTCTACTACTGATGAGTGATACTATTTCAAGCATATATTATGCGAGTGGTTGTGTGACTGTGTTTATCTAGGAGTAAGTAGATTAGTGAGTGGCTGTATGTCCAGTGGTATCGGTTGTAGTCATGTTCAAAATTCCTTTGGAAATTAACATGGGAAACACTTTTAGGCCATCCACTTTTTCCCGGCCTCCACTAGACGGATCTCCACGAACCTTTCCTAAAACAACAAGACCCTAGAGGACATTTTTGGGGGGGATATTTCACAGAGATTCATCAAACCGCGCCAAACATATAGCCAAGCCAAAAAAACGCTTTACGAGCAGTAGCAGATCGCTTAAATATCAAGAACCTAATTCCATGTTGTTACAATTGATTTCTTTCTGCCTAAATAATAACATCTATCTGCTGTCAGGACAATTGTACCTCCAAACCCGGAGGACCACCATGGGCACGTGCTTGGCCCCCAGTTTTGCTAATCTTTTTGTAGGCTGGTGGGAGAAGCATGTGGCCTAGGCGGAGCAAAATTAACTATGGATAAACAAGATGGCCCTATTGGCCAGATATATTGATGATCTTTATATAATTATTTTTTATCTGGCGGGGCACACAGGAGGAATCAGAAGGGACATTGCCCTTAACCACAATGATTTAAATCTGAGATTTACCAGTCAATTGAGTAAAGCAGAAGTACCTTGCTTAGATTTGCTGTTCTGTTGTGCCCTCCAGAAAACCTACTGGGGGCAACGCAGTCTTGCATGCACAAAGTTCACACCCACAGAGACTGATAAAAAGCATTCACTATGATATATATTATGGCTACAATAAAACTGTACCATGTGTAATGATTTCAAGGAAGCAGAAAGAGAAGCATGTAATCGGTTTAGTGAAAGAGGCTACCCAAAGCACAAGTTACTACTTGTGTAACGATATATCTGTAAGAGACATTAGTTAGTAAGCTGCAGACGATGCCTACCGACGCACAAGGGTACTGCTACGCAAACATTTCGGGATCCAGTCGGACGCCTGGGGATATTCTAAGGTAAGGAATCTATCACGAACGTGTCTCTTTCAGATTCATGTTTTAAGGGAGCAATGTACAACGTGCAACAGAAAGATCGACAAGAACTACTAGCCCCCGAAAAAAAAAGAAAAAGAGCATCCAACTGTGACAAGGATGATATTAAATTAAACAGAGCATCCAACTGTGACAAGGATGATATTAAATTAAACAGAAGACTCTGGACAAATTTGAAGGCTCATCCAGAAGCGTGGTGGGGGCAGACATACTATTCTGGGAAAAGTTATCAGAGAGACCAGATGTCACATATAGGAAGGGTGTATCATTAAAAGATCTACTAGTACACAGTCACTACATGGAGAAGAACCCTATGAAATCAGAACAGTTTTTTTCTCCTGCACTAAATGTAAGGTGTGCAGGAATAGTAGAAAAGTCAAAGAAATTGAGATTCCGGGCAAGAAAGAAAATCGAAAGATTAACAAATAGCCAAATTGTAATTCTAATTTTGCTGTGTACGGTCAAGTTTGTCCCGGCGAAAAGAAGTACATTGGGAGTACTATCCATCCAGTGAAGAAACCGATATTAGAACATACCCAGGCAATCAAAAACAATGATCCTTTTTATCCAGTGTCCAGGCCATTTGCCTTAGTGCATCTAAGCAAAAGCGATTTGTTGAGATTTTTCTGTATAAACAAAGTCCTCCTAAAGAAAGAGGCAGTGATAGGGTCAGATCCTTAAGGTAGATGGAATCCTGCTACATAGTTGAACTAAGGACCCTCACCCCAAGGGGCATAAACATTGAGGAGGAACTATGGTCCCCTAACTCTTTTGCTGCGGCGGCTATTCCGCCGCAGCACTAACCGTCGCAGGGGGGCGCGCGGGTGACAGAACCGTTCCGTCATGTAATTTTGTACATATTTAGGGCTAGATGGCAATGCTGTATAACATTAGGAACAGAGCTATGTGGCATTATAATAACTCCGATATAAGTGGTCCATTCAGAGCATAATGAATGTAATTAATTACACAACTGATTAGCAGCTTCAGGTATGTGGGACAGCAAATATGTAAATCAATCAGGTGGGCCCATCCAGGGTGAAATTGTGTAAATATATGGAATTCTTTATAAATGTAATTCATCTGAAAGTTATAATTTACATGATTGAATTACATGAAAATGAAGGAGATTGAAATTGGTGCTCCAAGATTTCAGTGCACAGTGTGCAAAAACAAATGTAAAATAACATGACAAAATGGGTGCCACATTAACTCAGTTCTATGAGGCACTTCTATTTGTAGTCCGTCATAAATGTTTATGGTGAGCTGGCTGTCCAATCAATGTTGCTTTTTTACATGATATAACGTAACTGATAGATAAGCGAATCAACATTGAGAAAGGCCAGGAGGCTGAAACAAAAAGGCTAAATGTGCATTATAGTTATAAACAAGGTTTAAACTAACAGGACCAGTGAAACTCACCAATTAGCGTGATCTCAAGTAACTATAACGTGTGTCCTAAAGTAACTATAACTCATTCCCCGCCATGCACAGGGTTGCTATCAATGACGTCAACTCAGATGTCATATGGGATTTTACTATTCTCGCCTATTGAGTTGCAAATTAAACACAATTAAGTTATAGGGGCTATTAATGCTAGTAAAGGTGGAAAGGCACCAGGACCCGATGGCTTGCCCATTGACCGTTTTAAGTCAATTTCTGCATTATGGTCTCCACTGATAACTCCTGTCTTAGAAGCCTGTTATGCGAAGGGATTTATTAAGTCCTGGTCAGAGTCATTGATAATACAGATTTTTAAAAAAGGGGAACGGGAAAACCTGGCATGTTACCGCCCAATATACCTGTTAGATTCCCTAGTGAAGGTGGTAGGAAGGGTTGTCTTGGATAGACTGCATACCTGGGCTGAAGATAATGTTTTAAGCATGGGTTTAGACAGGAACTAGGGACAAAGGAGCAGGTTTTAAATCTTAGTATTTTAGTTTGAAAATATACTCCGGCAAAGGCAGGGAAGTTTTATGTGGCATTTGTAGACCTTACGGCCGCATTTGATTGTGTTATATACAACACCTTGTGGAATATTTTAATGGATTTAAAGATCGACCCGGTACTGATGCAGTTCCTAAGACAACTATATGCTGGGGCCACCGCTAAGGTGAGGTATGGATTAAAAGGGGAATGTACTGTGCCGTTCCGCATGGAGAGGGGTGCGAGACAAGGCTGTGTCTTTGCCCCATTCCTCTTCACTCTATATACCAACGCATTAGAAAAGGGACTCGAGGAAAGGGCGAGAGATTCACCATACATCAATAAAAAGCCGAATGTCTCCCTCCTCTACGCGGACGACGCAGTACTTATGGCAAGAACGCAGTTAGGTCTACAGAAAGCCCTTACTTCATACACTAGGTTTATGGATAGCCGTGGTCTAAAACTTAATGCGAAAAAACCCTTTATAATGTCACGTGGGAAGGAGAGGAATAAATGTAGTAGTATGTAGTTAGGGGATAGCAGGGTAGACTAATATGTTCTCGTATTTGGGCGTCCTTTTTGAGCACACCGGTTCTTGGGGACCGGCGGTTAAGAGCAGGAGTCTCCTTTTTATGAGGTCAACCGCGGCTGCTGTTAACTTTGCAAACAAAATGGGCCAAAGGCCCCCGTGGATTCTTCTTAAAATTTATCAGGCTAAGTATTGAAATGTTTGGGGAGGGAATATGGGGTTTTTATGATGTATCGCCAATCTAACAAGTGGAAAATTCATTTTTAAGGTTTCTTTTAGCAGTGCCTTCGAGTTCCCCAGTTTTTAATTGTCATAGCGAATTGAGGATTTCTTATATTTCTGACATTATTAAAGTACAGCCATTATTACTGTGGCATCGAGTATGGACCTCCAGCAGTACAGGACTAAATAGAGAAATAATTAAGGACTTTGAGTTTGGACCATGCAAATAAGATTGCCTGGCTTAACTATGTTAAAAAAAATTGGACGGATCTTGGTCGCTTAGAGTTTTACTCTTGCTCTGAGAAAAGGAGTTCCATCTTTAGAAAGGAATTCAAATTAATATGTACGGCACATTTAGAGTCTTAGAGCTGCCCTGGAAATGAAAAAATGTACTGTGGTCCAGCATCAATTGACGATGGTAACTAATCAAATTCAACCATATTTGATTTGGTACATTGGGAGGGTTCGATAAATATGTTCTAACAAGGTTTAGGTTTTGCAGCTTCCACCGTTTGGTCAGCTATTCAGTGGTTAACGATTGGTCTAGAGAACTTGGTCACTGATCTTGTGACAATATATCACCAGAATCAACAATTCATGTGACCTTATTTTGTATATTTTACACAGGAGAAAGAGCAAGATGGATCTTGCCATTGCTGAAGCAAGGGGGATGAAAGCAAAGTCGTCTGGCCTTTTTATCTTTATAATTATTGGGAATCGCTTATTGGGTGGGTGTTATGACTGGTTTCCTGAAGAATATACTACGAAGGAAAAGTATAATTGGATAAAACTTACTGTTAAAAAGTATATTATACTGTAATATTTTTTGGCGAGCTACTAGTTTTTTAGTCAAAAAGTAACTGATAGAAAGTTACATGTAGGGAATATGTGTTTATCTAATATAGTATAATGTATTTTGATTACTACCAGTACCAAATGTTTTAAACTGTTGCTTTTATGAGTTTAAATGACTACAATCAAATAAAGTTTATTCTGATTCTGATTCTATTGCAATCACTGACCAGGTTCATGAGTGATGTAATATGTGAGGGTACAAGCAATGCATGGCGAGGGTGCAAGTTAATTACTTTAGGGCACACATTATACTTACCTGAGATAACTGCTACCTGCACACGGACATGCAGCCCCTTTTAAAATAATAAATACAAGTTTTTTCACAACACGAAGAGCTCAGACAAGCACCAAAGGCAATCTTTGTGTGGGTCAGTGACAGACATGTGTCCTACACATTCCTACAGGTTTTAAAACTAGGCTTCTTCTGAGTAGCTATTGCACAGAAACAGATTAAAGATAACAATAACAATGTAGACTACTACTAAGTTGATAGGGAGTCCCAGAAAAACTGTTACGTGTCGACGGAGCATGAAAAAGGGAATCAACGTCAGAACGACAACGAGATGATCTCATGGCTCCGATGACGTCGCGCGGAGTCGCGTGATGAGCCATGCCATTGTGACGTCCTCGTCAACGTGGCAGAGCTATGAAAAAAAAATGTTTTCGTGGAATGCAGCACAAGGGGTAAATCAAAAGGTGAGGAATCCACAAGCAGTTGCATCCATCAGAATGTCCTGGACTAGTTGTGGTGGAGGGAAGGCACTGAACTGCACCATATCCAAGACCGCATTAACTAAAGGACGCCTCTAAAAAAAGTCCAGTGCGACTTCAGCGTGTTAAGAACCCCAACAATGTCAGGAGGTTTGCTACAGTCTGAAGGTGTCCCTGGTTAACAGCGGCAAACCCCCCTTCAACAGTTGATCAGTGAGTAAGGGACTGGCACTACCGCAATAAAGAGGCCAAAGTCAAGCACGACAAATTTAAAATGCTCCAGGCCTACCTTGAACGGTTTGGTATCTTATACTGCACTGCAGGATGGGCTTAAGAAGCTATTAGTCCTGAAGGTTGAAAGCCACTATTCAGTCGCCTCGGATCCAAGGAAGACAAAACCAGAGCCAGACTGAGATTTTGAATCTATTTCTACAGGAAGGAATTCAGTGGGCAAAAATCTGAAATTGGAGAGAAACCGGCATCCTTCAACATAAGGAAATAGCAGGAGTAACAACCCGACCACATCTACAGAAACCTCTTGATGGCTGCTTTGGAAAGTAGACCTCGCACCTCTTGCAGCAAGTTTGACAGATGCTATTTTGAGAGCGTTTTTGATGAAAGAGGAAGCTGCGGTGGGTTGAAATAGAAGGGTTTAGCTATCAAACAATTTGGGGGAGCTATCTGTTGGATGTGATAGATTACCACCCTTGGAGAAGGTAATGGATCCTGCCTCCCACAGGGAGGAAATGCACAGCTAAAAACAAATTAAAGCAGACTGGCACCTGACACAGTAGGGGAGGGGGACTGGGAAGATTGGCACCTGCTTGCTCCCTGTCCTCAGCCAGTAAATGCCTGGGAAAACTGCTGAGGTGGCGGAGGTCTGGCTCTGCCTGTACACCAACAACCATGAATAGCCATGTAAAGTGTGAACCTGAATCCAAGGGTTTAGGCAGGGAGATGATCTGAAGCAACCTGTCCTTCGGCAATATATATTCACAATTTGTCATGCTTGATACAGAAGAACCTTAAGTAAATCAGCCAGGCACATTTAGGAACTTTCCAAATCCGTTGGCTTTACGACTGGTGCCACCCAGGGGTCACAGGTTCATACAAGTTAAAAGTGTTACGCTACCCAAATGCTCCTAAACATGGACAAGTTTTCCTCGCTTGTTCTTCAGTGTGATCCTATTCACTCCCAATATTACAGCTGCACCATCTATGTGCTAAAAGGTGAGAAATAGTCGGTAGCATGCCAATGATCTGGAATAGAATTCATCCTCCTGTTGGGACTAGTCAACAAATGGTTCCATATAAACTCTTAGTCATCCTACAAGTCTCTGCTTTGCAGCTCTTACATGGAAATGGAGTTTCATCATTGACAAATGACAGCTCCCTTACCCTTTGTACTTCTGGTTTCAAATCTGGAGAAATAAATATTAATCACTTGCAAATAAGTCAGGCACTAAGACTCAAGATATTCTTTGTCTAGCTTTTTTCAATGGATGCCTGGCATAGAATGGATATGTTAAGGATAATAAAATTTCCCATTTCATTTTCAAATAAAACATTTTTTAAAGATTAGTTAGTTTGACTCATTTACGCATCAGGCATCATTGGTCACGTTGAGCGGTTGGTTTGGCGTATGTACCTATGGCTCATAGTCCAGGACAGATGCTGCAAATTACCTTACTGTTGTAGGTTCCATCGGTGAATCTGTTGAATTGCAAGATCACTGGTTCAGTACTACAAAGTGCCATTTATTGATTATTTTCTTACACGCTTTTACTGTTGTGTTCACTCCCCAATTGCAGTAGCTTACATATGATCCTAATTAAGGCCGCAACACTTTTATGGGTTTGAAGGCCGAAACATGTTGATCGTTTCCAAAAGCAGCTGTCTCTAATGTTGGCAGTTACATTATCCGCCATTTGTTTTTAATCCTGTCACAAGTTAGCATAATAAACTTTGTCTGGTTAACCTTGTAGTCAGTTTTAACCACTATTTAACCTAGCACTGCACTCCCCATACAACACGCCACGCTCAAATAGGGTTTTAGGATAACCCCCTCAATAAAATATCCCTGAGCTCCTCCCTCTAACTCTGCTGGGAGATTAGACATAAGTAACTCACTCAGTGCTTGTGGCGGTTGGATTAGGGGTGGGCCATTGGTTAGATGGTTGTGAATTGAAAAGAATTAGATGGTGATCATTCCAGTCAGATGATGAGCTAGATTGGAGGAATAGGGTGTTTGGAGATGATTGCGTTAAGGGTCGATCCTTTGTTGTACGTTTATTGCAGTGTTAGGTAAGTATGTTAGTTTCCAGGAGGGTGAAGAGGGCTTTTACTGTGGGATCTTTAGCATTATTCATGTGCAGATTTATTTCTCCTAGTATAACGTCTGTGCTGCCTTTTATCGAGTTTTGCAAAATTACGTCTGTTAAATCCTCGAGAAATTGTACGTCATCACCTGGCGAGTGGTAGATGACATGCAATTTGATGGAATTGGGGTCTTTGGTAGAGAGCTGAACTCCCAAATATTCAAAGGTAGGGTATTTTGCAGTGTGGAAGGGAGTTAAGCGAAGATAGTTTTTGTGACTGACAACTAACCCACCACTTTTATCATCCTTGCAGTCATTGCAGCCATAAGGAATATGCTACTTACCAGTATGCATCTGTTCTTGGCATAGAGGGCTGCAGAGTGGTACATTATGAATAGATCGCCATCTGGTGTTGGGCTCGGATGATTGCACTTTGTTTTTCTCTTGGAGAGTCTTTTGTAGTTTGGTGACTCCTCCTTTGGTTGGTAGTGCGCATGGGCATCGGCTCCATCCTTAGATTGTTTTGCCATAGTAGGGTTAGATGGAGTAGTATGATAGAATACAGATAGAAATGCCCATGTAAGTGTATCTAAATAAGATATTGTTGGAACAGACACACGGTTCCGGGGAGGCTGGGAGGGCATGTACCACTCTGCAGCCCTCTATGCCAAGAACAGATGCATACTGGTAAGTAGCATACTCCGTTCGAGGCATATGGGCTGCAGATGGTACATTATGAATAGACTATACAGCAGTTCTCTCCCTAGCGGTGGTCGCCCGTGTCTGTTGCAACTGTCTGAAATAAAGTCTTTAATACAGCTTGTCCCACTATAGCTTGTTGTGTTGTGTTGTGTGCACATCTACACAATAGTGCTTTGTGAAGGTGTGCGGTGTAACCCAGGTAGCTGCTTTGCATATGTCATCTAGTGGAATGTTTCCCAAAAATGCCATAGATGCTCCTAGTTTACGTGTAGAGTGAGCTCTAGGAGGAACAGTTAATGTCCTCTTTGCTTTTAAGTAGCATATTTGAATACATTTTACAATCCATCTGGCAATGCCCGCTTTAGAGATGGGATTGCCCTTATGTGTAGGAGAAAACGCAACAAATACCTGTTTTGTCTTTCTGAAAGTTTGTGTTCTTTCTATATAATACAATATTGCCCTTCTGACATCCAATGTATGTAGGGCCTTTTCCGCTACCGTCTGTGGTTTTGGAAAGAAGACCGGTAGTTCCACTGACTGATTGATGTGGAATGCAGAAATTACTTTTGGTAAGAATTTTGGGTTTGTTCTAAGAACCACTTTGTTTTGGTGTAACTGCATGAATGGTTCTTGAATCGTAAAAGCTTGTAACTCACTTACTCTTCTGAGTGACGTGATAGCTACGAGGAAGGCCACCTTCCATGTGAGGAATTGTATTTCACACCTATGCATAGGTTCAAATGGTGGTCCCATTAGTCTGGTAAGTACTATGTTGAGATTCCAGACTGGGGAAGGTGGCCGTCTTGGTGGAATGACTCTTGAGTCCCTCCATGAAAGCTTTAATTGCTGGTACTTTAAACAGGGAAAGATGTTGCCTGTTTTGTAGGTACGCCGCTATAGCTGCGAGATGAACCCTGATAGAGGTATATGCTAAGTTACATTGCTGCAAGTGTAGTAAATAGCAAATGATCTGTTTAGTGGATGCGTCCAGAGGGTTGATGTGATTACTGTTACAGTGTACAGCAAACCTCTTCCATTTTGCTGCATAGCATGCTCTGGTGGTAGGACGTCTTGCTTGTTTAATGATTTCCATACATTCTGGTGGTAAATCTAAATATCCAAACTCTATGACCCCAGGAGCCAGATCGCTAGGTTCAATTGTTTGGGATCTGGGTGCATTATTTCTCCATGGTTCTGTGTAAGGTGCATGGGTAATCTTAGCTTTTGATATGGCACCTGTGAGAGTTGTAGTAGCGTGGTGAACCACGGCTGTCTTGCCCACGTGGGTGCCACTAGTATCATTGTCATTGAATGCTGTTGCAGTTTCCGAACCACTAACGGAATTAGTGGGAGAGGGGGAAAAGCGTAAGCAAATCTGTTGGACCAATTTATCCATAGTGCATTGCCCTGGGACCGGTGGTGTGGGTACCTGGATGCGAAGTTTTGGCATTTTGCGTTCTGATGATTGGCAAACAGATCTATCTCTGGTTGCCCCCATCTTTGGAAGAATGGCTGCAGTATCTGGTCGTGCAGCTCCCATTCGTGTACTTGTTCTGACTCTCTGCTTAGGATGTCTGCTATCTGCTTTTGAACTCCTGGTAGGTGTTCTGGTAACAGATAGATCTTTTGAGGAATGGCCCATCTCCAAATGTCCTGTGCTAGTTTGGATAGTTGGAGAGAGTGTGTCCCCCCCTGTTTTTGAATATAATACACTGCAGTCATGTTGTCTGTTCTGATCAGGACTGCCTTGTTGATTATTTGCATTTGGAAATCATTTAGTGCTAGAAATACTGCTAATAGTACCAAGTAGTTGATGTGCAGTTTCTTTTGCTGCACACTCCACTTCCCCTGCACTGTGTATTTGTCCATATGCGCTCCCCATCCGGAGAGCGATGCGTCCGCTGTCAGTATCACTTGTGGAATCGGTTCTAGGAACGACTGTCCCTTGGAAATGTTTGTTGTGTTCCACCACTTCAGAGAGCGATGCGTACGGTCGTCTACCAACACCAGATCTGTAATCTGACCTTGAGCCTGATTCCACTGTGTCGCTAGACACTCCTGTAGTGGACGCATTTGTAGTCTGGCATGTGGTATAAGCAGTATGCAGGAGGACATCATGCCTAACAGCTGCATAAACACTCGTGCTGGTAGTGAGTGTTGTGGTTGAAATCTTTGTATTAACCTGACCATTGTCTGTATCCTGATTGGATTGGGGTATGCTATGGCTCTTTCTGTGTCTATAGTAGCCCCCAGGTATTGTTGAATTTTGTTTCGTTGCAGGTGTGATTTTTTGTAGTTCACCGTAAACCCTAGGTGGTGCAGTAATTGAATAGTCTTCTGTGTGTTGTCAAGGCATTCTTCTTGTGACTTGGCCTTTATTAACCAATCGTCCAAGTAAGGGAAGACATGTATTTGTTGTCTTCTTAGGTGTGCTGCCACCACAGCTAGGCATTTTGTGAACACTCTTGGTGCCGTTGTGACCCCGAACGGAAGGACTTTGAAGGACATCATGCCTAACAGCTGCATAAACACTCGTGCTGGTAGTGAGTGTTGTGGTTGAAATCTTTGTATTAACCTGACCATTGTCTGTATCCTGATTGGATTGGGGTATGCTATGGCTCTTTCTGTGTCTATAGTAGCCCCCAGGTATTGTTGAATTTTGTTTCGTTGCAGGTGTGATTTTTTGTAGTTCACCGTAAACCCTAGGTGGTGCAGTAATTGAATAGTCTTCTGTGTGTTGTCAAGGCATTCTTCTTGTGACTTGGCCTTTATTAACCAATCGTCCAAGTAAGGGAAGACATGTATTTGTTGTCTTCTTAGGTGTGCTGCCACCACAGCTAGGCATTTTGTGAACACTCTTGGTGCCGTTGTGACCCCGAACGGAAGGACTTTGAATTGATAATGTTGTCCTTCCACTACAAACCTTAGGTATTTCCTGTGGGCTTTGTGAATTGGGATATGAAAGTAAGCGTCTTTTAGATCCAGTGTAGAAAGAAAGTCCCCTTTCTTCAGTAAAGGAAGTACCTGTTGGAGCGTGACCATGTGGAAATGTTCCGAATTTATGTATGCATTGAGAGGTCTGAGGTCTAAGATTGGTCTTAGAGACCCATCTTTTTTGGGGATTAGGAAGTATAGAGAGTATACTCCTGTCCCTTGTTGATGTTTTGGAACCTTCTCCATGGCATGCTTTTGTAGCAGTGATAGTACTTTTAACAATGTCAGATGATCTGGACTCATTGGACGCTGTTTGGGGGGGATGTTTGGTGGGGTAGCTGTGAGTTCTAGGCAATAACCATGTTGAATAATTTGTCTCACCCACTTGTCTGATGTGATGTTTTCCCAGACAGGTAGGAACTGTGATAGATGTCCCCCGACCGGTGTTATGTGGTCTGGGGGAAGTTGTATTAAGTCACTGTTTTGGGGTTGGGGAGTTGCGGTTGTTATTATTTCCGCGGCCTCTACCCTTGTTGTTACCTCTGTAACTACCTCTTGAATTACCTTTGGGTGACGTAGGTGTAAAAGAGGTGGATTGCTGATTTGTTCCTGTATTTTTTGAGCCTCCTCTATAGGTGGATCTACGAAAGGAACCCCTTTGTGTTGGCTGTTGTAATGCTCCCATTGACTTAGCCGTTTCTGTATCTTTATTCATCTTTTCTAAGGTCTCATCTGTGCTTGAGCCAAAAAGTGTTTTCTGATCAAAGGGTTGGTTCAATAAGGATGTTTGTACTTCTTGTTTGAACCCTAAAACTCTAAGCCATGCATGTCTCCTTAACATGACACTGGTGTTGATGGATCTTGCTGCAGTGTCTGCCGCGTCTAGGGGGCACTTAATGGAAGTGTTAGTTATTATCTTTCCTTCCTGTATTAGCTGATCTGCTCTCTTCTGATGTTCTTTGGGGAGATGTGTGATGAGTTTTTCTAATTCATCATAATGTGCCCGGTCATAACGTGCAAGTAGCGCTTGTGTATTGGCTATACGCCAGCTATTTGCCGCTTGTGATGCTACTCTTTTGCCTGATGCATTTATTAATTTTGACTCTTTATCAGGTGGAGGGGCCTCTCCTGTAGATAATGAGTTCGCTTTCTTGCGAGCGTTTGAAACTACAAGCGAGTCCAGAGGTACCTGCCCTTTGATAAATATTGGATCCTTTGGAGCCGCCTTATATTTTTTATCAATTCTTGGGTTTAACACCCAGGCCCTCATTGGGTCTTTGAATATTTCTGCTGTGTGACTGAGAAGACCCTTCAGCATAGGTAGAGTACCTGATGTTCTTTGTGCAGTAGGTAGTGTCTCTAATAGGAAATCCTCAACCTGAGGTTCTGTATGTAGATCTACCTTATGATATTTTGCTGCCCTATTAATGAGCTGTACAAACCCTGTGTTATCATCAGGTGGTGAAGGCTTTGAGGGATATAACTCTGGGTCGTTGTCATCATCTGACCCTGCGTCATAATTTTCCCATGGGTCATCCTCATCTGGGATAGTGTCATCATCCCCTTGAGGTTCTCCCTCCCCTGTATCACTGTCTACATCTGACAGAGGTGTAGATGGTCTTGGTGTAGAAGGTGGAGGAATATTTGGCATAGTGTGAGGAATAGGAGAAGAGGGTGTGACTTTAGGTCGAAGAGAAGTAGGAGGAGTTGTATTTGTCCCCAGTGTTCTCTTTTTAGAAGGAAGAGGTTTGTCTTCTAACTGTTCATTCTTCCTCTTCTTCGTCACTACTTTGCCAGTTTGTGGATCGATAAACAAAATCTTTTGTTTGGGATCTGTTTGCTGCTCCAAACAGAATATAAGGCGGCACCAAAGGATCCAATATTTATCAAAGGGCAGGTACCTCTGGACTCGCTTGTAGTTTCAAACGCTCGCAAGAGAGCGAACTCATTATCTACAGGAGAGGCCCCTCCACCTGATAAAGAGTCAAAATTATTAGATGCATCAGGCAAAAGAGTAGCCAACAGACAGAACCAGGCGGCCCGCCTGGCATTTAAACTTCCAAAATTTCACCACTCTACCCCCCTTCTGAAATCTTTACACTGGCTCCCCGTGCGAGCCAGGGTCCAATTTGAAGCTTGCCTCCATCACCTTCCTGGCCCGACTTGACCTGGCACCGGTGTTCATTTCTTCCGAGATCGTTCCTTACGTTCCCACCAGGGAACAACGCTCCTCTTCCCAGTCCCTCCTTACCATCCCACGCTTTCGGAGGAAGAAGTGGGGAGGCTCAAAATTTGCCACCCTTGCCCCGACCCTCTGGAACTCCCTTCCTCTCGAACTTCGTTCCATCACTCTGTACTCACAATTCCGTAAACATCTTAAGACCTACTTGTTCATGAAGTCTTTTGAATAATACTCCCGCAGCTCCCCCAGCCTTTTGCCCCGGATCCTGTTAGCTCTAGCGCCAAGAAACCGCTGGTATACGTGCGCTATACAAATAATTTTAAACTCAAACTCCTGTGTCGGTACCGAAGCCTTTGGTTCCGAAAGGTGCCTTTGTTTTCGATCGTCAATGTTTGGTGTTTTCGGCACCGAGTGTTTGCTCGATTCCGATTTTTTCGGTGTCGAGTGAGTCTTCGACGTCGAATCATGTTTCTGTTTCGACATGGAATGTTTCGATGCCGAGCTTTCCCTTGCATGAAGCTTCGGCGTCGAAGTCTATGTCGACCGCTTCTCGGATCCGACATGGTGGGAGACCGAGAGTTTCGGTTTCAGTTTCGGTTTCGTTGCCGGGCCCGAAGGCGGAGCGTCGGAAACTTTTTTCTGCGGTTTGACCGGGCTCGAAGACGGGGTCGTTACCACACTGGGTCGGTTTTTTGGTAAGGGGACGTCGTCACTCACGGTTTGTTGCACGTCGAGTTCTTCGACATCCGACTCGTCCCCTTCCGACCCCGACTGATCTTCATGATCCTCTTCTTCATCGAGGTGCTGGTCTTCGAACAGCTCCGGGATCGCCTCCGACTGCATTCTGGAAACCTCGTGTCTTCGAGCTCGACGGTTTCTAATCGTCGACTTGGAGGAGAATGCTGCGCAGGCTTCGCAGTCCCTGGATTCGTGTTCAGGCGATAGGCAGAGGTTGCACACCTCGTGTAGGTCCTTGTGTGGGAATTTAGCACCACACGTTGGACATTTCTTAAATGGAGTCCTTTCCATGGACTCCGGGCTTGACCACGTCGAGAAAGGCCTCCTGTTCGTCGACGTAGATCAAAGTTTTTCTTCGATGTTGGAGTCGAAACGCGTCGGAATGGAAATGAAATCGCGTTCGATAACAATACCGTCGAATTGGAAAGGGAATACGCGCCGACAAGACACTTCTTTCCGAAGTCGATCTGGAGCGTCTCAATCCTCATCCGAACCCGATGGCGGAAAAAAACAATCTAAGGATGGAGCCGATGCCCATGCGCACCACCAACCAAAGGAGGAGTCACCAAACTACAAAAGACTCTCCAAGAGAAAAACAAAGAGCAATCATCCGAGCCCAACACCAGATGGCGATCTATTCATAATGTACCATCTGCAGCTCATATGCCTCGAACACAATGTTTTTATTTTATTTCTACATTCCCACAAACCCATGCCTAGAATTATTTAAAATCTCCCAGGGTGTATGCAAACTTCAAGAGAAATTAAAGAAAATAAGAGGATTTTACATACCTCATACCCCTTTCAGCTGTGCCTCAGGGTAGGGGTGGTATTTCTTATTAATGGATATCGCTGCATTTCACAAGGGTGAGTGAGTGAGTGAGTGAGTAGACGCAGTCAGGACTTTTTTTACTCAGAAGTATGCATGCACTCATGAATGAGCACTAAGGCCAGTGTATCAAAACTGAAGTGTCAGCATTCAGGAGAGTGGTATGTGTGTGTAGTGAGGAGCGTGTGGATTGTGAGTAGACAAAAGACTGAAGTTGAGTGTACATCACAGTATGCGTAGTCAATAGTATGCATGGTTTCAGGAGACTATGTATTCATGAGAATGTATACTGTTCAAACAAGCATTTACAATGCAATGGTCTCGGCATTGTTAAGGTTAGATCTATTGGCATTGCTCATGACATTTTAATTTATGTTTTTGTTTTTAAAACAAAAATAAATGGCATTGTCATTTACAATGCCAATAGCGTAATCGCTCGCAAACGTGAGACCTATTGCATTTGCACCCACACACAGAGCCCCCCACACAGAGCCACCCACCCACCCACACACACAGAGCCACCCACCCCCACACACACAGAGCCACTGAGCCGCCCACAGAGCCACCCACCCACCGAGCCGCCCACAGAGCCACCCACCCACCGAGCCGCCCACAGAGCCACCCACCCACCGAGCCGCCCACAGAGCCACCCACCCACCGAGCCGCCCACAGAGCCACCCACCCACCGAGCCGCCCACAGAGCCACCCACCCACACACAGAGCCACCCACCCACACACAGAGCCACCCACCCACACACAGAGCCACCCACCCACCGAGCCGCCCACAGAGCCACCCACCCACACCCACAGAGCCACCCACCCACACACAGAGCTACCCACACACACACACACAGAGCCACCCACACACACACACACAGAGCCACCGAGCCGCCCACAGAGCCACCCAGAGCCACCGAGCCGCCCACAGAGCCACCCACCCACCGAGCCGCCCACAGAGCCACCCACCCACCCACAGAGCCACCCACCCAGTCACCCACCCACCCACACAGTGCCACCGAGCCGCCCACAGAGCCACCCGCCCACAGAGCCACCCACCCACAGAGCCACCCACCCACAGAGCCACCCACCCACAGAGCCACCCACCCACAGAGCCACCCACCCACCGAGCCACCCACCCACCGAGCCACCCACCCACAGAGCCACCCACCCACAGAGCCACCCACCCACAGAGCCACCCACCGAGCCGCCCACAGAGCCACCCACCCACAGAGCCACCCACACATGGCCCCCTACACACACACAGCCCCCTACACACACACAGCCCCCTACACACTCACAGCCCCCTACACACTCACAGCCCCCTACACACTCACAGCCCCCTACACACACACAGCCCCCTACACACACACAGCCCCCTACACACACACAGCCCCCTACACACACACAGCCCCCTACACACACACAGCCCCCTACACACACACAGCCCCCAACACACACACAGCCCCCTACACACACACAGCCCCCTACACACACACAGCCCCCTACACACACACAGCCCCCTACACACACACAGCCCCCTACACACACACAGCCCCCTACACACACACAGCCCCCTACACACACACAGCCCCCTACACACACACAGCCCCCTACACACACACAGCCCCCTACACACACACAGCCCCCTACACACACACAGCCCCCTACACACACACAGCCCCCTACACACACACAGCCCCCTACACACACACAGCCCCCGCCACCCACACACAGAGCCACCCACACACAGAGCCACCCACACACAGAGCCACCCACACACAGAGCCACCCACACACAGAGCCACCCACACACAGAGCCACCCACACAGAGCCACCCACCCAGAGCCCAACACACACACACAGCCCAACACACACACAGAGCCCAACACACACAGAGCCCAACACACGCACAGAGCCCAACACACGCACAGAGCCCAACACACGCACCCACTCAGAGCCACACGCACCCACACAGAGCCACACGCACCCACACAGAGCCACACGCACCCACACAGAGCCACCTGCACCCACACAGAGCCACACGCACCCACACAGAGCCACCTGCACCCACACGCACCCAACACAGAGCCACACGCACCCAACACAGAGCCACACGCACCCAACACAGAGCTACCCACCCACACAGTGCCACCGAGCCGCCCACAGAGCCACCCACCCACAGAGCCGCCCACCGAGCCACCCACCCACACCCACAGAGCCACCCACCCACCGAGCCACCCACCCACCCACACAGAGCCACCCACCCACCCAGTCACCCACCCACCCAGAGCCACCCACCCACCCAAACAGTCACCCACCCACCCAGAGCCACCCACCCACCCAAACAGTCACCCACCCACCCAAACAGTCACCCACCCACCCAGAGCCACCCACCCACCCAAACAGTCACCCACCCACCCAAACAGTCACCCACCCACCCAGACCCACCCACCCAGTGCCACCGAGCCGCCCACAGAGCCACCCACCCACCGAGCCGCCCACAGAGCCACCCGCCCACCGAGCCGCCCACCGAGCCACCCACCCACCGAGCCGGCCACAGAGCCACCCACCCACCGAGCCGCCCACAGAGCCACCCACCCACACAGAGCCACCCACCCAGAGCCGCCCACAGAGCCACCCACCCACACAGAGCCACCCACCCAGAGCCGCCCACAGAGCCACCCACCCACACAGAGCCACCCACCCAGAGCCGCCCACAGAGCCACCCACCCACACAGAGCCACCCACCCAGAGCCGCCCACAGAGCCACCCACCCACACAGAGCCACCCACCCACACAGAGCCACCCACCCACACAGAGCCACCCACCCACACAGAGCCACCCACCCACACAGAGCCACCCACCCACCGAGCCACCCACCCACAGAGCCACCCACCCACAGAGCCACCCACACACAGAGCCACCCACACACAGAGCCGCCCACACACAGAGCCGCCCACACACAGAGCCGCCCACACACAGAGCCGCCCACACACAGAGCCGCCCACACACAGAGCCGCCCACACACAGAGCCGCCCACACACAGAGCCGCCCACCCACCGAGCCGCCCACCCACCGAGCCGCCCACCCACCGAGCCGCCCACCCACCGAGCCGCCCACCCACCGAGCCGCCCACCCACCGAGCCACCGAGCGGCCCACCCACCGAGCCACCGAGCGGCCCACCCACCGAGCCACCGAGCGGCCCACCCACCGAGCCACCGAGCGGCCCACCCACCGAGCCACCCACCCACAGAGCGGCCCACAGAGCCACCCACCCACAGAGCGGCCCACAGAGCCACCCACCCACAGAGCGGCCCACAGAGCCACCCACCCACAGAGCGGCCCACAGAGCCACCCACCCACAGAGCGGCCCACAGAGCCACCCACCCACAGAGCCACCCACCCACAGAGCCACACACACAGCCCCCTACACACACACAGCCCCCTACACACACACAGCCCCCTACACACACACAGCCCCCTACACACACACAGCCCCCTACACACACACAGCCCCCTACACACACACAGCCCCCTACACACACACAGCCCCCTACACACACACAGCCCCCTACACACACACAGCCCCCTACACACACACAGCCCCCTACACACACACAGCCCCCTACACACACACAGCCCCCTACACACACACAGCCACCCACACACAGAGCCACCCACACACAGAGCCACCCACACACAGAGCCACCCACACACAGAGCCACCCACACACAGAGCCACCCACACACAGAGCCACCCACACAGAGCCACCCACACAGAGCCACCCACACACAGAGCCACCCACACACAGAGCCACCCACACACAGAGCCACCCACACACAGAGCCACCCACACACAGAGCCACCCACACAGCGCTCCCTACACAGAGCCCAACACACACACAGAGCCCAACACACACACAGAGCCCAACACACACACAGAGCTCAACACACACACAGAGCTCAACACACACACAGAGCCCAACACACACACACAGAGCCCAACACACACACACACAGAGCCCAACACACACACACACACACAGAGCCCAACACACACACACACAGAGCCCAACACACACACACAGAGCCCAACACACACACACAGAGCCCAACACACACACACAGAGCCCAACACACACACACAGAGCCCAACACACACACACAGAGCCCAACACACACACACAGAGCCCAACACACGCACCCACACAGAGCCACACGCACCCACACAGAGCCACACGCACCCACACAGAGCCACACGCACCCACACAGAGCCACACGCACCCACACAGAGCCACACGCACCCACACAGAGCCACACGCATTCACACAGAGCCACACGCATTCACACAGAGCCACACGCACCCACACAGAGCCACACGCACCCACACAGAGACACACGCACCCACACAGAGCCACACGCACCCACACAGAGCCATACACAGACAGAGCCACACACCCACACAGAGCCACACACAGAGCCACACACACCCACACAGAGCCACACGCACCCACACAGAGCCACACGCACCCACACAGAGCCACACGCACCCACACAGAGCCACACGCACCCACACAGAGCCATACACAGACAGAGCCACACACACAGCCACACGCACCCACACAGACAGACAGAGCCACGCACTAACCACGGTTAGTAACAATACAGTACTTGGTCTCTCCGGTCTATACCAGGCTTATAGACCTACTGAAACTCAGAGGTACATTATATGTTAAACTTCAATTGTAAATTGACTGCTTGTTTATGAACAGATTTTTTACCTTTTTGTAACTTATATAAGACTTTTTCTAACCACCACCAATTCCTTCCTCTCACAGTACTAATCTACTACGACGACTTAGTACGAATATTAACTCTTTTGTATTAGTGTAAATGTCTGGCACAAAACGTAAAAATTTGACGTAAGTTCAAAAACAATATGCTATGTTTTTTTTCTTTTACATGTGCAGCCTTGAGAAAGTCGTGGGTTACATTGCCAATACGACGAAACACGTGTTAGCTGTGAATCTCCAGAAATAAAACTTGAAAAAGAATCTACCGGACCTAATGGACAAGAATTATTTATGAATGCGAGAGTGACGAATGGTGGAAACACATATACTAATTAGAACACAAACCTATAACGGGTGCTAGGGAGCTTTTTTGTATTTGTGTAGGCTTTTGCCAAACTTAAAGAGGGTTTGTGGTTCTCTTTACCTTATAGCACCGTTTAAATAACTGGACCTTCTTCAATTTAGTGTGATATTCTAAGTGGCGCCATTACACTTAAAACAATACCACTAGCCTAGTATCTCAGAATGTATACTGTTCGTTGGGATGTGCACTTAGGGTTTACGGAGAGTCTTCGTGGAGGACAGTATGCTGATAGGAGTGTGTGGAACCAAGACTGTGTATTTTGTGTAGATGGAGAGAATTCAGTAGTGTGTATGTAGATGTGAGTATGTAGCAAGGAGTCCATGTACAGACAGTCAGGATTTTGATTGTGAAGGGGTGTGTGTAGTGCACACTGCTGACACCATATAACTCCAAACAGGTTAGAGGATTTTCACCAAACAAAGAAAATACAAAGAATGACCAACAGACAGTCATTCAAAAAGTTTGTGATCATACATTCACAAAAATATTCTATGGAAAACCTTGTTAAAGGGCGAGTGAAAAGCAAGGTTCCCATCTTTTAACTCCTTGGACACTCATGACGAGCTCAGCTCGTCATGGTGTACAACTCCATACACTCATGACGAGCTGAGCTCGTCATGAACAATGGGAAATGAGAGGATCCAGCACAGGAGAAAAATAACACTAGCATCGATGTGGTTAACATTTAAACTATTTCACTGACCTGCACCAAATATAGTACAATCTTAAAAGTCACCCACATTATTTCTGTAATCTTGGGGCACAGTGGCAAAAGAGGTCGAAGCTTATTGAGGAGCCACAATTCAGATTTTCTATGGAGTTAGGAGTCAAGCTTAAACAGAAATTGCCAACTCTTTACATATTTTTTTTTATTTGCCAACTGTGGTGCCATATCAGACATCTGCAAGAAATATGTCATCCAACACTGGCAAGTACAGGTGGGTTCTGCTAAGCACAGTTTTGAAAAGATAAAGGGGCACGGGGTCTCAAAACTAAGCATTTCACATTTGAAATAACATACAAAACTCTCAAAAGCAGCTAAACTTGTGAAAGAAATAATAAATTAAGCATGAAAACAGAACTTGACTCAGAATACTCTCCCTGTCTTAGTGAAAATTCCTTCGGTCATTTTTTAAACATCTATGTTACAAAAATGAGAATGAACTTCGAAAGAGTGCTTTTCAATTTGCTTCCAACTTTAGAGCAGTCTGAAGAATCTCGGCACAAAATTTGGCAGAAACTAGCATGTTTAGCTTACCTATGGTTTTTCAACTTTCGAGCACATTTGTCAAAGGAGGTTAAGTTAAAAGGGTCGGCAGGGGGGGCAAAAAGAGGTTTATTTGCTAAGAAAATTTACAGCACAGTTTGACAGATCTCCATGAAACATTTAATACTAAAACAGAGTTTAACGGGCTGTCACACAATTTTTACATGCACGTGTAAACAGCAGCAAAGCTATTAGTGAATGAAAATGTTTTTCAACTCCCTCCAAATATCTCACTACATCGCCATAGCTCATGGATAACTAAACTAGGTAACAAGAGGGTGGGATTAGGGCATGGCTGTAAAACAGGCCCTGTACACAGAGTCAAAGTGGTACGAAGTGGAGGAGAAGGAAGCACTGAGGACTTTGGTTGGGTCCTGCCACAGGTCCACACTGCCTTTCACCTTCATTCTGCCTTATGTTTTCACAAAGGTACAGATCTATTCAATGGAATGGTCAAATGTTTCTCTGGAATCCTATAGTTTACCTGTCGGTGTAGTTTTGCAGCTTGAAGACTTTCTGGATTCACTATGCTGTGCATTATTCTGCCATCTAGTGGTTGGCTCCAGAATTGTAGTTTCTTTTCTCTTTTTTTTTTGTTCGTGGCCCTGGTGGGCGTAGACATACCATCATTTGGTGTCCTTCGTGACGTCGACGTGCTTCCTCCGGAAGCTCCCACCTTTGGCCGCCATCCTCGAATTCTTTTTTCTGGTCTGTTATTCTTCTTTTTCCTCTTTTCTTCTAAAGTCTGTTCATTTTAAACCCTTTCCTCCGGTCTCATCTTTCTAGCGGAGGAGGGAGGGTTCGCTAGTGAATCCAGAAAGTCTTCAAGCTGTAAAACTACACCGACAGGTAAGAAACTAGACGTTTTGCAGGGTGAATCTTTCTGGATTCACTATACTGTGCATAGACTTTATAGCTGTTTGTCCTTTTGTGGTGGCTGGGTGGAAGATGAGCTTTGGTTACTGAATATGTGTTGTAAGACCTTCTGTCCCACTTGCACTTATTTGTTCATTTGGATATCCACACAGTAGTGCTTAATGAACGTGTGCAATGAAGACCATGTTGCAACTTGGCAAATGTCTTGAATTGGTGTGTATGCTAAAAACGCAATCATTGCTCCTTTCTTCCTTGTGGAGAGAGAATGAGCTGCTCCTTGTAATGGTTGCCCTGCTTGTGTGTGGCATAGGTGTATGGTTTGTGCAATCCACCGTGCAATGGTGATTTTTGTAACTGGTCGTCCCAAAAATCTGCTGGCGAAGGAAAGAAACAGTTGCTTTGCCTTTCTGCACTCCTTGGTCCTCTCTATATAGTGCATCACAGCCCTCCTGGCATCCAGTGTGTGCAGTATTCAGATTGTTTGGTTGATGTGGAACAGAGACACCACCTTTGGCATGAAGTGTGGGTCTGTTCTCATTACAATCCAATCACTATGTATTAGCAGGTAGAGCTCTTGAAGTGTTAGCACCTGCAACTCACTTACTCTGTGTAGTGATATGCTGTGATAGCCACTAAGAAGGCAGTCTTTAGGGTGAGCATGTACAGTGTAGCCTTGTGAATCGGCTCAAATGGTGCCTTCATCAATTGAGTTAGCAATACGTTGAGGTTCCATGCTGGTGCTGGCATTCTGTTTGGAGGTGCGATTCTCTTCGTTCCTTCTACAAATCTCTTTACTACGTGGGAGGTGAAGAAACTTTTGCGCATTTCTCCTCGTGTGTGTAAGCCACTATCCCGCTAAATGTACCTTAAGGAATGTGTAGCTTAGTTTACTTTGCAGCAGATGTGTTAATTATTTTAGTACGGTTGACTCCTTTGTGATTTTCCTTTGCAGTTTCTCCTTAATGCACCATTCGGAGAATCTTTTCCATTTTGCTACGTAGCATTTCCTTGTGGTAGGTATTCTTGGCTCCCTTAGCACTGCCATTGTGCTCGCCGGTAGTTTGGGGTGTGCAAACTCCAGGTCTTCAGGACTCATGCCTCTAGGCTGAGGCTCTCTGGCTCTGGGTGTAGCACCCTTCCATTCTGAATTGTTAACAGGTCCCTTTGTTTTGGGAATCTGTGTGCTGGAGCATGCGCCACTTCTACTATTTGTGACAACCATGACTGTCTGGACCACTGAGGTGCTATTCCCATGAGGCACAGGGTCAGACTGATTTGCATATGGCCACGTCTGAACTGGGGTGGTGTGGTGAGCAAAATAACAATGGATTAAACCCAGATCTGTAACTGGGGTGAATGTTTTGCCATTGTGCAACATTCCGTCCATCAATTGTTTTTGCATTTGTCACCCCGAATGGGACGGGTATGCTCAGACGTGAGTCCCGTGCTCTCCATGCCACTGGAATCGCGCTATCCTGGCTGATGACGGCTGATAGCCAGAAACCGGTCCTAGGATGCTTGATTCCGGTCCAGGAAAGACATGGCTGGCAGTTCAGGCTGGACTGTTCCCATGAAATGAAATGAAATGAAATGAAAAATTACACTTGTATAGCGCATAACTACCCGGAGGCCTTTCAGCGCTTATGACTGAACGCGAGCTCAGGGTAGTTCAGCAGGTTTTGGCAAACAAGTGAGTTTTCAAAGCTTTCCTAAAGGACATATGGTTGCTGTTTTCTCGAAGAGAGAGAGGGAGGGAATTCCAAAGCCTGGCCATGAGGCACAGGGTCAGACTGATTTGCATATGGCCATGTCTGAACTGGGGTGGTGTGGGGAGCAAAATAACAATGGATCAAACCCAGATCTGTAACTGGGGGTGAATGTTTTGAAATTGGGCAACATTCCTTCCATCAATTGTTTTTGCATTAGTATCAGCGACATGTTGCTGATCCTGCATTTGCTGAGTACTCTGTGTATTAGTGGTATCGGGGGAAAAGCGTATGAAAATGCCTTTGACTAATCCATAGCAAATTCCCTAGTGACCGATGGTCTGGTTGTCTGGCTGCGAAGTATTGGCGTTTTGGTGTGTTGCAAATAGGTCTATTTGCAGAGGTACCCCACTTCCGGAATACTTTCTGTATTTCCTGTTGGTTGATCTCCCATTCGTGGGATACTGACGTCTGCCTGCGGAGTCTGTCTATTTCCACATTGCGCTTCCCTGGGAGGTGTATTGCTAGTAGGTCTATCTTCAGTGGGATGGCCCATGTCAATATTTCCTGTGTTAGCCCGGATAGTGCTACTGACTGTGTTCCTCCTTGCTTGTTGATGTAGAACATGGTTGTGGTGTTGTCCATTTGCCTCAACACCCTGTCTCCGTTTAGCATCTTCTGAAAGGCTTTTAAGGCTAGGAACACTGTCTTTAGTTCAAGGTAATTTATGTGCTTGACAGCATCCTGTTGCGACCATAGCCCCCTCACCTTGAGCTTGTTCAATGTGCATGCCCCACCCCAGCTGGGAGACGTCCGTTGTGATGGTCATGTTGGAGGTGGTAGTGTGAATGGTTTCCCCTGTGATATGTTTTCTTTGTTCCACCACGCTATTTTTCTGATGCACTGCGTGTGTGACAACCACTAGATCTTCCCAGCTCCCAGTTGCCTCTGACCATTGCTGCTGTATCCATTCCTGGAATGGTCTTATGTGTTGTAGAATATTTTGGACTAGGTGAATGCATGACGCCATCATTCCCATCAGCTTGCTCACCATTCTCACTGTCAGAACTTGCCCCTTGCGGTAATGACGCGTTTCCTTCAGTATCACCAATATTCTCTTCCTGCTGGGGAACACTTTGGCCTGTATGGTGTTGATCTCTGCCCCTAAGAATATCTTGATTTGCTCTGGTTCTTTTGACATTTTTTCACAATGGATTGAGAACCCCAGTCGTGTCAGCATTAGTATGACCTGCTGGATGTGTTGTTTGCATTGGCTGTACGAACTTGCCTTTACGAGCTAGTCATCGAGATAAGGGTACGTCTATTGCTTGCCATCGTGGGTGTGCTACGACAGCTAAGCATTATGTAAACACCCTTGGTGCAGATTTTAGGCCGAGTGCCAGTACTGTGAACTGGTAGTGGCTTTGGTTGATCACAAACCTTAGTAGGCGTTTGTTGTTGATGAGGAAGTGCAAGTATGCATCCTTTAAATCTATAGTTGCCATGAAATTCCCCTGTTGTAAATGGGGTTTTACCTCTTGTAGGTAAGTCATCTTAAATATTTGAGTTCTTATGAATTTGTTCAGGAACTTTTAATCTAGGGTAGGTCTTAGTGTTTCGTCCACCTTTGGTACCAGGAAGTAAGTTGAGTAAACCCCTTTGCTCCTTTGGTTCTGCTGCACCACCTCTATTGCCTCCTTGCGGAGCAGTTCCTGTGCCTCTAGTCGCAAGAGCTCCTTTGCTGAGTGTGCCTTGCTTCTTGGTTTTCTGTTTGGAAGATGTTTATCTAGCTCTATACAGTATCAATATTGTATGATGTTTAGTATCCATTTGTCTGATGTGACCTTCCTCCATTCTTGGATGAAGTTTCTTATTCTGCCGCCTACCGGTGTTGTGTGTTCGAGGTACTGTTTGTCGTTGAACGTTTGGTTGCAGATTTTCCTTATGTCTCTCTGCCCAACCTGAGGTGTTGCTAGGGTGGGTGTTTGTTTCCTGGTGAAGTCACTTGGATGAAGGCTGTTGGCCTCCTCTTCGTTTTTGTCCTCGTCCGTTGGCGCGTCCTCAAAAGGACTGTCCCCAGGGCTGGTACGCCCAGCTCTGCTTCTGCTGTCCCTGCTGCTGCTGGCCTTGGATGTTCCCTTGGTTGCATGCTGGAACGTCTGGTGCGATGTGGTAGGCTTGTTGCCTCCCCTAGCACCTGGCCACCTTGTGGGTGAACAACTTCTCATCCCTCTGAACTGCAACGCTCCAATAGACCATGATGTCTTGTTGTCCTTCTTGAGCTGCATTAACTTTTCGTCAACTGGTGTGCAAAACAGTTGCTCTCCGTTAAACGGTGTATTCGGGATGTTGCTTTACACCTCTGGCTTGAATACAGAAATTCTGAGCCGTGTGGGTCTTCTCTCGGTCACTCCTATCATCATTAGTCTGCTGGATGTTTCTGCAGCATCCAATGCCGATTTTAAGCATGTATTCGCCATGCTTTTGCCCTCTTCCACCAGGTGAGCCGCTCTTTATTGATAGTGGTCTGGTAGATGCTTTAGGAGTTGTCCCACTTCCTCCCAGTGTTGGTATGCGTGCCTGTTGATCAGGGCGTTGGAGTTTGCGATGCGCCAATGGATTGCTGCATTTCTCTCCACCTTTCTCCCTGTGAGATCCATCCTTCTACTCTCCTTGTCTGGAGGTGGTCCGGCATTAGTGGGCACCTTGGCCCTCTACCTAGCCGATGCTGCAATTATGGAGTCGGCTGGTACTGACGCTTGAATGTATGCAGGGTCCTTTGATGAATGTGTATACTTCTTCTCAGTTCTAGGAGTCACAGCCTTGCATACTGCTGGTTCCTTGAAGTCCTCTTCCTTGATCCAGCACACTAGGGAGCATGGGCAGGTATTGGCTCCTAGTTTGTTGAGGCAGTAGAGTTTGAAGGAGAAAACATGCCTTGGGCTTCTCCTCTTCCATTTTCACTCCATACATTTGTGCAGCCTTTTGGACGGCCATACTGTAGAGCCCTATGTCGTCTGGCGGCGCGGGCCTCGAAGGGTAAGTGTCTACCCTTTCTTCCGGCGATTTGGCGTCTAGATCTTGCCATTCAAAGTTTTGTGCCTCCGAGGATGTTGAGTCCCGGTAGGATTGCTGATACTCGTCGCCTTCGCCCTCTAAATAATAGACATTGTCCTCCTGTTCCTCGACCGGTTCAGGCGTTTTCAGCGGCTCTGCGGCTGTGGGTTTCGGAGGGTTTGTGTATTGGCTCATCTTCTCGTTTGAGTCCCTTTTCCGCTGCAGGATGCTCGCCATTTCGGCCTCGAACCTCCTCTTCTTCCTCCCCATCTCAGCGGCATGTTAGACGTCGAGGGTTGGAGCGCCTCACTTCTAGGCTGTTGATGTCAATGTAGGCCCTTTTCTCGGCACAGAGGTGTCCTTTTCGAGGGCAACCTTCGGCGGCCTGGGTCTTTCAAGGGCTTTTGCTGATTGGGAGTCCTTTTCGAAGGATCCGCTCGGCTGACTTGGCTTCTATCCTACGAGTGTCACTCGGGGCTTTAGCTTCACCCTTTCGAGTGTCTAGGGGTCGACGACTCCCTTACCTCCTTCAATGTGATTTTACGGACCTAGACGACTGTGCAGACCTCCGGTCCTTCTGCGATGTTGTCCTCCTCTCCACTGGAGAGGCCCAAGTCTCGGAGCGATGGAGGTGGCCCCTGCATGTGGTGGTTCACCCTTCTCTGACTCTCCCTTACTCTGAAGGTCTTACGAACTCACTACTTTTGAGAGATTACTCCTGACTAGGTTCAGGCTAAACATCTTCCATCGATTAGTCGTTTTCCCAGTGAGAAATAGCTGGGACCCAGCTTTACCTCCCTGCCCACGTGATGAGATTACGGAGCAGACAAATATTCACACTTTTTTATTTTGTAAATTCTATGATGGACATCGAAAGATCTAGTTGACACCTTTGCTAAAATTGTTGGGTTTTAGAAGATGTCGCCCAGCAATGTTACGATTGCAGTTCCTAGAGACGGAATGGACTTGTAAATACATAGTTCGATTCCTGAAATGTATTTTTAGACACAGAATGAATTTGCGATAAGCCTTCCCCTTTGATAACGAAGAGCCTTAGATACTTTAGAATCACCATGTATTAGGTAGAATGGTTTGGGATCCCCGTTGCTGCACATGGATAATTGTGTTTAAAATGAATTGTAATTAGTTTTTAATTGTGTATTATCTGTTTTTTATCTGTGAAACTGCTTTTATGGTTCTCTACATTGTAAAACCGAATAAAGAGAATACTACTAGGTCTTGGGTGTGAAAGCAGAGCACGCATTGCAGTCTTCGTTGCTGTGGTCGAGCGGCAGGCAGAGGTTGCAGACTGGATGCTGGTCCTTCTGGGTATATTTGGGGTGGCAATTGGGGCAAAACTTAAACGGTGTTTTGTCCATACCCACGCTCAGGGAGCCCCCTGCCAGCGCATTCTCAGTAGAACGTCGAGATCTCAGTCAAAAACCTTCTCCCTCATCATCCCGGTTACCTGACCTGTAGTCCGGTGTAGCTGAAAACTTGATTTCCGTTGGTTTTCTACTATTTTCCCTGATTCCTCTTCCAAAACTCTGGAACTCGTCAACAATCCAGACCCAACGGCGGAAAATAGAATCTGAAGATGGCGACCAAAGGTGGGTGCTTCCGGGGGAAGCACGTCAACGTCACGAAGGACACCAAATGGTGGTATGCCGACGCCCACATGGGCCATGAAAGAAAAAAAAAGGAGAAAAGAGACAATTCCCGACCCCATCACTAGATGGTGGAATAATGCACAGCATAGTGAATCCAGAAAGATTCACGCTACAGAAACACATCTTCACTTAAAAATTTTAAACAAAGGTTTATGGTTAAGTACTCAATACTCAAGCTCTGCAATCCACTAGTCATGGAAAGCAAAGCAATCCTCTCAACCCTTTCCCCTAAATACTCTGCTCATGAACTCCTACATTAGGTCACTGATGTAATTTGTGATGTTATTGTTGACAGATGAGGGCATGGGAAGTGCATAGGAACATGAGTTACGGTTGCCATGCTAAGCATGCTAAGCATGACAAGTGAATTTCTGTGGTTTTCAGAGAGAAAATGATAGCCACCATGTATCTTTAAGTGATGTAGTGCAATACAAAATATTTCAGCTAACATACTTTCTAGATGCGCCTCCATACACGCCACATGTGGCGGTTGAAGCGGGTGCTGTACACCAGATACCGCAGAAAGCAATGGTGGCCAATGACACTACTGTTTGAGAAAGATGAGCTTGACATGGTGCAATGCAATAGACACGCATGGAGGGAACTTGGGAGACGGGCCGGGCGGTTACCACTGTATGTTAAAAATTTTGCAGGCTGCAGGAAAGCGCACTATAGTAATAATAATAATAATAATAATAATACACATTTGTAAAGCGCGAACCATCACCCGTTAGGGTCTCTAGGGGCTGGGGGCCGTCGTTAAGATTAAGCAAGCTATTGCCCAGATCACATGGTGCTGGGCTAATCTGCCACGGGCCCGCGGATCAAACCGTGTTCCCCAGATTCCGGAGTCAGACACCCTGGCCGCGGCGCCACACCTCTCCCTTGTGGGGAGTTTATTGGATTGCAGGCCTTCCCAAAAGATGGGGCAGGCTCGGTTATGGTCACCTTTATATATAGTAGACTAAGGGCCGTGGTTAAAGCTTTATATCCCTGTTCTCTTGCTAAGCCCCCCACTCTTAGGGTGCTGCAGCAGGTCTACGTTGCACAATCTAGGGCAAAAATAATCACCCGTATGGAATATGCTACTTACCAGTATGCATCTGTTCTTGGCATAGAGGGCTGCAGAGTGGTACATTATGAATAGATCGCCATCTGGTGATGGGCTCGGATGATTGCACTTTGTTTTTTTCTTGGAGTCTTTTGTAGCTTGGTGACTCCGACTTTGGTTGGTAGTGCGCATGGGCATCGGCTCCATCCTTAGATTGTTTTGCCATAGTAGGGTTAGATGGAGTAGTATGATAGAATACAGATAGAAATGCCCATGTAAGTGTATCTAAATAAGATATTGTTGGAACAGACACAGGTTTCCGGGGAGGCTGGGAGGGCATGTACCACTCTGCAGCCCTGTATGCCAAGAATAGATGCATACTAGTAAGTAGCATATTCCGTTCGAGGCATATGGGCTGCAGATGGTACATTATGAATAGACTATACAGCAGTTCTCTCCCTAGCGGTGGTCGCCTGTGTCGTTGCAACTGTCTGAAATAAAGTCTTTAATACAGCTTGTCCCACTCTAGCTTGTTGTGTTGTGTGCACATCTACACAATAGTGCTTTGTGAAGGTGTGCGGTGTAACCCAGGTAGCTGCTTTGCATATGTCATCTAGTGGAATGTTTCCCAAAAATGCCATAGATGCTCCTAGTTTACGTGTAGAGTGAGCTCTAGGAGGAACAGTTAATGTCCTCTTTGCTTTTAAGTAGCATATTTGAATACATTTTACAATCCATCTGGCAATGCCCGCTTTAGAGATGGGATTGCCCTTATGTGTAGGAGAAAACGCAACAAATACCTGTTTTGTCTTTCTGAAAGTTTGTGTTCTTTCTATATAATACAATATTGCCCTTCTGACATCCAATGTATGTAGGGCCTTTTCCGCTACCGTCTGTGGTTTTGGAAAGAAGACCGGTAGTTCCACTGACTGATTGATGTGGAATGCAGAAATTACTTTTGGTAAGAATTTTGGGTTTGTTCTAAGAACCACTTTGTTTTGGTGTAACTGCATGAATGGTTCTTGAATCGTAAAAGCTTGTAACTCACTTACTCTTCTGAGTGACGTGATAGCTATGAGGAAGGCCACCTTCCATGTGAGGAATTGTATTTCACACCTATGCATAGGTTCAAATGGTGGTCCCAATAGTCTGGTAAGTACTATGTTGAGATTCCAGACTGGGGAAGGTGGCCGTCTTGGTGGAATGACTCTTTTGAGTCCCTCCATGAAAGCTTTAATTGCTGGTACTTTAAACGGGGAAAGATGTTGCCTGTTTTGTAGGTACGCTGCTATAGCTGCGAGATGAACCCTGATAGAGGTATATGCTAAATTACATTTCTGCAAGTGTAGTAAATAGCAAATGATCTGTTTAGTGGATGCGTCCAGAGGGTTGATGTGATTACTGTTACAGTGTACAGCAAACCTCTTCCATTTTGCTGCATAGCATGCTCTGGTGGTAGGACGTCTTGCTTGTTTAATGATTTCCATACATTCTGGTTGTAAATCTAAATATACAAACTCTATTACCTCAGGAGCCAGATCGCTAGGTTCAATTGTTTGGGATCTGGGTGCATTATTTCTCCATGGTTCTGTGTAAGGTGCATGGGTAATATTCTTAGCTTTTGATGTGGCACCTGTGAGAGTTGTAGTAGCGTGGTGAACCAGGGCTGTCTTGCCCACATGGGTGCCACTAGTATCATTGTCATTGGATACTGTTGCAGTTTCCGAACCACTAACGGAATTAGTGGGAGAGGGGGAAAAGCGTAAGCAAATCTGTTGGACCAATTTATCCATAGTGCATTGCCCTGGGACCGGTGGTGTGGGTACCTGGATGCGAAGTTTTGGCATTTTGCGTTCTGATGATTGGCAAACAGATCTATCTCTGGTTGCCCCCATCTTTGGAAGAATGGCTGCAGTATCTGGTCGTGCAGCTCCCATTCGTGTACTTGTTCTGACTCTCTGCTTAGGATGTCTGCTATCTGATTTTGAACTCCTGGTAGGTGTTCTGCTAACAGATAGATCTTTTGAGGAATTGCCCATCTCCAAATGTCCTGTGCTAGTTTGGATAGTTGGAGAGAGTGTGTCCCCCCCTGTTTTTGAATATAATACATTGCAGTCATGTTGTCTGTTCTGATCAGGACTGCCTTGTTGGTTATTTGCATTTGGAAAGCTTTTAGTGCTAGAAATACTGCTAATAGTTCCAAGTAGTTGATGTGCAGTTTCTTTTGCTGCACACTCCACTTCCCCTGCACTGTGTATTTGTCCATATGCGCTCCCCATCCGGAGAGCGATGCGTCCACTGTCAGTATCACTTGTGGAATCGGTTCTAGGAACGACCGTCCCTTGGAAATGTTTGTTGTGTTCCACCACTTCAGAGAGCGATGCGTACGGTCGTCTACCAACACCAGATCTGTAATCTGACCTTCAGCCTGATTCCACTGTGTCGCTAGACACTCCTGTAGTGGGATCCCCGTTGCTGCACATGGATAATTGTGTTTAAAATGAATTGTAATTAGTTTTTAATTGTGTATTATCTGTTTTTTATCTATGAAACTGCTTTTATGGTTCTCTACATTGTAAAACCGAATAAAGAGAATACTACTAGGTCTTGGGTGTGAACGCAGAGCACGCATTGCAGTCTTCGTTGCTGTGGTCGAGCGGCAGGCAGAGGTTGCAGACTGGATGCTGGTCCTTCTGGGTATATTTGGGGTGGCAATTGGGGCACCCAATTTGTAGTCTGGCGTGTGGTATTAGCAGTATGCAGGAGGACATCATGACTAACAGCTGCATAAACACTTGTGCTGGTAGTGAGTGTTGTGGTTGAAATCTTTGTATTAACCTGACCATTGTCTGTATCCTGATTGGATTGGGGTATGCTATGGCTCTTTCTGTGTCTATAGTAACCCCCAGGTATTGTTGAATTTTGTTTGGTTGCAGGTGTGATTTTTTGTAGTTCACCGTAAACCCTAGGTGGTGCAGCAATTGAATGGTCTTCTGTGTGTTGTGAAGGCATTCTTCTTGTGACTTGGCATTTATTAACCAATCGTCCAAGTAAGGGAAGACATGTATTTGTTGTCTTCTTAGGTGTGCTGCCACCACAGCTAGGCATTTTGTGAACACTCTTGGTGCCGTTGTGACCCCGAACGGAAGGACTTTGAATTGATAATGTTGTCCTTCCACTACAAACCTTAGGTATTTCCTGTGGGCTTTGTGAATTGGGATATGAAAGTAAGCGTCTTTTAGATCCAGTGTAGAAAGAAAGTCCCCTTTCTTCAGTAAAGGAAGTACCTGTTGGAGCGTGACCATGTGGAAATGTTCCGAATTTATGTATGCATTGAGAGGTCTGAGGTCTAAGATTGGTCTTAGAGACCCATCTTTTTTGGGGATTAGGAAGTATAGAGAGTATACTCCTGTCCCTTGTTGATGTTTTGGAACCTTCTCTATGGCATGCTTTTGTAGCAGTGATAGTACTTCTTTTAACAATGTCAGATGATCTTGACTTATTGAACGCTGTTTGGGGGGGGATGTTTGGTGGGGTAGCTGTGAGTTCTAGGCAATAAGCATGTTGGATAATTTGTCTCACCCACTTGTCTGATGTGATGTTTTCCCAGACAGGTAGGAACTGTGATAGACGTCCCCCGACCGGTGTTATGTGGTCTGGGGGAATTTGTATTAAGTCACTGTTTTGGGGTTGGGGAGTTGCGGTTGTTATTATTTCCGCGGCCTCTATACTTGTTGTTGTTACCTCTGTAACTACCTCTTGAATTACCTTTGGGTGACGTAGGTGTAAAAGAGGTGGATTGCTGATTTGTTCCTGTATTTTTTGAGCCTCCTCTATAGGTGGATCTACGAAAGGAACCCCTTTGTGTTGGCTGTTGTAATGCTCCCATTGACTTAGCCGTTTCTGTATCCTTCTTCATCTTTTCTAAGGTCTCATCTGTGCTTGAGCCAAAAAGTGTTTTCTGATCAAAGGGGTGGTTCAATAAGGATGTTTGTACTTCTTGTTTGAACCCTGAGACTCTAAGCCATGCATGTCTCCTTAACATGATACTGGTGTTGATGGATCTTGCTGCAGTGTCTGCCGCGTCTAGGGCGCACTTAATGGAAGTGTTAGTTATTATCTTTCCTTCCTGTATTAGCTGATCTGCTCTCTTCTGATGTTCTTTGGGGAGATGTGTGATGAGTTTTTCTAATTCATCATAATGTGCCCTGTCATAACGTGCAAGTAGCGCTTGTGTATTGGCTATACGCCAGCTATTTGCCGCTTGCGATGCTACTCTTTTGCCTGATGCATCTATTAATTTTGACTCTTTATCAGGTGGAGGGGCCTCTCCTGTAGATAATGAGTTCGCTCTCTTGCGAGCGTTTGAAACTACAAGCGAGTCCAGAGGTACCTGCCCTTTGATAAATATTGGATCCTTTGGAGCCGCCTTATATTTTTTATCAATTCTTGGGTTTAACACCCTAGCCCTCACTGGGTCTTTGAATATTTCTTCTGTGTGACTGAGAAGACCCTTCAGCATAGGTAGAGTACCTGATGTTCTTTGTGCAGTAGGTAGTGTCTCTAATAGGAAATCCTCTACCTGAGGTTCTGTATGTAGATCTACCTTATGATATTTTGCTGCCCTATTAATGAGCTGTACAAACCCTGTGTTATCATCAGGTGGTGAAGGCTTTGAGGGATATAACTCTGGGTCGTTGTCATCATCTGACCCTGCGTCATAATTTTCCCATGGGTCATCCTCATCTGGGATAGTGTCATCATCCCCTTGAGGTTCTCCCTCCCCTGTATCACTGTCTACATCTGACTGAGGTGTAGATGGTCTTGGTGTAGAAGGTGGAGGAATATTTGGCATAGTGTGAGGAATAGGAGAAGAGGGTGTGACTTTAGGTCGAGGAGAAGTAGGAGGAGTTGTATTTGTCCCCAGTGTTCTCTTTTTAGAAGGAAGAGGTTTGTCTTCTAGCTGTTCATTCTTCCTCTTCTTCGTCACTACTTTGCCAGTTTGTAGATCGATAAACAAAATCTTTTGTTTGGGAACTGTTTGCTGCTCCTGTGTCGGTACCGAAGCCTTTGGTTCCGAAAGGTGCCTTTGTTTTCGATCGTCAATGTTCGGTGTTTTCGGCACCGAGTGTTTGCTCGATTCCGATTTTTTCGGTGTCGAGTGAGTCTTCGACGTCGAATCATATTTCTGTTTGGACATGGAATGTTTCGATGCCGAGCTTTCCCTTGCATGAAGCTTCGGCGTCGAAGTCGATGTCGACCGCTTCTCAGATCCGACATGGTGGGAGACCGAGAGTTTCGGTTTCAGTTTCGGTTTCGTTGCCGGGCCCGAAGGCGGGGCGTCGGAAACTTTTTTTCTGCGGTTTGACCGGGCTCGAAGGCGGGGTCGTTACCACACGGGGTCGGTTTTTTGGTAAGGGGACGTCGTCACTCACGGTTTGTTGCACGTCGAGTTCTTCGATATCCGACTCGTCCCCTTCCGACCCCGACTGATCTTCATGATCCTCTTCTTCATCGAGGTGCTGGTCTTCGAACAGCTCCGGGATCGCCACCGACTGCATTCTGGAAACCTTGTGTCTTCGAGCTTGACGGTTTCTAATCGTCGACTTGGAGGAGAATGCTGCGCAGGCTTCTCAGTCCCTGGATTCGTGTTCAGGCGATAGGCAGAGGTTGCACACCTCGTGTAGGTCCTTGTGTGGGAACTTAGCACCACACGTTGGACATTTCTTAAATGGAGTCCTTTCCATGGACTCCGGGCTTGACCACGTCGAGAAAGGCCTCCTGTTCGTCGACGTAGATCAAAGTTTTTCTTCGATGTTGGAGTCGAAACGCGTCGGAATGGAAATGAACTCGCGTTCGATAACAATACCGTTGAATTGGAAAGGGAATACGCGCCGACAAGTCACTTCTTTCCGAAGTCGATCTGGAGCGTCTCAATCCTCATCCGAACCCGATGGCGGAAAAAAACAATCTAAGGATTGAGCCGATGCCCATGAGCACTACCAACCAAAGGAGGAGTCACCAAGCTACAAAAGACTCTCCAAGAGAAAACCAAAGTGCAATCATCCGAGCCCAACACCAGATGGCGATCTATTCATAATGTACCATCTGCAGCCCATATGCCTCGAACATATAATGCCTCACAGGCTAACGAAGTGGATGGGAGTGTGGGCCCGTTGGAAAAATGGAACGCCATTTTGCCGCAAGCAATGACGGAAGATGAATGGGACACATGTTGTAAACTAACTGGGCAATTCACTGCTAACGGGAATTTGCGCCTGATTCACTACAAGTACGTTAAAATATATTATACGCCGCACAACTTTTAAAATATAGGTTAAGGGATTCTGACAGCTGTAGACGTTGTGGGGCAGAAGCTGCTGATTTTCAGCATCTGGCATTGAGTTTTTGTAGGGTAGCGGAGTTCTGGGGAAAGTAACTGAAACATTAACAGTTATGGTGGGGGAACCTGTACACTGTACCATGCCTATCTGCCTTCTAGGCAATGTACTACATCTTAAAGCGTATAATCGCAGGCTGGTGGCTTTGGCGCTGCTATTGGCCAAACGCAGAGTTTCGCTCCACTGGGATGGAAGGCCTGCACCCAGATTTCCCCAATGGCTGAAAGATATTGCATTTTGTTGTTATCAGCTTCTTTGTTATTGGGAAGAACTACCAAGAGCCTCTAGACCTAGGGACATCTGGGGACGGTTTACTGCATAGGTCTTAGCTCAAACGCCTGACTGATGGTAACCTGTATGCTTCTGTGATGGTTAACGATGTAACTGTAAAGTGACTGATGTTCTATACCAAAATGTTTCTGTAAAGGCTATACTAATATGTGGATGAACCACTGTGTCACTCTGGACTTTGTATTCTGTAATGTATCATCAATGAATATGTCTCTTGATACTGTTATCTTATGAAAATATTATTAATAAAAATAAATTAAAAAAACAAACATACTTTCCAGATGAATGTGTAAAACTCAAGTGGAGTTTATATGTTTCAGAAAATTTATAATATCAAAATGGAAGAAACGATGGCAACAAATCAAGAAGACGATACAGGACCTACAAATCCACTCACAGGGAAGAGGAATCAGGAGGCAAGAAACAACAGAAGAGACCAGACACCACAGAAGTGAATAACCAACTTATGTAAGAGGCCAGGTAAGAGACAAGTGCATAGAACACACTGCTAATTAACATCGCAAATTACATCCTCACACTGGAACAAGAGCCAGTAAGAGGGGTCAACTTGTCTGTCCTACAATCATATAGGACTACGCAACGACTCAGAAAGTTCTATTAAATTAGGAAGTAAAATTTTCTGAAATTAAAGAATATAACAAATCATATGATATTTTATAAATTAAAGACAAATTAGACTATGAAGATCTCATCTGTATACAAGAGGAATCTGCTAATAACCAAAAGAAATAAAGAGGGAATGCATTTGGAAGGACCGATATATAAGACACAAAACAGCAGCCTGAAAAAAATCAGAACCAATCTCAATCTGCAACACTTCTGGATAACCACAGCACAATATTCACATAGAATTCATTCCACAACAGGGAAATACAGCTATTACAGCCTGCCTAATAAACAATATAGTAGCACATATCTGTAAAGTGGCCACACATTCACAAGGATCTACATACTTGACTTAGATACCAGAGCTGACTATAGCATAGGTTAAGCTACTCTGAAAAATCTTTTCTGGTAACAATTTCTTCAGAGTTTATATTAGTCTAGAAAGCTGGTATAGATAATTTTTAGACTCCCTTAGGACAGAGTTGTGAGAATCATCTCTACCAGATACATCATTACCGAAGGAATGTAACTCGTACATCTGATAGAGACTACTAGCCGCAGATTCCTGAATGTAGAATAGATACCCTAGCCATACCCAGAGGGGAGGAGGGTCTGTGAAGGGACCTCACCCACCTGGACGCCACAGAGGGTCCCACAGGGAACGAGTCCAACAGGGTGAAGAGCCCTGTCTCCGGGGCAAAGGGAAACACCCTCATCCAGAAGACCACCGACCCCAAAAGGGACTCTGGGAAAACAAGAAAGAGGAAGCCTGTCCTCATTCAACAGGAGAAAGAAGGCAAGGAGAAAGGAGGCTAGAACACCCAATGCCCACACAGGGTAAAAAGAAGCTCCACCCAAGGCCCTTGCAAGAGGAGCAACAAGGAGGAAGAGTGTTGGACCCGGCCCTTTAGGCAGGTTCACCCCTAGACTTTTTGCTTTTTCCTAGCCTGTTTCTGGAACCTGGTGGTGGTGATTTTAGGCCTCTGCGCACTTTTTCACTGTGGTACAGTGTAAAGTGCTTGAGCTCTCTGTGTATGTGTGGTGAGTGACCTGCCCTCCCATAGGAATGAATGGGGAATCTGTATGCCCATGGTAGTTCCTGATGTGTGGGGAGTGCAGGGGCGAGTTTGGTATGAGAGAACTCGTGAGACTGAATGCTGCGAAATGGTATATGCGGCATGAGTGTGTCTAGTCTAGAAGTACCACATTTGGAAGTTGGCATATTTGTGTAAGTTGTTGCTGGCGTGTGATTGGCTGGTGAGCCTGGCCCAGAGTGCCTGGGCCTGCTTGTGGATTGACTGTCTGGTTTGAGGATGACAGGGGCTGGAGAGCCCAGGAGGTTGTCTGAGTCATCCCGTGGATGAAAGGCAGCATCTGCTACCAGGGAAGTGGGAGGAGATGGCACCTGATATTGAAGGGCTGTGCCTGCCTGACTACAAAGCTGACTCCACCTCCCGCTGGGCGACTGTCACCTCTGTCCCTGATACCGAAGGGACTTCCCTCTAACCAGTTCTAGCTGGTTCTCACACTGCCTGCTCAAAGGACTTCAAAGTACTTCAAATACTTTTCTGTGTATAAGAAGGGGCTGTGTCCCCTTCCAAATTGTTCTTGTTTCTAACTTGAATCTGCCAGGGGCATGCTGCTGCTGGGGCTCAGGGGAATCCCTGGGCCCTGCCCAGCCCCTGGACCTCTGATGGACTGCTGATGTCCTGGACTCCTTGAGGACTTTGCTGGACTTGTCCCTGAAGCACTGAGGGAGCGCTTCATTTGCATCTAGCGCTGAGAGAGTGCTTTATTGTCCCTCTAGCGCTGGGAGCGCTGTATTTCCCCTAGCGCTTGAGAGCGCTTTTATGCCCATTGGCGCTTAAGAGCGCCTTGTTTGCAGAGGCCGGTGCCCACTCAGCATTGCCAGCGAGACCGAGGACTTCCCCGAGCGCTGGGAGCGCTTTATCTTTAAGGACGGTGCCACCCGGCATTTGCTGCTTCTATATTCTAAATCACCGCCGCTGCCCGGGACGAAGCACCGAAGGGGCCGCGCTAGGATTGGCCCGCTGTGGGGGGCTCGTCCCAGTGGGCCGCGCTGTCATTGGCTGGCCGGTCCGGGATTGGTTGGTGATGCTTCCCCGGGCCGCACTGTCATTGGCTGCCGGCCCAGGGAAGGAGGAGGAATGATGGCGGCTGTTGCGGGGCTCCCGTGACCGTGAGGGAGCCCCGAGAGAAGGAGGAAGTGTGGCCTGATGCTGGGGCTCCCGTGTGCGGAGGGAGCCCCGGCGAGAGAGAGGAGCTCGGCGCGAGGCTCCCGGAATGGAGGGAGAGCCCCGAGAGGAGAGCGGAGCAGGCGTTTGAAAAGGCGGAGCTCCCATGAGGAGAGAGAGCCCCGCCGAAGAGAGATGCCTGCCTGCGGCCTGCCTGCACCGAGGAGCCACCGGTGAGTGGGGCAGACGAAGGGAGGGGCGCCGGGACACATTGTCGGTGTCCGCCCCCCCAGTAGCGCGAGCCCGCGCTCCTTGGCAGTGTGAAGCCACGAGGGCTTCAAGGGCGGACCCGAATGGCAGTGGGTCGCCACAACGCGAGTGGAGCCCTGAGAGGCTCCCTGCCCCTATTGTTGTGTTTAGAGCCGTGGAGGCTCTAGGGGGGCAGATCTGATTTACGAGCCCAGCGAGGCTCGAGGGGCCATGTTTTCAGGGCCTGTGTGGCTCCGTGTGGCGCAGTTGATGTTCAAGGGCTATTGAGAGCCCATGCCACAGACTTGACTTCTCAGCTGCCCAGCAATTAGTGGGCAGCTGCACCGTTTAGGCGCAATTTCAGGAGAGAGTCCCTTCACAGCTGCGCAGCACTTAGTGCCAGCTGCTACGTTTAGGCTTTCTTTTCTTGAGAATGGCGCTGCATGGCAGCGCCCCCCGACATTGAGACTCAGGGCGTCTGAGCCCCAACAAGGCCAGTTGGCCTAGGGACTGCCACAGGTGGTGGGTTATGTAAGTTATGCGCAAAGTGATTTCTAGGTTTTTAATAGTAAATGCCTACTGTGTGTTTTTGCGCTATTGTGTTGTTCTGGCACCTCTGAATGTTTTTAGGCATCATGTGTCTTTCTTTCCGTGCGCTGCACCCCTGAATGTATTTTATTGCATCATGTGCTTTATTCTTAACACCTCTGAATGTTTTAGGCATCATGTGTTTCTCTTTATTACTCCTCTGAATGTGTTTCATGCATCATGGGTAATGTGTTCTGGTATACCCCTAAATGTATTTTATTCTTAGCTAGTTGTCCTTTTTAGTACAGGTGGTCCTAGTAAGGTCCTGGTTCCTGTTACCAGTAGATACTGGTTGTGATCTTTGTGATTACCATTTTATGTTTATTATTTCGTATTCTAGAAGTACTATATCTGATTCTGACAGTGGCCCATGTGGCCCTGTCTTGTAAATAATCCCTTATGAATGTTGCCGTGCAAGTTGGCACAATGTACATGTGTGATTTTTATCTGATATGTGTTTTGACAATACAAAATTATTTTATAATAACCTTGTGTGGAGTCTCTTTTGTGGTGTGCCTAGTATGTTGTTGCTGTTGTGCGCTGACGCAAATGCTTTACACATTGCCTCCGAGTTTAGCCTTACTGCTTGTGCCAAGCTACCAAGGGGGTGAGCAGGGGTTATCTTGGCGTGTGACTTCCTTGCCCTGACTAGAATGGTGGTTTCTGCCTGGCTTTGGCGTCAGCCTTAGCCTACCAGAAATAGCCAGTTCTAACAAAGAGCAACCTAGAGACTCCAAGAAGAAGAGGTAGAGAAACCACCCCCTCCCGCCTTACCGGGAACAAACCCAGTGAAGAGGGCAGTCGAGCCTATCACAGCCAGAAGGTAATAGACCAGACAGAACGGTGCAGTCAGCAATAAGCAGGCGGAAGCAAAAAGGATAGCCCAAGGCCACCCAGGAAGAACCGTCCAACGCTCCGCAGGGACAAACTGTGCCCGAAAGAGGGACACAAACTCAAGAACCATCACATCCCCCCGGGGAGGAGCAGTAGAACTGAGGGCAGGGCCCACTGGAAGAAGCGGACAAGGCAAGAATGACTGTCCCACTAAGCACCAAGAAGGCACAACAGTGCAGAAAAACAGTAGGTCGGCACCAGCAAGTAGAGCCAGACGCAGAGAACACCACAGAACTATGCACTCAGGGCAAGCCAGGCGTCAGCCGAAGACAGAGCAGGAAGGCGAAGAAGGGCCTGGACACATCCCAGAGAGGAGTCCACATACACGACCCAAAAGAAGTGGAATCAGACAGAGCCGTGACGCCAGGCCAGGCTAATAGCGCAGCGACCCCAGAGAAGGATACCCCTGGGGCACGACCCAAGCCATTCCAAGCCATCAGCAAGAGGATTGCACCTGCAACATACCGTAACGCCATGGAGAGCAGAGGCCCGAAGGCGACCACCACTCCCCAGCACATGACAGAGCTATATAACAGCTGTCACTACCCCACATAGGGCATCTTACATCCCAAGACATGGGAACCCTCTTATGAAAAAACTACCGCAGCAGAGGACAACAGAACAGGCCTGCGGCAAAAACTCATAGAAGGCTTTTCAAGCAGCCAAAGAGAAAGAAACTGAAGGCCTAGTTTCAGGGCCAGCATGGGTTAGAAAACCCAAAGCCAAAACACAGTCAAGAAGGGCCAGCCGGCAGCCGAAAGAACCAAAGACTGAACAAGGAGAGCTTGAATGCACTGAAAGCACACAGAACACACAACTGGGGTGATCTGCCCCAAAGGAAAACCACCTCTCAAAACTCAGATCAACTCACGGGTCACTGAGGAGGAGGAGGCCGAAGCCCCGCCAAGAACCTCAAAATGGCCGAATCCGGAGGGGCGTGGAACAAAAAGGGTGCCATCGAAAGGAAGGGCCACCAACCGTTCTCGAACGTTCTTCGGGAACACACTGTCCCGAAGCCAGGCATGGCGACGAAGCGCGACCGAAGAAGCCATGGCACGACCAAGCACCTCCAAGATGCCCAGAGCAGAGCGAAGAATAAACGCCGCCAGCTCCCGGCCATCCAACACATGGTGCCTCAGATCAACACAGGCACCCTCCTGAGAAGCGGCAGACATAAGGGACCCCGCCGAGTCCCACCAGCAAGAAGTGGCCCTAGCTAAAACACAGAGTGTTATGGGCCAGTAGAGCAGCACTGGTTGAGGCGAATATATTGTGCCCCCAGGAGTCCGGGGAAGACAACAGCGGCGGCAGGGAAGAAAAGGCATTCTGCAAAAGAGGGCCTCTGGAAGAGGGGTGGAGGGAAAGACACCGAATCACACGGCGCCGGATGGTGGCAGTGCAGAAGATGTTGGGGCACCGGGTCCCCAGTGGCGGGAAGGCCCCAAGTCCCCAAAAGCAAAGAATGGAGCGAACCCTTGAAGGGAAGCAGCAATTCCCTACCACCAGAGCCCTGATGGAGAACCTCCAGAAGATGATCCGCGGAGAAATGGGCAGCTGGATCACCCATGGGCAAAATTCCCACAGCCGTGGAAACAGCACAAGCGAAGGCCACATCCGCCTCCGTAGGGCCCCGCAGTGGGGAAGCAGCTCCTCAGTAGGCGACGGCTGCAAAATAAGGCAGCCTTCTCCCAAGCCAACCGGAGGAAGGAAGGGCCAGGTCCGGAAAGGAGGAAGAGGAACCGAGAAGTGGGGGACCTGCGGCGCCTCATGCGAAGACAGCGGCAACGGCGAGGAGCCGTCCTTAGACGACGTCGGAAAAAAGACAACGCGGCGGCCCGTCTCCGGGGAGGATGAAACCAGCAAGCGCCGTACCTCCGGAGAGGAGGAGGCGTCCGAAGAAGAGTCAACGACCCGACGTCAGCCTGGCGCCATAGAGTGCGCAATCTGTGACGGTTACTTGGCGGCCTTCTTTTCCACCCCAACTACGTTCTCTACTGAGGAGGGAAGATATCCCGAAACCCGGGCCATGTCTCAGGTCTAGAGATCTTCAGAACAACAAGTACTTACTTGCACCTACTGAGGTGAACCGCTTACGAACTATATGTACCAGAATCCTTAGGGGCGATCCGGAGGAGAGGCTAGCGGTGTGCGATCCATTGCGGTTGATTCTACAAATGGGCTCCCTTGAGCTTTTAAGCTGACGAGCTTCTGGATGACGCACCTGCGTGCCGGTTAGGCATGTAGACCTGTGACGGTTACTTGGAGACCTTCTATTCCACCCCAACTACGTTCTCTACGATGAGGGAAGATATCCCGAAACCCGGGCCATGTCTCCGGGCTAGAGATATTCAGAACAACAAGTACTTACTTGACCTACTGAGGTGAACCACTTACGAACTATATGTACCAGAATCCTTAGGGGCGATCCGGAGGAGGGGCTACCTGTGTGCAATCCATTGCGGTTGATTCTAGAAATGGGCTCCCTTGAGCCTTTAAGCTGACAAGCTTCTGGATAACGCACCTGCGTGCCGGTTAGGCATCTAGGCCTGTGACGGTTACTTGGCGGCCTTCTTTTCCACCCCAACTACGTTCTCTATTGATGAGGGAAGATATCCTGAAACCCGGGCCATGTCTCCGGGCTAGAGATATTCAGAACAACAAGTACTTACTTGACCTACTGAGGTGAACCACTTACGAACTATATGTACCAGAATCCTTAAGGGCGATGCGGAGGAGGGGCTAGCAGTGTGCCATCCATTGCGGTTGATTCTGAGGCAGGACATAGTCGGACATAGTCGTCGTCCGGCGCCAGGGGGGACACCGGAACGACCTCCGCCACAGCGCACGGCGCAGGAGACCGGGGCTGGGCCTGAGTTGGGGCGACGATGGAAAGGCGTCGACTCTACCTCCAACAAGGCAGCCGCCTGCATGGAGGGATGAGAGGGACTCGGGGAGGGACGAGGGGGACTCGGGGAGGGACGAGGGGGACTCTGGGAGGGACGAGAGGGACTCGGGGAGGGACGAGAGGGACTCGGGGAGGGACGAGAGGGACTCGGAGAGGGACGAGAGGTACTCGGGGAGGGACGAGAGGGACTCGGGGAGGGACGAGAGGGACTCGGGGAGGGACGAGAGGGACTCGGGGAGGGACGAGAGGGACTCGGGGAGGGACTCGGGGAGGGACGAGAGGGACTCGGGGAGGGACGAGAGGGACTCGGGGAGGGACGAGAGGGACTCGGGGAGGGACGAGAGGCCCCCCGCCAGCCTCGCCCTGTAACGGAACGAGAAGGGCCTTCCACCAGCCCCTGTGGCACCGCCAGGGCCAGCAGCTGCCGGCACCAAAGCGGCATCACCTCAGCCTCGGACAAGGACGCCACCTGTCCAGAGGGCCAAGGGGCGGGGTTCAGGGTGCGCCCCAAGCCCCGGCGGCTTCCCGGGACACCACAGGGACTCCTGCAGGAGTTTGCGGCAAATCAGAGGCACCGTGGTCCTAAGCAGGGACCCCAGAAGGGCTGCACTCCAACGGCACCACATCCTCCGAACTTGGATCCGAACCAGTAGGCGCCGGAGTCACCGGCGATGTCGAGGAGGGCCCCGGACACTGCAAGGGATCCGCCGACGTCCTAGGAGGGGAAGGAGGAGGAGGAGAAGCCAGCGCAGCCAGCAAAGCCGCAGTATATGTCTCCATCTGGTTAAGGGAAGATAGGGGGAAAACACGCGGTGCCGCACCACCCACTGACACTTACCGACATGTGAGCAATGCTCTTGCGGCCTGGGAGAAGGACGATGTTGAAGACAGAGGCAACGGTTCTGAAAACCCTCCGCAGGGGCCGGGCGTGGGGACAACGCCGACCTGGACATGCCAGCTTAGAGTAGTTTCATCTGGCGCTCCCGCCGGGACTTCGGTTTCATCTGCTGGCATGCCTCATATTCAGAGGAGTCGTGGTGCTCCCCTAAACACCACATGCAGATGGGGTGAGAATCAGTCACAGAGATCTGGCATGCATAAGACGAGCACGTCTTAAAGTCTGAAGGCATTCGCACACTGTTCCCACACACACACACACACAATAAGCGAAAGGGGAAAGGCCCGAACAGGCCCGGAGCACGAACCGGATCCACGTTGCACGCGGAAAAGGAAAAAATTGACGTAAGTGTGCCGGGGTGGGACTTATGTGGCCTCGCTGTCACGTACGCAGACGCCAGGGCAAAGTCAGGTGGTGCCATCCCTCAGCGCGCAGGACAAAAAAATTTTCCAGATCCAGTCTCACGCCTGGGGATAATTCTACATTAAGGAATCTGCGGCTAGTAGTCTATCAGATCAGCTAGGCTCTGAGAAAGTCAAAAGAAGAAACAGTAGCTAAACAGTAGGTTGCACATCTGCTAGCATTGCTTTGCGGATAGGATATAAACTGTAGAAAAATAATGCAATTTGTCCTAAATAGCCTTTCACACAAAGACATCAAGGGTGCCTAACAAACTACTAGTATATCCATCGGTTCCAGAGCAGGAAGTAGCAATATTCTTGAATGTCACTCATTATCATGTGGGTTCACTTAATCCCACATGAAAAACTCATCGTGCCACCAGCATTGATGTTTCGTAGGGGCATCTGTAGTTTATGTTTATTTCCTTCTTTGCTCATCTCAAGTTGTAAATTAGCCCATCGCCAAGAAGAAAGACATTTGACTTTTACCCAACCCTTATTAGACCACTGCTGACTGTCCAGAACGATTGCCAAATGAAAAACAAACACTTCCTTATATATTGCAAAAACACCAAATACAAACACAAAAGTGACATTCATAGACTACAGACATCATAGAAAACAGGCTTTAGGCATCCAAGGGTGTAGACAGGGTGGTGATCTGAAGCAATCTGTCCTTAAATATTATGTATTCACAACTTGGCATGCCAGATAAGTAAATCTGCCAGGCACATCTCATCAAACCATTTAGGCAATTTCCAAAGTCTTTAGCTTTACCACTGGTGCCACCCAGGGGTTACAGATTGATGAGAGTCAAACATCTTTTACATTTCAGAATCTTTACTGACCAATTGTTTGCACATAGTACAATTTTACTACTAACTATAAGGATTTTGCCTACTGGCCCTTACCTGTAAGAACCCAGTCAACAGAACATGTGTGGAGTAGGAAATGTTACTCTACCGAAATGCTCCTGAACATGGACAAGCGTTCCTCGCTTGTCCTTCAGTGGGATCCTGTTCACTCCTAAAATTACAGGTGCCCTACCTATGTGCTAAAGGATGAGATAATTGGCTTTTAGCATGCCACTAATCCGGAACAGGAATTATCCTCAATTTGGAGCGGGTGAACAAATGGTTCAATATAAATTCTTTGGTAATCCTACAAGTGTCTGCTTTGCAATTCTTGCATAGAAATGGAATCTCATCACTAAGTGCCAGCTTCATTCCCTTCTCCTCTGTACTTCTGGTTTTATACTTCGAAATATAACAAATATGAATCGCTTGCAAATAAGGTAGATGCTGAGACTCACATGATATCCTTCGACCAGCTTCTCTTGAATGAATGCCGGGCATAGCATGGATATGGCAATGATAATGAAATGACAGTTTCCCATTTAATTTTCAAATAATCAATTGTTGAAGATGAGTTAGTTTGACTCATTTTGCATTGTTTCATGTTCGTGCATTTCTCTGTTCTTTTCCAGTGCCTAATAACGACCCGAGATTATAGTGCATATTTTCAACACTAGAGAAGTGAATAGACCATTGACTTCATAGTGAAAATCGAACTCTAAGGCCCTTTTTGTTTTCCAAGTGCAAGGAAGTTTTGAATAATGTGGTCCTAAAGCAATTCATCCAAAGCTTTAGAAGCAAGCTGCACTCACTTCCATCATCAACACCTTCCTCAAGACAGCCACCTTCCAAGACAGCTGGAAACACACAGAAGTCACTGCCTTCCTTAAAAAGCCCACAGCTGACCCCGAAGTACTCAGCAACTACCGACCCATCTTGTGGTCACCTTTCGATCCAAAGTAATTAAGAAGATCATCAACAGACACCTCTCTGACCATCTAGAACACCACAAACTCCTGGACGACTCACAATCAGGATTCCGAAACAACCACAGCACCAAAACAGTCCTCACCTCTAGCACCGACTATATATGTTATGCTATTGTTACATTGTTTTATAGAGTGTGCTTTTACCCAAGAATGGAAATCTTGGCGCTACGGGCAAGAAACTCTTGATACTGTCCATAATCTAAAAATACCAAAAAGCTAACCCATCTTTTAAGGGGCATCAGCTCACTGATTCCAGGAGAAATAACAGGTTTTTAGATCCTTCCTAAATTTAAAAAGGTTAGGTAATCAAAACCAACCTCACCATGAAGTCCCCGATCAACACAGTCACTTCTCATGCTTCCACATCCTCCGCATGTTATGACAATTTTCAAGTGGCTCCCACTGGACGCCATTATTACCATCACAAAAGCCCTAATTACAAGCAGATTGGACTATGACACCAAACTTTTTCAGCATCCCAACCCATCTTCTTCACAGACTTCAAACTATCCAAAATGCCGCCCTCCAGTCTCGTCCTCGACCTCCTGGGTCAAACTCAGACCACTCCTCAGAGTGCTCCAGTGGCTCCCCATCCAGGAGTGCTGCCAGTTCAAACTCCTCACAAATGCATTCAAGTCACTACACAACACGGGACTCGCATACTGTTACATTTGACATCTTTTGGCCTGTTTCCCCTGAGTTTTCAGACCTCCAGGTTTTTGCTGGTGTAGTGTTTCTGCACACTTTTCTCAATGCTGATCAGTAGTAAAGTGCAAGTGCTCCTGTGGTAAATTGTGTTATGGATTGGTGTTTCCATGACTGGATATTTGATTTACTGGTTAGTCCCTAGTAAAGTGCACTGAGTGTGCTAGGGCCTGTGAATCAAATGCTACTAGTGGGCCTGCAGCACTGATTGTGCCACCCACGTGAGTAGCCCTAACTGCCATGTCGACCTGGCCAGTGCACACACTTGCCAGTCCCTCACCTTCCCATTTCTTACATGTCAACAACCCTTAAGGTAGGCCCACGGTACTCCTATGGGCCGGGTGCAGTGTATGTGAAAGGTAGGACATGCCCTGGTGAGTGTGGCACGTCCTGATAGCGAATTAAGACCAATTTTGCTTTTCCCTATTGCAAGACTACCTGTTCCCCATAGGACAGAATGGGGAGTTTGTTTCTAACATCTTACAAACATAACTGGCCCGGGGAATTGGGTAGGAAAATAAAGTTTAGAATGCCTGAACTCAGAATCTAAAGAATCACCTTTTAGTGAAGGTGATTTTTACATTCTGTGTTTAAAAAAAACACTTTTAGAAAGTAGGAATTTTCTTGCTTAGTCTTCCCGTGTGCCTCTGCTGGAATGTGGATTGCCTGTCTGGGTTTTGGATGACAGAAGGCTGGGGAGCAGGAGTGGCTTCAGATAGTCTAGGTGTGTCAGGAAAGGGTTGAGTAGACATGGGCTGCAATTGGGGAAGCGGGAGGAGATTTCCTTGCACCTCAAAAGGCCTGGTCTGACTCAGACCATGCCGTCTCCACCTCCTGCCAGGAAGTCACACCAGATAAGGCAGAACTGGTTCTGGCTGGGCACAGACACACTCTGTGTAAGAGATCAAATGATTTGGGGATATAAATATTGGGGCCCAGACTCCTGAACATTAGAACTCTTTTGGATCAAGAAGACTGCCAAGAAGAAGAGCTGGAGAAGCTGTGAGGAGGAACTCCCACTTTGCTGTGTGCTTTGCTGTGTTGGCTTGCAGTGGCTGCTTCTGTCTTGGGCAGTGAAAAGACTGGACAACTTTCTGCAATCTACTTTTGTGAGTTTCTCCAAGGGCTTGAGGTAGAGCTTGCCCCCTGTTCAAGAAGTCTCAGGAACAGCAAAGACTTCAAGCTCTTCTGCCCTCAGCACTGGGGACTGTGTGTCTTGTGCTGCAACAGAAGAAAAAGCAACCAGACACCATCTACGACGCTGCTACTGACTCAGTGTCCTGAAGGCACCGCAGGGGGCACAGCCGCAAAGCGACCCTGGTCTCACCAACGACGCATGCTGATGCCGCCACCGAGCCGCTGCTCGCACTGCGACCTGTGGGTTCCGCACTGCCTCGCTTCACGATGACGCCTTGGCTTCCTTGACGACGCTCCACGCCGAAATAGATGCTGCTGCTTGCACCGTGGTTCGAGGGCACAGCTTGTAAAGTTACACGAAGCACCGCCCTCATCCCGCACCATAGCCTTGGCCTACCGACGCCGGCGCTATCGACTCCAGACTATAGCGCTACAGCAACGACAGCGACGCTGCTTGCACCGCGACCTGCCAGACCCGCGACGAGCACCACATTCACTTCACACTGCAACCCTGGTCTCACCGGCGACGCCATCGAGCCGCTGCTCGCACCGCGACCTGGGGGCACAGCATGACAACTTCGCACCGCATGATGCACTTCGCCCCGCAGCACCAGACGCCTTCCAACGTCAGCGCTCAGGACTTCAACAGAGAGGAGTTTGATCTGCAACGAGTGTGACTTCGAGGACCCCGACAACTCCTGCACTGACCTCTGGAACAGACGCCTGCGGACGCCCTGCTTTCGGAAGCTCAACGAGAGGTCGCCGACGCCATGCATTCCTAAAAGGTACTGTTTACGGGTCCTCCCGACACCATAGTTGGCCAGGGATGCCGCGGTCTGCCAGAACGGTTTGGATTTGTTTGTTCACGACGCAATAATAGCTCCGGACGGAGCTATCTACTTCAAGGAACTGTTATTCAAGGTTTTTTTGATAACTGAAGATTTCCACGTCTTGTATTGTGGATTTTTATCGTTTTGGTCTTGTCTTAAGTATATAGAAATATTGGATATTTTTCTAAACTGGTGTGGTGTCCTTTTGTAGTGCTTATGCTGTATTACTGTTGGGTATGTGCAAATGCTTTACACTGCCTGACTGCTCGTGCCAAGCTACCAACGGGGTGAGCAGGGCTTATATTAGGAGTGTAACTCCCTTATACTGACTAAAGTGGTCGTTTCTGCCTGGCTTTGGCACATGCCCTAGCCTACTAAAAATCCCATTTCTAACACATACCTTGATCAAAAGCTTCACTTCTAGAAACCCATCGACAACTTCACTCCGAGCAGGGATATGGAAATCCTATATCCCAACGCCAAGGACTTATTGTTTGGGGTCAAGGGCAACAAGTTTTCATGTTTATTTTATCTTTGGGACAAGTAGGCCCAACCCCCTGCAACAGAAACCCTTTGGTTGCAAGTCTGCAGTACCACATTATGGATCGCGGAAGGGCACTCTGCAGTTAAGGTAATATTTTTGCCCACATGTTAATGCTGTTCAAACCTGTATTTATGGTTCATTAATTGAAAGCCTTTATTATTGTGTGAGAACTCTAAATGCTGTACCTTCTGACTGCACTTCTGACCCTGGTTCCAGTATACAAATGTGTGCACACGTTTTCAAAGTTCAGCAATATGAGACTATTCATGATGCTCAAAGAACGTTTTCTGATTGGACGCAAATATTTTCAGAAGCTTGAAAGCAAGATTTGCAATTCTTTGCTTTCAAAATAAAATTTTCATTAAAAAATGAAAGCAGGAAAAAAAAATTTTTTGATAAACTACTGTAAAATATCAGGTACCATTTCTTTGCAACATCATTTATTAACATGTTGATGCATGCTCATATTGCCCAAAAATATTCATAATGGACAATCCGTGTAACCAGTTTCAATAAGATTATGAGAAACAAAAATAAACAAGCATTGGCAAAGGCGGTAGGTCTGAAATTGGTGGTCAGAATTTTAGTTTTATCAATGTGTGACTGTCATGGTTTTTGTAAACCCTTAATAGTATGGGAGCTGCCGGGCCCTTACCATATAACAAACATTGGCAAAAGCAAAACAGCACACTGCCACAATAGTTACTGGCACGGACCTACTTTGTGTGCCTATATGCTCCTCGTGAAAGAACAGAATTGGAAGGGGGGGAGGGTGGAGGGAAGAGGAAAGAAAGAAAGAAAGAAAGAAAGACAGAAAGAAAGAAAGAAAGAAAGAAAGAAAGAAAGAAAGAAAGAAAGACAGAAAGAAAGAAAGAAAGAAAGACAGAAAGAAAGAAAAAATGAAAGAGAAAGAAAGAGAAAGAAAGACAGAAAGAAAGAAAGACAGACAGACAGCAAGAAAGACAGACAGACAAAGACAGAAAGACAAAGAAAGAAAGAAAGAGCGAGAGAGCGATTGGTCAAAGTCAGACCAAAATATTTTAAAAAGTCTCAAAAGTGCACCCATGGTATACGTCCTTGCATTAAGTGCAGCTATACTGCTTTCATGAAGTCCCAGGAATTTACAAAAGTAGGACAAGAAATAGAACTCCTAGAATATATTTGTGAACTGCATTTTAGAAAGAATGCATGTGTAGATTTGCTCAAGCGAAAATCTGAGTGTTTGCAAGTTCACTTACCTCAAACCACGTTTTCCCAACTCTGGAACAAGGTTACATCTGCCATTGTCAGGACTAAAGTTCCAACATTTCTCAGTAAGGGAAAAGATTAGAGAAGAGTTGTTGAAACCCCTTAAAACATGCAAGTTCGTAGATTTGCACAGACTGAAAAGGGCATTCTAACCCTGGAACTATTGCTTACCATTACCTTCAGCCCTAGTATGTAGATCTGCGGAAACGTGGCACCATAAAGTAACATGGTATGTCCCCCGGCATAATCAGAGAGGCTATATCAGAACTCTTATATAATGAGATAGATACCATAATTTGTCGCCACACTACATGGTACCAAAGGGACAAGTGGATTGTATTACAGGACAAGTAGATTTATGAAGCAACCTGCCCCATGGACAAGTAGATATTTTATTAAATTCCACACCCCTGACTCCGCATCACTCTCACACACATACAGACCCCATATCCATAAAAGCATAACAGGAGGTCGATCATTCTCCTACCAAGCCGCCAAATCCTTGAACGATATCTACCAACACATCAGGTCCTCCTCATCACTTCTTGAATTCCACAAGAAGCTGAAGACCTGACTATGCAATTTGTCTTCTTGTGAGACCATCGAGACTGCCTGTATTCAGGCCTAGCTTCACCACACAACTAAACTGACCTACTCAGCACCTGATACCCTCAAGATTGACAAGCAGTGCTCTATAAACCCATCTAACATTACATCTTGATTCAGATTATGACTGACAAGTCAATCTTCATTCATAACATCTTTTGTGGCAGTCCCCGTCTTCTGTACTAGCTTCCTTCTATAATAGGTCTATCAAAGACATACAACTTTACAGACTAGACATGCAACAAGAGACAATGTTGCTCATCTGTAGCAACAGTTTTTCAGTCTGTGCAACATCTTTAGATACAAATGCAACCCGCGTTTACCCACTCTTTGGAAAACTAGAGCTGCCATATAATATAGTTTTCAAGCTGCAGAATTTAAAAATTCAGACTGATATCCGGGCCTAGGTTTTATGAGGACCTCTTCAAGTCACTAGTACAACAACAAAGTATATTTTACCACTGAGATTAAAAATTGTACAACTGCTATTCACTCCAGTGTTCCAGGATTGTTTGCTTGGCACAAAAATCTAAACATCAACCTGTTCTAGGAATATCAATGCTGGAGACTTGTTAAGGGTACTTAAGTGTTCTAGATGTCGCTACAATATTTAAATCAAAGTTGGGATTGTATATATTCGGGTTCTAAACTTCCTATAAATGAAGTGTGGAGAAGCATTACATTTATTTTCCCATGGACTTCGATTCCAAAATGCACACACAGGACTCCTCTTTCAACAATTCTGAGGGGAAGGGGCGTAAGGTAATTAAACAATTTTCTGAAAACCGCTTTAAAGTTTGAGATGTGTGGTAAGAACAAGACCATGTGCAAATCAAACAAACCCTCCACCTTTTCACTGGTCATCACAATCCTCTGTAATAAAGTGAACATGTGAGAAATTAAGTTTTAGGACTACTGCAAGTCGAACATGTGAGAAATTAAGTTTTAGGACTACTGCAAATCAAATAAGTCTTAAGGCAATGAAACTAACTTTCAGACACGGTCCTTTTTCCCACAAACTTTTCTTTTCTCATTGCTATGGTCAGCTGTATCCCTTTCCCGGCAGGGTCCTCCTTTATTATTTAAATTTCACTTGCCAGTCTGTGCTAGGCTAGTATTTTCCAACACAGAAAGAATAATCTGCTATCAGTAACCAAGCCTGGGTCTAATTGAACTGGGATGCCTGAGGAGAAGGAGCAGCGAAAGGGCACCTGTGTGCATGTTTGACCTGTAGCCAATGGCAGAGCACATGGAAAAAATATCCAAAAACTTGAGCTCTTCAGCTGTAGCTGAGAAGGCACCATGCCAGCAACACCTACTGCTCAGCGATGCAGAGCCTCAAAGAGACCGGTCTCCCTGTGAGAGAGAGGAATGTAGGGGCACTGCACTTTCTTAAGGCTTGTTTATATTCAGATTTTGCTACTGCCATGGCAGAAAACACTGTGTGCTGTCAAAATGTATTTTCCACAACAGTTCCTTCACTGCAGGCCAACCCCCCTCAAGAAACTGCCTCAAGTTGGAAGAAATCCTACAAACCAACACAGCATACACCACCAAGGTTTATCGCTGGGATACCTAAAGCTGGCTTCATTTCCCAACCCAACTCAAGACTTGCACTGTATACAACAAATAGATACATAACAGGCAGGCATAAATCATTTGCAGTTGTATTTTTCCTTTGCACTGAGTGGTATGATCCAAGCCACAAGAAAGGCACAGAATCTAACACCCAGGGGCATCTCTATAGATTCTTAACTTTCGTTTTACCAATCCCACTTGACTGGTTAAAAAAAATTATAACCTTTCTGTACTTAATGTAGACTTCAGTAGTGATTCTCCTCTGAAATAACTATGGCTACCAAAATTACACGGAAAATGAGAACTAACTTTACGTCGCACGGTTCACTAAGCTTAACGTTGCAAGGTTGACTAAGCTATGTGGTTTACAAAGGCAAATCATGTGACTTATGATACAACTGAAGGCAAGCAATGCAACATGTTCTGTGATATGGATATCCAACTACTTTGCTGTCTTTGTATAGGTTTGAAAGAAAAAACTGCAGATTGTATTCAAAAACATCTGTCTTGTATAGAAACAGTAAAACTGATCAATATTATACATAAGATATTTACAAAAGCAGATCTCTTTAGGATGCACTCCAGAATTAAAGTCAGTGGCCTTAAAAAGCGAATCAGCATGTATCGTATGTGTTCACAAAATAATTGCTTCAAGAACAGTCTGACGCAAGTTATGAATTTGTGTGGACTAGCATGCAAAGTTTCCGTTGCAAACTTGAACTTGCGTGAAAAACGAAACCAGTTGCTTTCTTAACAAAAAAAGGAGAGGTATCCTGTTTCAATTATATTTAAATTTTCAGTTTTTTGTTCTGTGTTACAGAAAAAACCTTTGGAATAAATCAACTGAGAACTTTTGCACTAATTGGAGAAAAGGGGAAGCTGACTAAGTCTAGCAAAACGTCCTGCATTTAAGTGCATAATAAATTAACTATATCAAACAACGCATTTAAATTAGATTTTTTTTGTTAAAATCTGCAATTAATGAAGCAGGTTGTGGATTAAGTGGCAAGCACCCATCTTGATATTTAAAATTAACAAAAAGTGGCAGCAGTGGAATTACGTTTTTGTGTGCCCCTGAACATGACAGCCTCAAACTTCTGGGCATCCCTGCACCCTTTTGACTGTTACAAACGTTTAGCTATACTCCCTTAACCTTGGCATTAGCAGTTTACTCCAATTTTGAAATTCTTCTGTGACTATAATCCTGATGCTATTAGCCCAGCCATTGAAATAGCATTTATGAACAAGCATTGGCAATCCAATCGATCTCGCCTTTGGGACCTTATAAGTATTTAGCCACGCAGCACATTATTACTATTATGCCTTAAAAAAAAAGTACAACAACCAAATACGCGATTAAAAAAACTTGATTTTAAAGTGCCTACAAATATTCCACGCTGCATGCTCTTCCAGGTACAGTGCTTGATAATGGTCTTTATAAGTATTTAAAGGTGACTCACAAGTGAATCTCATTTAAAACGCAAAACTTGATTTTAATCCCTTTATGTGCAAATGAGTCACTAGCCACGTCTCACCCATGGACTTCATTTAAATGCTCATGATAAATATATGAAAACACTACCAAAATTGAACAGCTGGACCCTAGTGCGTACGTTTTAAGATAATGCACATACTAATCACTTTCCTGTTTTCAATTCCTTAATCACGCGAAATCTGATCGCTTAGCAGCAGGCAGCGTTGTGACTCCGCCCAGAGGACGCCATAATCGCTCAGTACAGGCTGCCCCACAGATTCCTCATTTTAACAAGATCCTCTCAGTAAACAGCCACCCGAGCAGCACAGCTGCTCGGTGGACTTTATCAACCGCTTTTTTTCCGCCAGCCCCAGATTTCTCCACTCAGCAGAGCCCCGTCTGTTCCTCAGGCCGTTTACTTTGCCTACTTCCAGAACTGTGATACAATACGCGATACAGGAGACTAGGGACAAAGACTGACACAGAGTTTGAGTTTGAGTTTAAAAGTACTTTTAAAGCGCACGTATACCGGCGGTTTCTTGGCGCTATAGCTAACGGGGACTGAGGTTAAAAGCAGGGAGGGCAGAGGGGGCATTTATTCAAAGGACTTTGTGAATAAATGGGTTTTAAGGCACTTGCGGAATTGTGAGTAGAGGGTGATGGAGCGAAGTTCATGGGGAAGGGAATTCCAGAGGGTGGGGGCAAGGATAGCAAATTTGGATCCTCCCCACTTCTTTCTCCGGAAGCGCGGGATGGTGAGGAGGGACTGGGAGGAGGAACGTAGAGCCCTGGTGGGGACATATGAGACAATCTCAGAGGAGATGAAGGCTGGCGCCAAGCCTAATCGGGCCAGAAAAGTGATGGATGCGAGCTTGAATTGAATTCTAGCTCGCACGGGGAGCCAATGAAGTGATTTCAAAAGGGGGGTAGAATGGTGAGATTTAGGGAGATTGAAAACCAGGCGAGTTTTGTATCTGTTGTGTGCGACGCAGATTGTATGCAGGGATACCGGCATACAGGGCGTTCCCATAGTCCAGGCGGGACACCACCATGGCCAAGATGATGAGTTTGAGGGCAGAGGAAGTGAAGAAGCGGGACACCCTGCATATAGTACGCAGTGAGAGAAAGGAAGAAGATACCACAGAGCTAACCTGGGAGTGAAGGGTGAGTTGAGAATTAAGTTATGCCTAAAGTTTTAACTGAGGAGGAGGGAACAGGAGGAGAACCAAGAGAGGGGGGCCAAAAAAGGGGGGACCAGGGACTGGATGAACCACCCGTCAACACCAGCTCGGTTTTATCAGGGTTGAGCTTAAGGTGGTTGTGGTTCATCCAGTCCCTGATTTGGAGCATGACAGTTTGGAAATTAAGAACAGCAGAGGGAGAGGAAAGATTGAAGACCAGCTGGAGGTCATCCGCATAATTAAATACGGCGACCTCCATCTGTTGAAGAGAAAAAATCAGAGGGGCAATATACAAATTAAACAAGAGGGGAGAGAGAGAGGAACCTTGGGGGACCCCGCACTGAACTTTCCGGATGTCCGCTGTGAAGTCACCCAGGCGGACAGCCTGGGTGCGGTTGCTCAGGAAGGAGGATAACCAGACCAAGGCAGCCCCCCGATCCCCGCCGCCCTGACACGGGAAAGTAAGATGTTATGATCCACCGTATCGAAGGCGGCTGAGAGATCAAGGAGCACAAGGGCCTGGTGCTGATTGGTGTCCATACCCTCCCTGAGAGTGTCTAGAACCGACAGGACAATGGACTCCGTAGAGTGTGCGGGGCGAAAGCCGGCTTGGCGGGGGGCAAGGGCTCCGTGCTTCTCCACAAAGGAACTCAGAGCGCAGGTGACATGGCGCTCGAGCACCTTGGCCAAAAATGGCAAAAGGGAGATGGGGCGGAAATTGGCTGGGACAGAAGGATCTGCCCCAGGTTTTTTCAGAATGGGCACAATTACCGCGGATTTCAGGGAGCTGGGGACTATGCCTTGAGAGAGGGAGCTGTTGAGGAGGTGAAGGGGAGGGTCTGGGCAAGAAACAAAGATGTGACGGAGGATGTGGGCAGGACAGGGATCGAGCGGGGAGCCAGATTTGATCAGAGGCACCAAAGAGGTCAGACTTTCCAGAGTGATAGGGGGAAAGGTGGTCAGTACGCCTTTGGGGGGAGGACATTGAGGATCAACAAAAGATGGGGAAGGAGGAGGGATGTTGGCCTTAATGGTGGCAATTTTGTGAATGAAATAATTATTGAGAGAGAGGCAGTGGTCTTCGGACGGGGCTGGTTTTAGAGTAGTTCTGTCCGAGAATGCCAGGTTGTGGACGATGGAAAATATCTCCTTGGGCTGGTTCTCTGCAGCTAAGATCTTAGAGGAGAAATAAGATGTTTTAGCCTCCAAGATGGCTTTTTTGTACTGGCTCAGGATGTTGGTGTATTCCAGTTTCAAAGTGGGGCAATAGTTTCTCCTCCACGCCCGCTCCGCGTGGCGAACTGTTAGTTTGGTGGTTTTAAGCTCTTTATTAAACCACCGATTGGCGTCTTTGTCGCGTTTGGAAGTAATGCGCTTGAGCGGGGCAACAGAGTCGCAGCTATGGGAGAGCCACTGATCTATGGCATCAACCTGGGAGGCGGTGGTAAGGCCCTGAAGAGAGGGAAGGGAGCAGGTAAGGAGGGAGGAGAGATTCTCAAGATTGACACGGCCCCATGATCGGACCCAGGTGTTTTTGGGCCGAAGGGGCTTGGCTGGAGGGAGAATAGGAAGGAGAAAGGAAATCAGGTGGTGGTCAGACCAAGGACAAGGGGAAATAGAAATTGATTCCACAGGGCAGTTCAGGGACCGATCTGGTCAAGCCGATGACCTTTAATGTGGGTGGGGGAGTGAACATGAGGTATAAAATTGAGGGAGTGGAGCGTTTCGGAAAATTCCTTTGATGACGGACATTCGGCGGGATCAGAGGGCCAGAAATTAAAATCGCCAAGGAGCAAGATAGAGGAATTGTTGACTGCAATGGTGGCCAGGACGGAGAAACTGTAGGGGGGACTGGGGGGGACGGTAGGTGAGGAAGCAGGTTAGGGGGGGAGAGGTGGAGACTGTGCGAATCACCAGGAATTCAGTGGTGGCAATAGTAGGTAGGGAAAGAATTTGGAAGGGGAGATCGGTACGTGCGATGACCGCCACGCCGCCCCCGGCTCTGCCTAAAGAACGATCCGCCCTGAGGGCATAGTAGGAGGCCGGTAAGGTGGATAGGAGGGCAGGGAGCGAGTCATCGCAGAACCAAGTCTCGGTTAGAAAGAGGAGATCAGGAGCATGAAGGTCCAGTAGGATCGAAAGTTCGTGCGCATGGGCAACAGCAGACCGGGTATTGAGGTAGAAGGCGGTGAAGTTTTTAGAGATTGGCAAAGGACCTGACTCACATATCGTGGGAGAGGTGTCGACTGTGGGAGAAGGGCGGGAAAGGGGGGTGGTGGGGGTTATACCAAGAGCAGAGATGCGGGAGTTAGTAGTGGCCGAGATGGGCCAGGGGTCCTGGTAGCTACGAAGTAGGTGCGGGGAGTAAGTGATAGGTGGGGCAGAGTGAGGTGCCCCTAGTCCCGGCCAGTCGCGGACGGGCGCAGACGGGCTTGCCTTAGGCGCGCCTTCGGCGCGCAATCGTCGCGCCCGCTGCGCTCGTCCGCTGCGCTTCCTACCAAGGCACATAATTTATAGCAGCAGAGCAAGATGTTGGAGGGGGCGTGGCAAACCGAGGGGGCGTGTCTGGCTGACGCGCCGCGCCCTCGAGAATGGCTGCCAAGAAGGGAGTCGTTGCAGCGTGAAGCGCTGTTCAAAGATGCCAGAAAGAGCAGGTAGGTAGGGGAGAATCAGAACACAGTATCACAGTTCAATTTTAAAAGTTTTAAAAGATCAGCGTTTTCCTCGCTCCCGGCTTCCGCCTCAGGAGTCCGGTCGTTAGTGCGACGCATAGCGTGGGCGCGCACTATTTATATGATCTGGCGAGGGGGCGTGGCCAACCGAGGGGGCGTGTCTGGCTGACGCGCCGCGCCCTCGAGAATGGCTGCCAAGAAGGGAGTCGTTGCAGCGTGAAGCGCTGTTCAAAGATGCCAGAAGAGCAGGTAGGTAGGGGAGAATCAGAACACAGTATCACAGTTCAATTTTAAAAGTTTTAAAAGATCAGCGTTTTCCTCGCTCCCGGCTTCCGCCTCAGGAGTCCGGTCGTTAGTGCGACGCCTAGCGTCGGCGCGCACTATTTATATGATCTGGCGAGGGGGCGTGGCCAACCGAGGGGGCGTGTCTGGCTGACGCGCCGCGCCCTCGAGAATGGCTGCCAAGAAGGGAGTCGTTGCAGCGTGAAGCGCTGTTCAAAGATGCCACATCAGGGACATCAGGACAGAATACACATGAACTAAGGGGTGCAGAGAAGAATCAATCAATCAAAGCATTTGTAGAGCGCTACTCACCCGGAGGGTCTCAAGGCGCTAGGGGAGGGGGGGGTCCGCTACTGCTCGAACAGCCAGGTCTTGAGCTGCTTCCTGAAGGCGAGGTGGTCCTGGGTCAGGCGGAGGTGGGTAGGGAGGGAGTTCCAAGTCTTGGCAGCGAGGTAGGAGAAGGATCTTCCCCCTGTGGTGGCTCTTCGGATGCGGGGGACGGCGGCGAGGGCATGGCCGGTCGATCGAAGCTGGCGTTTGGGAGCGTAGAAGTTGAGGCGGCTGTTGAGGTATCCTGGGCCTTGGTTGTGCAGGGCTTTGTGTGCGTGGGTGAGGAGACGGAAGGTGATTCTCTTGTTGACCGGGAGCCAGTGCAGGTCTCTCAGGTGTCCGGAGATGTGGTTGCGACAGGGGATGTCCAGGATGAGACGTGCTGAGGCGTTCTGGATCCGCTGGAGTCTCTTCTGTAGTTTGGCGGTGGTTCCGGCGTAGAGTGAGTTGCCGTAGTCCAGTCGGCTGGTGACGAGGGCCTGGGTGACCGTCTTCCTGGTCTCGGTGAGGATCCACTGGAAGATCTTGCGTAGCATGCGTAGGATGTTGAAGCACGACGAGGAGACGGCGTTGACTTGTCTGGTCATGGAGAGGGAGGAGTCCAGGATGAAGCCCAGGTTGCGGCATGGTCTGTTGGTTTAGGTGCGCTGCCTAGGGCCACCAGGAGTCGTCCCAGGCGGAGGGTGAGGATCCCAGGATGAGGACTTCCGTCTTGTCTGCGTTCAGTTTCAGGCGGCTGTTCTCCATCCATTCGGCTACCTCTTTCATCCCTTCGTGTAGGTTGGCTCTGGCGGTGGCGGGGTCGTTGGTGAGGGAGAGGATCATCTGGGTGTCGTCCGCGTAGGAGATGATGTTGAGGTTGTGCTGGCGTGCGATGGCTGCGAGGGGACTCATGTAGACGTTGAAGAGGGTTGGGCTGAGCGAGGAGCCTTGAGGAACGCCGCAGATGACTTCGTGGCTTCTGATCTGAACGGGGGGAAGCGGACTCTGTGTCCTTCCGGCGAGGAAGAAGATGATCCACTCCAGTGCCTTCTCCTGGATTCCGACGTTCCTGAGGCGCTGTACTAGGGTACGGTGGCAGACAGTGTTGAAGGCCGCGGAGAGGTCTAGGAGGATGAGGGCCGCTGTTTCTCCGTTGTCGAGCAGGGCTCGGATGTCATCGGTTGCTGCGATCAGGGCAGTCTCGGTGCTGTGGTTGGCCCGGAAGCCAGACTGCGAGGGGTCGAGGGATCCGTTAGTCTCGAGGAAGGCGGCCAGCTGTTTTTTGACGGTCTTCTCGATGACTTTTGCGGGAAACGGGAGCAGCGAGATGGGTCGGTAGTTCTTGAGGTCGGTGGGGTCGGCTGATGGCTTCTTTAGTAGGGCGCTGAGTTCGGCGTGCTTCCAGCTCTCCGGGAAGGTAGCGGTGTCGAAGGAGGTGTTGATGATGTCCCGCAGGTGGGGTGCGATGACAGCGTGGCAGCAGAGCCAAGGTAAGGCAGATCTGTCCCAAGTATAGGGTGACAAATCTTAGCCCTAAGGACCCCTAAGAACATAGTGAAGGAACTATTGTCAGCACACTCCACAAGACATCCTCTGCATTCAACTAGTACTGGTTACATGCTTTGCCCTTCTAGGTACCAAGGGAACACCCCAAGAGCAAGCAGGTCCGCAAGCTGTTCTACCACCCGATACCAGAGGGACACCACCTAATGAACCGATTCCAAGCATTCATCAGTGAAAGAAGCACACAGGCGCGCGCGCACACACACACAAACACACACACACACAGGCGTGCACACAGACATACTGCGCGCGCACACACAAGCGCGCGCGCACACACAAGCGCGCGCACACACAAGCGCGCACACAGACAGACTGCGCGCGCACACACAAGCGCGCACACAGACATACTGCGCGCGCACACAGGCGCGCACACACAGGTGCACACAGGCGCGCACACACACACAGGCGCGCACACACACAGGCGCGCGCACACACACAGGCACACACACACACACACAGGCACACACACACACACAGGCACACACACACACACAGGCACACACACACACACAGGCACACACACACACACAGGCACACACACACACACAGGCACACACACACAGGCACGCACACACACACAGGCACGCACACAGGCACGCACACACACACAGGCACACACACAGGCACGCACACACAGGCACGCACACACAGGCACACACACACAGGCACGCACACACAGGCACACACACACAGGCACACACACACACAGGCACACACACACAGGCACGCACACACAGGCACACACACACAGGCGCACACACACACAGGCGCACACACACACAGGCGCACACACACACAGGCGCACACACACACAGGCGCACACACACACAGGCGCACACACACACAGGCGCACACACACACAGGCGCACACACACAGGCGCACAAAAACAGGCGCACAAAAACAGGCGCACAAAAACAGGCGCACACACCCCACTTAGTCCAGCAGGACAAGAAACTCATACCGCCAGTCCCGTAGGCAGTCCCGATACCTCGTAACTGAAGAGGATAAATGAAAATCAACACAAAATCAATAGCTATCTCGTATCTTTGAAAGATAACCGTCGCGGTGCAATGTAGGACAATTCCTTTCTCTCGGCAGACCGGGTGACCCCATGTAAGTGAACCTCCTTCAATCAATGCTCCGAGCTGGGTACATGAGTATTAAACCTTGAAGGGGTGCCCTGAGTCCGGGCTCAGTCACAAATCTGCTCATTCCATCAATAACCTGCCGCTAAAGTGGCGTCTAATAGGGCCAGCTGTGCATGAGGGAAGGGATGACTTAGCACAAAAAATTTGTAATCTCAGGCCGAGTGGGACAGGGACTTCTGCGGAAAACACTGCAACCATGTATCTGCATCTGGCTTCCTTCAAGAAGTGGGAACAACTGCAAGACGGCCGAGAGATGCCAGCTCATTATCCCAAGGCTGAACTCCCAGAGAATGAGCGGACACCACTGTTGAGGTGAAGTCAAACACACACAAAAGTTAGGGTAAAGATGCGGAGGAGCGTTACCATCGCAACAATGCGCGTCCACTGGGTTTCCCAAAGCGGGCTGAAGGAGCAAACACTGAGCAGTTTGTTGAGGGTTGGATAAGGGGTACCCTGAAGCACAGTGGGCTAACCCCATTGTTTATCACTCAAAAGGGCACAGCGTGCATTGGTGGCTTCGCCGTGGCCTGGAGCACCCCGGGGTTGCCATCATTGTCTGCATTTTAAAAGATTGGGACTGTATCCTTAGAGCGGGTAGAGACACTAATACTGCTAAACATGAGAACCAGAGGATCTCCCTTTAGCCAGATTACACTAACAAAATACAGGGCGCTTGAAAAACATTTCTGGGGTTAGGGCCGAGCTTCGCTCTATGGGCCTCTGTTACATGTTTCTACACCCAGCTAGACTGAAAGGGTTCTCAGGGAGCAAATCTCACTTTTTTGATAATCCGGAGGATGTGAGGCAGAGGCTGGAGATCTGGAACAAGGCGCCTAGGGAACACCCTGGCTCCTGGAGGTCTGGAACTCAAGAGGTTGTACGCAATGGTAGGAGCCAACTGGAGGATGGGAGGGATGCCGGACACTGACCACCGCCAGTCCCCTAAGAGGGAAGATTCTGTTAGAGTGGAGATAGAGGCCGCCAGCACCATGGCACTGGCTTGCCGGTTTCAGAGGTGGCGTCAAAAATGCAGGGGGAAACTTCTTTGCTGACCGAATCTTAATCAGGGAGTGGATCCTGATGAAGCCGTTGTCCTTTGGGTATAATTTCTTCTAGTTTTTTCCTTTCCAGGAAGGACTTGTTTCTTCTGTCGCATAATGGTAATTAGGGAAGGGGGGGTTCATACGAGGATTTATTGGCTGAAATCATAATAGTTATTGTGGCAGAGCGTTGTGTTCAGGCTTCATGTTTAAGTTTTACATCTGAAGGTAAGATGTCCTCTGTGCAGGTTAAGTCTTAGTGGGTTGGCTCTTCACCACTGTTGTAGGCAACAGTGTGGGTGGGGGGGGGGGGGGGGGGGGGGGGGTAGAGTAGGCAAAGTTTGGTTGGGGGTGGGGAGTAGGATTAGGGAATGAATCCTGACAGCTAGACAATATTGGATAAACAGTGAGAAATTAGGTTACCATGCATTTCGGGAAGGGTTCATTGATCCCACTGTTTGGTGTTTTTAGTTAGTTGTTTTGACGGTGCATACACCACAACAGTCCAAATACTTTCGGATCCAGAGGGCTTTAAGCTGGACATGTTGGGTGGCAGGGCTGAGGGCATGGTTTTGAGAGGGGAGGAAATACTACACCTATTGGCTGAAAGAATCAATATTATCAAATGGAATGTCTGCAGGCTCCGAGGATATTCCAAACGTATTTGCTGAAAGAATCAATATTGTCAAATGGAATGTCTGCAGGCTCCAAGGATATTCCAAACGTTTTACGGTCCACACTTTTTTTTTTAGACGCCATAAAATTCTCTTTGATGTCTGCAAGAGACCCATCTGGGGTCTGAGGAGACTCAGAAGTTGCAAAGAAAATGGAGGGGTCAACTGTTCTGCCTCTTATTCACCTTACGCCTGAGGGCTAGTTATTTGCGTGGCTCTGGGGGTCCCCTTTTAGCATACCTACAGCAAGACAGATTTTGGGGGAGGCACATCATGCTTCAGGGCACCGGCAATGGGAAAGAGAGCACGCTCTTAAATTCATACTTCCCCAATATTGATGACCAAGATTTTCTTGAGGGAATACAGGACATGGTGGTAGGTTGCGTGGGATCCTCCATATTCTGTGCGGGGAACTTGAATTGTGTTTTGGATGGGATGAGGTATCATGGTCCGCCCAAGGAGGATACCAAATACTTATGACTGGCTTGCTAAGAGCCATGCAGAATTTGGGTCTCTTCAATGGGTGGCGGATGTTGCACCCTGACAGCCGAGAATATACGTGTCACTCTCGGAAACATAACACTTCTAGTTGACTGGGCTGATACTTGGTGGGAGATGTGGATAATTTCTGGATAGGCACAGTGACGCACACGGTTAGGTTTCTCTTGGACCATGTATCCTCTTTACTATCTCTGCACTGGGGCAGGAGGTTGACTGTTTCGAGCATGGCGTATGCTTAAGAAGATCTTACCAATGCCACTTGTAGGGCAGACTTTGGGACTGCTCTAGAAAATTATATATTTGATAATTGGGGGGGGGGGCATGAATACCAGGGCTCTAGAGGGGGGGGCATTAAAGGCAGTAGTTGGGGGGTGCATACAGAAAAAGTGCACGCAGTGACTCTGGCGACCCATAGAGAGCTCCATTCCCTTTGGTATACACTTGACAAAAATGCACTTGAGTCCTATTGTCAGATGTTGTATAGTGAAAGGGATAATTCTGGTAAGCTGTTGGCTTTGGTCTTATGGCGGGAAACAGACACCATCTATATTGTCCGTATTGAACGAGCAGGGTTAATTGCAATCTCGGCAGCAAGATATCCGGTCTGCCCTGCTGGATCACTTTAAGCAGGTCTACAGAGCTGGAACACAGGATGTTGATGGGAGGATGGACCACTCCACATACAGGACCCGCAACATGCTCAATGAACAAGTTACTATCTGTAAGAGAAATAGTTATAGGTTACTTACCTTAGAATTATCCCCAGGCACAAGACTGGACCAGGAGATTTTTTCTTTAGCAGTACCCCTGCACGTTGGTAGGTGTCGTTGGTCGATTTGGCGGCCGTCGTTGGCGTTGCGGTCGCCGGAATGATGTCTCCCCTGCACACTGAAGTCAGTTCCTTACACGACATTCCACACTGGAAGCTCAGAACTACGCAAAACACTGACTACCGGTGCACATAACTAGGTCCTTGAAAGGGAGTTTCTTACCCTAGAAGTCAGTTCGCAGAACAGAGAGGACGGGTGAGTCGGTAAGGAATCTCTAATTAATATGTCTCTCACAGATATATTGTTACTGAAGTTAAGTAACCTATTCATCTGAAAGAGACTTTTGGTTATAGATTCCTTACCTTAGAACAGATACCACAGCAATACCAACCCCGGAGGGGGGTCTGCGAACCAAGTTCACACCTGAAAGTCCTGGAGAACTGAGCGGCCAAAGAAGCTGTCTCTTCGGACTTGACTATCCAGGTAGTAATGTTTAGTGAACGTGTGCCGTGATGCCCACGTGGCTACCTGGCAGATGTCACTGAGGGGGACTCCATGTCCCAAAGCGGTACTGGCCGACGTCGCTCTGGTGGAATGGATAAGCAGTTCTACCCGAGGCTCTTTTTTCGCAAAGGAATAACAGATCATAACGCAAAGGACGATCCATGGAGAGAAGGTCCGCTTTTGCACGACCAGACCCTTATTGGTACCCACATAGCCAACAAAGAGTTGATCGTCCACCAGGAATTGTTTTGTGCGATCCAGATAAAATGATAACGCAAGTTTTGGATCCAGTCCATGGAGTCTCTCCTCCTCCTTGGAAGGATGCCTGAGGCGAAAAGAAGGTGGGCAAAGTGATGGTTTGTCCAATATGGAAAGAGGTAACAACTTTGGGAAGAAAAGAAGGCCCAGTCAAAGGGCAACCTTGTCCGGAAGGACAGCAAGGAAAGGAGGCTTAGAAGACAGAGCCTGAAGCTCACTCACCATGTGTGCAAAGGTGAAGGCAACCAGAAAAGCAGTCTTCAAAGTCAAATGTCTGAGAGGGCAATTATGTAGTGGGTCAAAAGGAGTACACATAAGGTAGGTTAAGACGAGATTCAAGTCCCACCGGGGCATTACGAAAGGAACATGAGGACAGAGGAGAGTAATGCCCTTAAGAAACCAATTTACAATAGAGGGTTGAAAAGAGAAGGTTGATCAGGAAGGTGAAGAAAGGCTGAAATGGCTGAAAGATAGCCCTTTGAGGGTACCCAGAGCAGGGCTGTGCTGGGCCTAAAAAAGTAATTAGAGGAGAACCTCATGAAGAGGGGCAGAAAGGAGATCCACAGCCTTTGCTGCGCACCCTTCCACAAATTTGTTCCATCTACAGGCGTATCCTGTTTCAGTAAAGGGACGCCTGGCTGCCAAGATTACAGACTTCAGGAGGAGGGCTAACAGCTGTCAACTGTCGACGCTCAATCTCCACGCAAGGAGGTGGTGACTGGACAGATTTGGGTGGAGGACTGTCCCCTGCTGCTGCAACAGAAGATCCTCCCGAAGAGGCAGTCTGATCAGAGGATCGATGGCCATGCTCAAGAGCTTGGGATACCAAACTCCTCGTGCCCAGTCTGGAGCTACAAGAATGACTTGGGCCCAGTCACGCTTTGATCTTCTTCAGCACTCTGGGCAGAAGTGTATGGACGGAAAGGCATTTAGAAGACCGCAATTTCACTTGTGACGAAAAGCGTTGCTGAGGGAGTGCCACCTTGGAAATTCCAACGAGCAGAACTGCTGATATTGCGCATTCTCTTCTGTGGCGAACAGATCTAAACAAGGCTCTACCCACTGCTGAAAGAGACCTTGCACCACCTCCGAGTAAAGACACCATTTGTGATAGCTCATGCACCTGCAGCGGAGTTAGTCCACCCTGGCATTCAGAGAACCTGCCAGGTGTTGAACAACCAGGGTCATGCCCTGATGTTCCAGCCACGTCCAAAGGCAAAGAGCCTCCTGACATAGGGTCCACGACCCCTCCCTGCCCTGTTTGTTGCAGTACCACATGGCAGTGGTGTTGTCCGTAAACAATAAATGCAGTCAGTGCAAGACTAATTGCCCGGAGCTCCAGAAGGTTGATGTGGAGCCCGGACTCCGCCGGAGACCAGAGTCCCTTCCATGTGGCTGCCCCATCCCAGGAGAAACGCATCTGTCACCACTGCTGTTGACCCAATCCTGGTCCATTAGCCACCACTGCAACTGGTGTGCAGTGCCCTCTGAGATCTGGAAGCAATCGGAAACATTCCCCTGGTGCTGTGCCCACTGGAACTTCAGGTCCCACTGCAGAGCCCGCATATGCCACCTGTCATGATCCACTAGCGGGATGCAGGAGGCCATAAGGCCCAGCAGCCTAATTGTCATTCTCGCCGAAATCCGGGATAGAGGCCAAAACATCGGTATCATAGCCCAAATATCGCGGACTAGCTGCTCAGGAGGATAAGCCCGAAACTGGACTGCATCCAGAACTGCTCCGATGAAAATGAGATTCTGAGAGGGAATCCGGTGCGACTTCGGCACATAGATAGTGAACTCCAGCGAGTGCAGGAGGTCCGCCATAGTCTGAAGGTGGGAGACAACAGCCTGGGGCGACTACGCTTTCAACAGCCAGTCGTCGAGATAGGGGAAGACTGGGAACCCTGATCTGTGCAGATGAGCTGCGACCACTGCCATCACCTTCGTGAACACACGAGGGGCGCTGGTAAGCCCAAAGGGAAGCACAGTGAACTGAAAATGCTTGTGGCTTCCCGTGAACATAGGTAACGCCTGTGGGCTGGCAGGACAGGGATGAGGAAATTAGCGTCCTGCAAGTCCAACAGTCCCATCCAGTCTCCAGGGTCGAGGGCAGACAAGACCTGAGCTAATGTCAACATTTTGAACTTCTTCCGGAGCCAAGATAGGACACAGGCCTTTGTCCTTCTTGGGTACCACGAAGTCGTGGGAACAACAACAGAGACCTACCTCTGGTAGAGGGAATCGCTCGATAGCTCCCTTGGCCAAGTAGGCCGTAACTTCTTGACGGAGAAGGGCCAAATGATCCTCTGACATGCGATGAAGTGTTGGTGGCATGGATGGGGGAGGGGTAGTCTCAAAGGTGAGGGGGTAGCCCCTTCGGACTATCTGAAAAACCCACCTGTCTGAAGTGATGTTGTGCCAGTAGGGGAGGTGATGGCAAGTCCTGCTGCCCAATGGCAACTGGTGGCCCTGAAAAGACTGGGAAGGTTTGGAGGCAGTTGCAGGGGGGTTGGTAGACGCACCAGCCCTTTGGACCCAAGACCCACGATGCTGGGTCCCAACTCCCCGGCCATGCAGAGGCTGGGTGGCTTGTGCAGTACTCTGAGCGGAACGTGACGGGACACCTCTTCCAAGGCCACAAAAGGGGCGAAAGGCAGACTGCATAGGGCGAGAAGACGCTGCAAGGCCCAAGGACCTGGCCGTAGCCCTAGAGTCCTTGAAGCGCTCGAGTACATTGTCTGCCTTGTCGCCAAACAGGCAACGACCATCAAAGTGCATGTCCAAAAGGGTAGATTGGACGTCCCCAGAGAAGACAGAGGTTCTCAGCCAGGCTCAGGGCGTGGAAATCATCCTACCCAGCGAGTCGTGAGTGTCCAGCCCACGCTGGATGGTAAACTTCGCTCCATCTCGACCCTCGACAACAGCGTGGGTGAGCATGGCCCAGGCCTCCTCCGGGCACTGTGGCAAATCTTCCGCAAGCGTGTTCCTCACGGAATGTGTGTAACGGCCAAGGGACATGAAGTGTTCACCAACCACAGTCCAAAGTTGAGAGAAGAAAACATCTCCTTCCCAAATGGTCAAGCTTCTTTGATTCCCTATCTTGAGAAGCTGTTGGGCAAGCACTTCTTTTGAAGATGAGGCTTTTTACCACCAAGCTCTCAGGGGTAGGGTGTTGGGAGAGGAAAAGTGGGTCGCACGGTGCAGAGCGGGTGATCATCCTATCCACAGGAGCCAATGTGTTGGGCTTGAACCAGGAGCCCAGAAGGACATCAGTGAGGGCCTCATTAAAAGGCGACAAGGGCTTAAAAGAGTCTGCTGCCGGCTGAAGCACCTCAGTCAGGAGGTTAGTCCCGACCGCCCCCTTAGGAAGCTCAAGGCCTTAGCCACCCTATGAAACACCACAGCGTAGGAAGCTCCCTCCTCTGTAGCCACGGTAGGGGGAGAAAGCATACCAAGGTCTGGGGAAGTATCCAGACCACTGGCATCACCCAACTCCTCTTTCCAGTCGGGCTCTTCAAGGTGGTCCGCCAGAGGGTCAACAGACCCCTCCCAGGCCTCGTCACCCTCCTCGGACTGCCACTCAGGGTGGTAGGGAACGCCAAGGTAGAACAGCGGAACAAAAGTACCCTCTGGCGCCGGTACTGGCGTCGACTGATGCCGTTCCGGCTCCGTGTCCAAGTAGGGGAGGCTGGAGTCGACGCCAGCCGAGGACACAACCGGCGTCGGAGGTGGCGGAGGCGTTTTCAGAGGAATCAGTGTATCCTGTGCATACCCTTCCCTCTCCGTACCAGTCTGATCTGCGAGGCTCCCGTCAACTAGTGCGGTCGGATGCTGCTTCTCTATCCGGGATGTGTACTCGCGCAGCAAACCCCAGGAAACTTTAAACCCAGTGAGATCTGGGCAGACAGACGGGAGGTACCCGTCTCAACAGCAGTCCTGAACAAGCCCCGCCCCCACGACTGGTCTCAGCACCATCCCAGACAGAAAAGGAGTCAATGTTTTTCTGCACCCCAGAGATGACAAAGCATTCCTGCTCCCAGCATGCACACCTCAAGGGTACGCGTTCTCTGGGGAGGTCAGTCTCAGAAACCAAACTCTGTGCGTATTTTTCATCTTTTAATTAATTTGCTTAGAAATACAACTAAAGAGGTGGCCTGGAAAAAATAAAGCAATTGTAATGCAATTGTTTCTCCCATTTGTAAACTGTTTAGTAACTTATGACAATAAAGAGATATTTCAGATTGCAAGGTGTGCCTGTGTGAGTCAATGGCTCCTGCTCACAGGGAGGGCGTCTGTGGGACGACACCTCGGCCGGAAGTGCTCGGGTAGCGTAGTGAGTTTTAGCAGCGCTGCGCCCTGGACCAAGGCTAAAGCAATGGTGACTGCTGCTACAGGCTCCCTCGGAGTCCGCCGAGCCTTAAGTGCTGCCTCCCCACAGTAGGCACTCTGAAGGCTGTGCCCCTGCACCCAGCTGACATCTCAGCGCAGGGGGTTTGACCGGATCACTCAAGGCTGGAAAGAAACCCCGCACAAGAGAAGCTACCCCAGCGCAGCGGCGCACAGCAGGACTACTCACAGCAACTCACAGGAGGAGAAAGGCACGGAAACAGGGCCCGCGAAGCACACAGGGCCCCAGGCACACCGGCGGGAGGGCGCATCTCACAGGGGGTTTATTGAAACTCAAGCATAAGACACAACAGAAGTGGAAGATCGGAATCAGAGCCTGAATATCCCGAGCCTGCTGTTCTGGGGGGATAAACTCGAAACTGCGCTGAATCCAGAATCGCTCCGATGAAAATGAACTTCTGCGAGGGGCACAGGTGTGAACCCCAGCGAGTGCAGGAGGTCGGCCGTAGTCTGGAGGTGGGAGACTGTTTGGGGCGAGCCCGCCTTCAACAACCAATCGTCGAGATAGGGGAAGACTGAAACCCCTAATCTGCGCAGATGAGCTGCGACCACCACCATCACTTTCGTGAACACCCGTGGGGCGCTTGCAAGACCGAAGGGGAGCACAGTAAACTGAAAGTGCTCATGGCCTACTGTGAACCGCAGGTAACGCTGGTTGGCCGGCAGGACGGGGATGTGGAAATACACGTCCTGCAAGTCCAATGTTACCATCCAGTCTTCTGGGTCGAGGGCAGCTAGGACCTGAGCCAAAGTCTGCATCTTGAACTTCTCCATCCGGAGGAAGCCGTTAACGCTCCTTAGATCCAAGATAGGGCGTAGGCCCCCTTTGCCCTTCTTGGGTACCAGAAAGTAGTGGGAATAGCAACTACGTCCTACTTCTGGACCAGGAACGCGCTCGACAGCCCCCTTGGCCAAGAAGGCTGTAACTTCCTCCTGCAGAAGTTGCAAGTGATTCCCCCTCCCCCCCCCCCCGACATGCGGTGGTACTTCGGTGGCATGGCTGGAGTAGTCGCCTCGAAGGGGAGGGAGTAGCCCCTTCGGACGATTTGCAGCACCCACCTGTCCGATGTGATGGAGCACCAGTGGAGGAGGGGATGACGAACCCTGCCCCTCACTGGAGTCGAATGGGCCTGAAAACTCGGACTAGGAGGATTTTGAAGCAGATGGAGCGGGTGTGGACTGACCTTGCCGGTGTCCCCCGGCACCGCCACGTCGGTTACCACGTCCGCGACCGCGTTGAGGTTGGTTCTGTGGCTAGCTGGACGTGTGGGGGCGCCCCTTCCTTGGCCACAAAAGGGACGAAAGGCGGAAGTCTGCTGGCGTTGGCCGAGGCCCAAGGACTTGGCCGCAGCCCTGGAGTCCTTGAAACGCTACAGCGCGCTGTCCGCCTTGTCGCCAAAGAGGAGACGGCCATCAAAGGGCATGTCCATAAGAGGTTTGGACATCGCCCGAAAAGTTGGCGGACCTCAGCCAGGCGTGGCGGCGATCCGCCACCTTTGTTGCAATCGCCCTACCTAGCGAGTCCGTGGTATCCAGTCCACACCGAATAAATATATCGTGCTGCATCCCTTCCCTCCGCAAGGGCTTGGGTAAGCTTTGCCTGGACCTCCGCCGGGCACTGCGGGAGCACTTCCGCAACCGTATCCCACAAAGAGTGGGAGTAACGGCCCAAAAGGCAGGCGGTGTTGACAAACTGCAACACCAAACTCATTGAGGAGAACAGCTTCTTACCAAACTGGTCGTACCTTTTGGATTACCGATCCGGAAAGGCGGTCGGGAACACAGTCTGGGAAGTTGAGGCCTGGATCACCAGGCTCTCAGGGGTGGGGTGAACAGACAGGAAACTGGAGTCGCCCGGAACCGGGCGGTGGCGTCGGGCTACGTTCCGATCTACAAGGAGGACTGTAGAGGGCTTGGACCAGGTGCCCAACAGAATGTCAGTAAGGGCTTCGTTGAACGGTAGGAGAGGCTCCGAGGAGCTTGCCTGCGGTTTGAGCACATCAGTGAGGAGGTTAGTCCTCACAGCTGCAACTGGGAGCTCAAGAGCCAAGGCCTTGACTGCCCTAGTCAACACCACGCTGTAAGCAGCCCCCTCCTCCGTAGCCACGGTAGGAGGGGAGACAAAACCAGTGTTGGGTGAAGTGTCCAGACCACTGGCCTCCCCAAGTTCATTTGTCCAGTCCTGGCTCAACTGGCACTGCAGTGCCAGAGGGTCCTCAGACCCCTCCCAATCCCCCTCGTCATCCATTTCCTGAAGGTCAGGAAGAAATGAAAGAGCTGGGTCATCGGTGAAGGGCTCACCGATCGGTCCGACGCCGGATCCTGACCGGGGTGGGGATCGGGGAGGACGACGGCCGAGTGTGGCGCCGGGGACGACACCCTAGGTGATGACGTCGGCGGAGAGGGCGTAAGGTCGACTGGCATTGTCACGGATCCAGGCCTGGATCCTGAGGAACCCTGCGGCATCGGGAACGAAGTCGTCTACGGCACCGGGGTTGAAGCACCCGACGGCACCGGGGCCAAAGCCGCTGGCCCGCTTAGGCTCCCATACGGGTCCGCGGGGCCGAAGGCACCTCGGCGGGACCAGACGGAGGGAAGCGCGACCTCATGGCCATGAGGAAGGCGCTGATCTCCTCCAGCGTCGCGTTCAGTCCAGGGACCGGCGGGTATGGAGCTGGAGGCGGCGCTTGCAGCCCGGCGGAGCCCCGTGGGCGGTGTCGCCTGAACCCCCGGCCGCGTCGCGCAAGTGTCCAGGGGAGTCAGAAGAGAGATGTCACTTCTTCGACTTCTTGTGCCTCTACTTACCCGAGGACTTGGAGCCCAACGAGTGGTGTTGACTCGCTGAGCTGTGATGACTGTGGCCCCGCAACCGGTCCCTCTACCTCTTCCTGGACCAGGACCTCGTGCGGCTCGGGCCGACTGCCGGATCTCGAGGCGTTTACGGGACCGCTCCTGCCTAGCCTTCGACGCCAAGGCCGGCAGTCGGGTCACCACTTGTCATCGTGGTTGGCCGCGAGCCAATAAAGGCACCGACAGTGGGAGTCGGTAACAGACATTAGTCGGTTACAGTCGTCGCAGGGTTTGAACTCATTTATCCCTATCAGCACCGGAGTCGAGAGTCGACTTGAGAAGATCCAAAAGAGATCGAAAAAATAAGTCAAAAAGTGACTAGGAGTACTGCTCTTCCTGGATCTGCGCTTCTGGCGCGGAAAAAATAAGAACTGACGTCAGCACGCGAGGGCGGCGTCTAAGTACTCCACGACGCCTACCGACGCGCAGGGGTACTGCTACGCAAAACTTTCCGGGTCCAGTCTGACGCCTGGGGATATTCTACGGTAAGGAATCTAACACTAACCTGTTTCTTTCAGATGTGGTCTTTCTAGATCAAGCTAACTTTTAAACATTAACAGCACACCTACAAGCCACCAGAAATTCGCATTGAGGAAAAACACTACAGTGACAATCTCAAATAATATTTTGTCAAGTGTTTTCATGGGCCCGTTGGCTCGGTGAATGAATGCATCCATTGCATTGATCTGTGTTTAGTCTCATGGTTAAAGGTTTAAATCCTGGCAAGTCCACTCATGCGGTCAACCCTCCGAGATCGATAAAACAAATTCCACTGCATTGGGTAATACGTGTTATTTCATCACCAAGATAACCCTCTGAGTGAACTACACTACATATAATCCACATATTTTGGAAAAATGAATGTCATTTCATAGACGAAAGAGTAGGTTTAGGGATTGGTTAATAAGATGGATAAGGCATTAGTACAATCACCAAGAAAAAAAATTGAATAAATTGTTTAATGATATCTTCAAGAACTGCCGCTTATCTTCACAGCAACATAAACAGCATATTAGCAGGTTCACAAGTAAGATGTTATATTGACTTGGCGTACCGGTTTTCTGTTCTGACCCAGCTTTGACAGTCCCTGGCACCATCGAAGTGTTAAACGTGTTTGGAAGATGGTCTGGAACTGATGAGAGAAGAAAAAAAAAAGAAAACATCATGGTTGGAGGTAACATAATGCTATGTCCCTTTTATAATGTAATCTTTTTGAAATCTCTACTAGGACATTAACTTGAAACTCATAACACTCAACCTGTTTTTTAGAAATATTTTTATCACATTTAACAGTAAAACAAAAAGAAAATGGAACACTGACACCAGCAAATCACAACCACGAGTACACAGAATGGGCAATGTCCAAAATAGCTAACCATTGTGGCCCCCCTCTTATTCAGACCAAATCTCTAAATTCCCAACATTGAACCCACACTTTCTCAAATTTCTGGGGACAGCCTCTGGCCTTGTACATGGACACTTGTTCACTACTCACCCAATATCAGGCAGTATTTCAAGAACACCATAAGAGCCAAGTTGTAAAAAAGTAGCATGTATGCATGTATTTAGGTAATGTAATTTTCTCAATAATTAATACTTAAATAAACGTTATAGTAATTTATAATGGCAATAGCTTAAAGTTTTGTAAATAACTTTGTTAAGATAATGTTCAATGTATTTTATTGTGACGAAAATCCAAGAACAGAAGTGAAATATTAACATTGTTGTTACATTTGTAAAAAGGTTGAAACATTGAGATAACATATTTGAACCAGGTGTTGTTGAATGGTTGCACAAATTGATGCTGTGGTGGCGCTGAGTGATGTGATGGCCAACGAGTGATGCTGTGGCGTTCAGTGATGCTGTAGTAGTACATAGTGATGTTGTGGTGCCCCTGAGTGATGCTGTGGTGGTACGGAGAGATGCTGTATGCTAAGCTACGTTTTGTTTTGCTATGCTATGCTTTGCTATCCTATGCTTTGATTTGTTATGCTATGATATGCTGTGTTTTGTTATGCTATGATATGCTTTGATTTGTTATGCTATGATATGCTGTGTTTTCTTATGCTATGATATGCTGTGTTTTGTTATGCTATGCTATGCTTTGTTATGCTATGTTATGTTTTGCTTTGCTAGGCTGTTATGTTTTGTTGTGCTATGCTATGTTTTGTTGTGTTTTATTATGCTATGTTTTGTTGTGCTATGCTATGTTTTGTTGTGTTTTATTATGCTATGTTTTGTTGTGCTATGCTATGTTTTGTTGTGTTTTATTATGCTATGTTTTGTTATGCTATTTTGTTGTGTTTTGGTATGCTATGCTAAGCTTTGTTGTGTTTTGCTAGGTTTTGTTTTGTTATGCTATGTTTTGTTTTGCTATCCTATGCTTTTGTTATGCTATGCTGGTGGGTGAGGGTGGGTGAGGGTGGGTGAGAGGGGGTGTGCGGGCAAGGGTGTGTGGGTCTGAGTGTGTGTGAGAGTGTGTGAGGGTGAGGGGCATGAAGGGGTGTGAGGGTGTGAGAGAGGGTGTGTGGGTGGGTGAGGGTGTGTGAGGGGGTGAGGGGTTGTGAGGGGGAGTGAGGGGGAGTGAGGGTGATTGAGGGAGAGTGAGGGTGATTGAGGGAGTGTGAGGGGGTGTGACGGTCGTTCTCCTGTGCAGCTGGTGAGTGTGTATGCATGTACAAATGCATGTGTGGTGTAACGTGTATCTTTGGCGATAGGTATGCGTTTCTATATGTGCATGCACTACAGTCGGCATGTCCAACCTACACTTTGGCCTTCATAAGTCAAGGGTGTTCTAAAAATTTCGAACTTGGATTTTCTGCCCCATTGTGTGACCGCACAAAAGTGCCGGTTCAATGCATAATGGGAGATATCCGTCGTGAGGAGGGATCCTTTACATAAAAAAGCCATCCTATGAATATTTTAGACCCTTACCTCCATAATGGTAGCAATAGCATAATATGGCACTCCTGAATGTGAAAATCCCTGGTGAAATGGTGACGGACATTCTGTAGGCATCCTTGGTATCATTGTTGCCCTTTCAAACATAATACGGAATTGGCATATGTTGCCATTACTTGGTGTTTCATGGGCATAATTTCGATTATTGTGGCCAATCTCTGGCACAAAGAGGTCTTTCCCGACATCGGATGGCTACTCTGGCAGGTGATGGGTATTCAAGGCCTGTAATTGCAATACAAGGGCGGTAGGTGTTGATGTGTACCTGATGTGAGCACTCTAAGAGCATGACAAACTCCAATTTGGAGTGTCAAATGATTGAGAAAATTATTTGAGACTTCAACATATTGAAAATGGATATTTCAGTGATAATTTTGCGGATTTTGGGACACACTGCGGATGATATTTCCACCAGCACCTATCATCAATAAACCATTCATCATCTAAAATCTTTATTAAAGCTAAATAAGCCTTTGTGATATGGACTCAGACTGGCGACATTTCCAACTTGGCCACTATGGGGAGTCAGCACACTCAACCCTCCCAGATGTCATTTCAGCAACCATCGAGCATGATGAATCTACGCCAGTAATTAAGCTGGCACCTAAAACGCATTTGTTTTGTTTGGGACAGCAAATGATGCTAAGTAGTTTCTCCTGAGCTCACCCACTTTTTTGCTCCTAATTTTGGTTTCAAATTTCTCATGTGACCGTCACATTCACCACGGAGGCCCCCGCCCAAAGTCTGCTAAGAATTTTTAGTGGCATTTGGATGGTTGGAATAAATTACTGCCAGAACCATCGCCACTGAAGGCATGCCTGCAGACAGGTCAGACATTTCTAAAGTGTTGGACAATGGTTATTTAATCAGCACCTGCCCGTATATGCCATTAGTCAGAGTAAATTGCGGCTGGATGAAGGACACAAATGTTAATTTAAGCCTGCATGTTTAATGGAAAAGACAGGCTGCAACTATACAAGCTACACAACGTTTTAACAATGCATGTGTGCGCAGTGTATCCGGATTCCTCAAGAGATAAAATTATGAGAAAGCTACACGAGCGGGACGTGCACAAACTACTGGAAGTTTGAATGCTTGAAAACAGCTTATATTGGGATGTGAGTACAAACAAGCAACCAGTAAACGTGTCCGTCCTAGATAAACAAACGCATTTTAAAACAAGAGGTGGTAATGCCACCCGCTATGTGTCAGATGCCAAGGAGTGCTAGCGGAAGTCAGGCAGCCTTCGTTGGGACGTGGGCGGGGCCTGCAAAGAAACAGGAAGGAACTGCCGGGAGAACGTCCTGGTACCCTGCACGCTGAATGCTGGCTGTCGAGGGACACACGGAAAGAGCCCGGTGAGTGGGGGTGTACGCGTGTGTTCGAGTGTGTCTGTGCGTGTGTCTGTCTGTGTGCGCGTGTGTCTGTTTAAGGGGGGGTGCATGTGTGTATGCAGTGTGTCTGTGCGTGTGTCTGCGCGTGTGTCTGTTTAAGGGGGGGTGCATGTGTGTATGCAGTGTGTCTGTGCGTGTGTCTGTGCGTGTGTCTGTTTAAGGGGGGGTGCATGTGTGTATGCAGTGTGTCTGTGCGTGTGTCTGTTTAAGGGGGGTGCATGTGTGCGTGCGTGTCCGTGTGTGCGTGTCCGTGCATGCGTGTCCGTGTGCGCGTCCGTGTGTCCGTGCGTGCGTGTCCGTGTGCGCGTGTCCGTGTGCGTGTGTCCGTGCGTGCGTGTCCGTGTGCGCGTGTCCGTGTGCGTGTGTCCGTGCGCGTGTCCGTGCGCGTGTGTGTGCGTGTGTCTGTTTAAGGGGGGTGCGTGCGTCTGTGTGTGTCTCTCTGTGTGTGTCTCTCTGTGTGTGTCTCTCTGTGTGTGTCTCTCTGTGTGTGTCTCTCTGTGTGTGTCTCTCTGTGTGTGTCTCTCTGTGTGTGTCTCTCTGTGTGTGTCTCTCTGTGTGTGTCTCTCTGTGTGTGTCTCTCTGTGTGTGTCTCTCTGTGTGTGTCTCTCTGTGTGTGTCTCTCTGTGTGTGTCTCTCTGTGTGTGTCTCTCTGTGTGTGTCTCTCTGTGTGTGTCTCTGTGTGTGTGTGTCTCTCTCTGTGTGTGTCTCTGTGTGTGTGTGTCTCTCTGTGTGTGTGTCTCTCTGTGTGTGTGTCTCTCTGTGTGTGTGTCTCTCTGTGTGTGTGTCTCTCTGTGTGTGTCTCTCTGTGTGTGTGTCTCTCTGTGTGTGTGTCTCTCTGTGTGTGTCTCTCTGTGTGTGTCTCTCTGTGTGTGTCTCTCTGTGTGTGTCTCTCTGTGTGTGTCTCTCTGTGTGTGTCTCTCTGTGTGTGTCTCTCTGTGTGTGTCTCTCTGTGTGTGTCTCTCTGTGTGTGTCTCTCTGTGTGTGTCTCTCTGTGTGTGTCTCTCTGTGTGTGTCTCTCTGTGTGTGTCTCTCTGTGTGTGTCTCTGTGTGTGTCTCTGTGTGTGTCTCTGTGTGTGTCTCTGTGTGTGTCTCTGTGTGTGTCTCTGTGTGTGTCTCTGTGTGTGTCTCTGTGTGTGTCTCTGTGTGTGTCTCTGTGTGTGTCTCTGTGTGTGTCTCTGTGTGTGTCTCTGTGTGTGTCTCTGTGTGTGTCTCTGTGTGTGTCTCTGTGTGTGTCTCTGTGTGTGTCTCTGTGTGTGTCTCTGTGTGTGTCTCTGTGTGTGTCTCTGTGTGTGTCTCTGTGTGTGTCTCTGTGTGTGTCTCTGTGTGTGTCTCTGTGTGTGTCTCTGTGTGTGTCTCTGTGTGTGTCTCTGTGTGTGTCTCTGTGTGTGTCTCTGTGTGTGTCTCTGTGTGTGTCTCTGTGTGTGTCTCTGTGTGTGTGTCTGTGTGTCTGTGTGTGTGTGTGTCTGGTGTGTGTGTGTGTGTGTGTCTGGTGTGTGTGTGTGTCTGGTGTGTGTGTGTGTCTGTGTGTGTGTCTGTGTCTGTGTGTGTGTCTGTGTGTACGTGTGCATGCGTGTGGCTGTGTATTTGTTCATGCGCGAGTGTGGCTGTGTGTGTTTGCACACGGGAATCTGAGGCAGGAGATGGGCACGGCACCGGCCTGGACGTGCGCGTCCAAAAACACTAATCACAGCGCGTGCCTGACCCCTGTCTCAGATTCCCAGGAGACGCGCATCTATAGTTGTCGAGCTGGACAGTGCTTCACATTGTTCTCCAGCTCGACCTAACCCTATCTGGCAAGCACAGTGTACGGGGGATAATTTCCTCTGTGGCTAAATGCCTAGAGTTTGAAACAGGATATGACAACACAATAGCAGAAATTTTAGGGGTACTAAAGACAGGATATGACATCTTCCAAAATAGGAGTATGCACTTTTGAGAGGTTTGCACACTCCTTAGTGTAGTACTTTGTTTCAATACTCCTGAGAGGTCACCTGCGGTTTGCCAAGAAATACTGTTTTAACCATGGATTGTGCGTTTCACACAGAGCACTTTCAGTCAGCATCTTGAGTTGCAGCACTAAAAGAATTAAAATGCATTAAACACAAAAGAGCTAAAATAATTGTTTAAGTTTAGTTTCTTTATTCTAGAATGCTTAATTCACTAACGTGAGTTTAGGAGGAACCTAAACATCAATACAAAGTTTTAAAAAAGTAAACAAAAACGTTTTAAAATTTGAAAGAGTGAAAAATGAATATTTCAGTAAACAAATATCAAATGTAGTATGGAGTTAATAGAGAACACATTTGCACGTGTTAAAAATACTAGAGGCACTAGTAACGAGTTATCATAATCAAAGTGAATGAGGGAGCTCAAAGAAAAAGAAAAACGACTGCACTTATCTTCCGCTTAAGATTATTGGAATGAGGGGTGATTTGATTTGAACTGTTACTACCCAAAGCTGAGTAACAGGCGTCTTGAAAGCTATCTACGCTGGTCTGTAATGTACTGAAGCTAAAAGAGGCAAGGTATTTCAAAAAAATATTGATCAAATAAAAGAATGAATAGTATAAACTGAAATGTAGGATCACCAATGCCATTTGGAAATACCAATATAGGTATTGATAAAAGCCATGGCAATGGAAGTCTGGGGTAAATATCTAGGCATCTGCATTGCAGGTGCATATAACCCACTCTGAATGCCTATTCTAGAGTGAATGATTGCATGCTATCACTTAGGATATCACTCAGAGCACGGAGTGATGTGATGCGATTGAAGGTGAACACTTGTTATTTGCAGATTTTTTGCTCCTATATATAATAAGATTTTGCCTGCTTTTGCCTTCAGCCTTATTCTACTTAACTAAAAATCAATCTTTTGAAAACCGCTACATGATTTACTGGCTTCAAATCATATGCTTTGTTTAGTAGGCTGGCCTAAAAAGGTTTCACCAAATTAAAAATATAAAAATTAACACAATGGCTGGAGGGGAAGAGCTTGCTATCTACTGAACAGGTGGACTTTCACTTGGCTTGTTCAGCTCTTGATGCACAAGTTACTACTTGTATAACAATATATCTGTAAGAGACATTACTTAGCGATAGATTCCTTACCTTAGAATATCCCCAGGCGTCAAACTGGATTCAGAAAGTTTTATGCTTAGCAGTACCCCAGCGCATCAGTAGGTGGCGTCCTGCGGCTCCACGTTGGTTACTAGCATCGTCAGCGCCGAGATGACGTCACGGAGGGTACACCCATGCGCGCTGACATCTGTTCTGTACACAACTTTACGCGTCAAAACGCAGAGCCATGCAAGAGACTGACCATAGGTGCATAAAGCTGATACTCAGCTGATATTCTCTTTTAGAGATCACTCTGACTCCACCTTTGCCAACTTCCGCCAATGTTTGGATAACATCTGTGCCTGGATGACCATCAACCACCTTAGGCTTAATACTGATAAGACAGAGGTCTTATTTTTTAACCAGAAAACTCCAATATCCCCCAGCCTGTGGTGGCCCACAGTGCTTAACCCCTCGCCCACTCCTGTTCAATCAGCACGTAACCTTGGTTTTCAATTTGATGACTCACTTTCTTGTAAAGCGCAAATCAACAAGGTCACCTCAGCTTGCTTTGCGAAAATTCGCATGATTAAAAAGAACTTCCCTTACCTCCCCTTAGACGCCCGCAGAACCATCACTCAGGCCCTCATCACATCTCATTTAGACTACGCCAACAGCTTGTACGCCGGTGCCCCTCAATATTTGATCGATCGTCTTCAGATCGTGCAGAATGCAGCAGCTAGACTGATTGGAAATATCCCCTACCGTCAGTCGGTTGCTTTTTATTGCAAAGAGCTACACTGGCTTCCCATTGCAAGCCGCATTCAATTCAAGATCCTCACCCTCGCCTTTCGTGCTATCAATGGCCTTGGGCCAGGATACCTGAAAAAGCGAGTGGTAATATCTCAATCAGTCAGATCACTGAGATCTAACAATCTACGTCTCTTGATTGTACCACGCTTTCGACGATCCAGAATGGGCGGCAGAGGGTTTAGCGTAATGACTGCTAAACTATGGAACTGTCTCCCACTTGACCTCAGGTTTTGCCCGTCTGAATCCCTCTTCCGTAGTAAATTAAAAACATGGCTGTTCTCCAGATCATGAATCTAGTCCTACAATTGTCCTGTTCCTCTCCTATATTCCTGAGTTTCTGTTTTAGCGCTGGGACACCCCTCCGGGGGTAGCTGCGCGCTGTATAAGCTACTTAAATAAATAAACTAGGGCCCTAAAAGGGGATGTCCTTAACCCTAGTAATCAGTTCGCAGAACGGGGACGATGGGTGGGGCGATAAGGAATCTATCACTAACTAATGTCTCTTACAGCTATATCATTACACAAATAGTAACTTGTGCATCTGAAAGAGACACGGTAGTGATAGATTCATTACCTTAGAATAGACACCCCAGCAATACCAACCCCAGTGGTTGGTCTGCGAACAGTATTACACCAGAAAGTCACTGAGCACAGAACGGCCAAAGAAGCAGTCACTCCAGACTTGATTGTCAAGGCAGTAGTGCTTGGTAAACGTGTGCAGCGAGGCCCACGTAGCTGCCTGACAAATGTCTTGCAAGGGAACGCCACGTCCAAAGGCAGTAGTGGCTGCAGTTGCCCTGATCGAATGGGCACGCAGCCCCACAGGAGGCTCCTTCTTAGCCAAGGAGTAACATGCTTTGATGCACAGAACAACCCACCGAGAGGTGGTCCGTTTGTGCCCGGCCCGACCTTTCTTGGCGCCCACGTAGCCAACGAAGAGTTGATCATCCACCAGGTACTGCTGTGTACGCTGCAGATAGAAAGTGCGCGCACGTTTTGGGTCCAGAAGGTGGAGCCTCTCCTCTTCCCTGAAAGGATGCGGAAAGGTAGGCAGGCAAAGTGATAGTCTGCCCGATGTGGAAGGGCGTTACAACCTTTAGCAGGAAAGAAGGACGGGTCCTTAGGACCACCTTGTCCGGATGAATTGAAAGAAAAGGAGGTTTGGAAGAAAGGGGCTGGAGCTCACTCACTCTTCTGGCAGAGGTGATAGCAACCAGGAAAGCAGTCTTTAAGGTGAGAAGATGTAAGGGACAGTTATGAAGAGGCTCAAAGGGAGCGTACATCAGAAACGTCAAGACAAGATTTCAGTCCCATTGAGGCATGATGAACGGCACGGGAGGAAACGTGTGCGTAATGCCTTTCAGAAAACATTTAAAAACCGGGGACATAAAAAGAGGAAGCTGACCAGGAAGCTGTAGAAAGGCGGAAATGGCCGAAAGATAACCTTTGATAGTGCCCAGAGTAAAGCCCTGCCGGGCCAAAGATCGAAGGAACAGAAGGACCTCAAAAAGAAGGGCAGAATGGGAATCTACAGCCTTCGCTGTGCACCATGTCACAAATTTGTTCCACCTCCAGGCACATACCGTCTTAGTAGAGGGACTCCTGGCTGCCAGAATGACATCACAGACTTCGGGAGGAAGATCGAAAGGTGTCAACTGTAGCCGCTCAATCTCCACGCATGGAGGTGGAGGCTGGACAGGCTCGGTGGAGGACCGTCCCCTGCTGCTGCGACAGAAGATCCTCCCGCAGAGGTAGACCGACAGGGGGATCGATAATCATATTGAGTAGGTCGGGATACCACACTCTTGGAGCCCAGTCCGGAGCCACAAGAATGACTTGGGCCCGGTCGCGCCTGATCTTTTTCAGCACTCTGGGCAGAACAGTTCAACAGACCGCAACTCCACTCGCGATGAAAAGCGTCTCCAAGCGAGTGCAGCCTTGGAAATTCCAACGCGCAGAACTGATGACATTGCACATTCTCTGTGGCAGTGAATAGATCTAACCAAGGCTCTCTCCACTGCCGAAAGAGACCTTGCGCCACGTCCGAGTGCAGATGCCATTTGTGATCCATCATGCACCTGCAGCTGAGTTCATCCGCCCTAGCGTTCGGAAAACCTGCAAGGTGTTGAACCACCAAGGTAATGCCTTGACGTTCCAGCCATGTCCAGAGGCGCAGGGCCTCCTGACATAGGGTCCAGGACCCCACCCGCCCTGTTTGTTGCAATACCACATGGCGGTGGTGTTGTCCGTGAACACCTGCACTACACTTTCCCGAACAGAGGGAAGGAATGCCTTCAGTGCAAGTCGGATCACTCACAGCTGTAGAAGGTTGATATGGAGCCGGGACTCCGCCGGAGACCAGAGGCCTCTGATCACAGCCTCTCCCAAGTGGCCCCTCTATCCCAGGAGGGATGCGTCCGTCAACACTGTGTGCTCCCGGTTGGGGGAGGGAGAGGGATCTGCCATTGAACCAATCTCGATTCATGAGCCACCACTGCAATTGTTGAGCAGTGCCCACCGAGAGCTGGAAATGATCGGACAGGTTGCCCTGATGCTGTGCCCACTTGAACTTCAGGTCCCACTGCTGAGCCTGCATATGCCATGTGTCACCAGCAGGATGCAGGAGGCTATCAGGCCCAGAAGCCGGAGGGTCATCCTGACCGAAACCCGGGATAGAGGCTGAAAGATCAGAATCATAGTCTGAATATCCCGGAGTCGCTGCTCGGGAGGATACACTCGTAATAGCTTCAAATCCAGAACCACACCGATGAAGGAGAGCTTCTGAGAGGGACGCAGGTGCGACTTCAGCACGTTGATGGAAAACGCCAACAAATGCAGGAGGTCGGCCGTAGTCTGGAGGTGGTGGACGACTGCCTGGAGCGAGCCCGCCTTCAACAGCCAGTCATCGAGGAAGGGGAAAACTGCCACCATCAACTGGCGCAGATGAGCCGCGACCACCACAATCACCTTCGTGAACAACTAAGGGGCACTGGTAAGGCCGAAGGGGAGCACGGCTAACTGAAAATGCTCCTGGCCTACCGTGAACAGCAGGTGGCGCGGTGGGCCGGCAGGACGGGGATGTGAAAATAAGCTTCCTGCAAGTCCAACGCTACCATCCAGTCTCCAGGGTCCAGGGCAGCCAGGACCTGAGCCAGAGTCATCATCTTGAACTTCTCCTTCAGGAGGAAGCGATTGACGTCCCGGAGGTCCAAGATGGGGCGCAGGCCTCCCTTGTCCGTCTTGGGGACCAGAAAGTAGTGGGAATAAAAACCACTCCCTGACCTTGAATGCACTCCATGACCCCCTTGGTCAGGAGGGCAGTGACTTCCTGTTGAAGGAGAGCCAAATGATCCCCAGACATGTGGTGGTATTGAGGTGGCATGGCTGGAGGGTAGGACATAAAGGGGAGCAAGTAACCTTGGCAGATTATCTGCAGCACCCACTTGTCCAATGTAATTTTACGCCAGTGGTGGAGGTGGTAGAGGAACCTGCCACCCACTGGCGTGGGGTGCTCCCTGAAGCTCGGATTAGGAAGGCTTGGAGGCGGAAGCAGCAGGGTGGAGGTGGACTGACCCATGCGCTGGTTTCCCGCCCCGCCCCTGTGGAATCCTCTGCCACGCTGAGGCTGGTTCTGCACAGGCTTGTTGGAGGAACGTGCTTGGGTGCCCCTGCCCTAGCCACGAAAGGAACGAGACCCAGGAGTGGCAGGGTTCTTTGTAGAAAGTCCCAAGGACTTGGCCGTAGCCCGAGAGTCCTTAAAGCGCTCCAGGGCATTGTTGGCCTTATCGCCAAAGAGGCGGGTGCCATCAAAGCGCATGTCCATGAGCGAGCCCTGGACACAGGTGAAAACCCAGTCGAACGCAACACTACAGCAGTAGAAATAGCCCTGCCCAACGAATCAGCGGTATCCAAATCACACCTGATGGCAAATGTAACCGCATCCTTACCTTCAGCAATTGCTTGGGAAAGGACAGCCTGGACCACCTCAGAACACTGAGGCAAGACCTGCGCTACAGAATCCAACACTGCGTGGGAGTAGCGGCCCAACAAGCAGGCGGTGTTAGCCGACCGCAGCCCCAAGCTGGCCAATGAGAACAACCTCTTGCCAAATTGCTCCAGCCTTTTAGAGTCCTTATCCGATGGAGCCGTGGGAAAGGCACTCTGCGACGTCGAGGCCTGAATGACCAGGCTCTCAGGCGTAGGGTGAGTGGTCAGGAAGGCGGGATCACCAGACGCCGGGCAATGACGCAGAGTGACTTTTTTGTCCACCGGCGCCCTTGTGGCCGGCCTCAATCAAGTGCCCAAGAGGACTTTGGTGAGGGCCTCACTGAAAGGAAGCAGCGGCTCCGAAGATGCAAATGCCATGTGGAGCACCTCTGTAAGGAGGTTGGTTTTGAGGGTCACTGTAGGGAGGTCAAGATGGAGAGCCTCCACAGCTCGACAGAGCACCTCTGTGTAGGAAGCACCCGCCTTCAGAGGAGAGGCAAACCCCGGGTCAGAAGACACATCAAGTACGCCCGCATCTGCAAGGTTGTCCACCCAATCTTGCTCTGAGTCACAGTGCCGGGCAAGGAGGTCTCGGATCCGTCCTAGTCTTCGTCAAGCTCAGGCATAGAGGGGGGCGGTCGCGGATGCAGAGCCAGGGAAGGGATGAGCGGCGCCGGAAACGGCACCAGCCGGGGCCGAGCCGGAACAGCATCCCAATTCGGATCCCAGGTCGGAACAAAATGGTCCAGGGCAGGGGCAGGATAAACGGCACCCAGTGCGGTACAGAGGGTGGAGCTGAGAGTGGCGCCGGAGCCGGCAGCGCTGTACCTTGTGGTGCCGGAGCGAAAGGCACAGGATCCTGTGGCACCAGCGGCAGAGCCGCCGGGCAAGCAGGATCTGGACACTGGACCGTGGGGCCGAAGGCGCGCCAGGGGCAAAAAAGGCGGTCCATAGCATCAAAAAACTCTTGCATCTGTTCGGGAGTCGCCGACAGACCTGGGTATAAAGGACAGGCCGCGGGCTTCCTCGGCTCCAGAGGAGTCGCAGGGGTGGAGCCCCTGTCCCCCTCGTCTGCCTCCAGGCAGCAACAGGGGGACTTCGGAGAGCGAACACGCTTCTTCGATCTTTTTTTGTGGCGTCGCTTACCGGAATCTGAAGGCGAAGACTTAGAGCCCGAGGAGCGACGGCTTCGGTCCCCCGAGCAGTCTTGTGAACGGCCCCTAGACCAAAGCGGCGGTGAGAGGAAGGCCGGACCTCCAGAGCCACTCCCTCAAGGCCTTTGGGGCCATGGCTCGAAAGTCTCGGCAGTCCCAGGAGTCGTGGTTTGTCTCCAGGCAGTAGAGGCACACATCGTGGGAGGCCGCCACCGACATGTTACGGCAGCACGACCCACAAGACTTAAAGCCAGGCATCCCTATGTGCACCAGGAGACGAGAGATAAAAGTCTCAAAATAGTTGTCAAAAAATGACTGAGGTACGTGCTTAATCCGGATCTGCGCGGAAAAAGCTAAAACTGACAGCGCGCATGGGTGGTACCCAAGTACCCTCTGTGACGTCGTCTCGGCACGGACTACGCCAGTGACAGACACGGAGCCGCAAGACGCCACCTACTGACACGCAGGGGTACTGCTAAGCAAAAAACTTTACGGATCCAGTCTGACGCCTGGGATATTCTGAGGTAAGGAATCTATCACTAACTTGTCTCTTTCAGATCTGCGCATGCAAATAGCAATTATCACGGGAGTTCATGTGTGGGAAGATGGGCCTAAAAAAATATGCTGCTTCATCAAATGCAATGCTGCATTTAGTAAGGTATCATCAAGTATGATGACTGGATCATACCTACAATCTTTAGCACTAAACATTTTGTATACTAGAGCTGCTAAATCTTAGTTAACTAAGGACCATATAGGCTACTAGAGGAAGCCGAGCGACGCTGGCCCTCTCAGTGTCATGAGTGGCCATAGACCTAGAAAAAGCATTTAACACCCTAAATTGAGGGTACATGTTTGCAGCGCTAGACGTGCTGGGCATTAGAGGCAGGCCACAAAGCTCGATAAGGCTCCTATACACAAAGCCTACGGCAAGGGTGAAAATAGGGCAACTGATTTAAGCTCTCTTCCTGAACGGTAGGGGCATGCAACAGTGTTGTCTCTTCTCTCCCCTGCTCTTCACCCTGGCAATGGAGCCCCTGGGGTAGAGGCTCCACCTGGCAGGCAGAGAATGTGGCATACTGGTTAGTGACAACCCATGCAGTCTTCTTATAAACTGATGACCTCCTAATCTACGTAAAAGATATCCTCAAGGGTATTGATGATGTGCAGATTTTATAAGCTTTCAGATTTGACTAGGGATTAGCTGGGCCATGACCTGTTTCGGATACACCTGGACTGCCTACAGTAGCGCATTGTTGCAGACTCATGTCCTTCGCTCGGAGACCCACACTTTTCCGTTACTTTGGCATCAATATTTACCACTCGTCCCAAGACTTCAGACAGAAACCTCATGAAGGCCAATCGCCTTCATCTCCCTCTGTCCTAAAGCACCTTTTGTTGCTCCCATCCACTCTCAGTTAAGCGCCTGTCTGTCTACAAAATGGTGATGCTCCACGACTATTGTATTATTTTACTAACTTCCCAGTCAGTATCCCCCACAATACGTTCCAATCCCTGCATACAATGCTCGGTGGTCTCATGTGGAATAGGTGCAGAGTGCCTTGACAAAATTGCATCTCCCAGTAGAGAGAGAGGAGGGCTAGGCACCCGAATTTTCAACATTATTACCTTGTGGCCCGGTTACAGTGGCCCACCCACTGACTAGCATGCCAGCTATGCAACAGTATGCCCCCTGTTTCCCCTACGCTCGATTGGAGCGCTCCAGGAATAAATGGTCTAGGAAGGGACGGAACTTTGAGAAATCTGTGGGAGTGGGAACCCCGGGATACCTGTTCAAAGATGCGGTCATTAACCCCTTTGACCAATTGACAGATTGCGTGGACATCTCAGCGGGCCAATTCTTAGCCTACAGACGACTGACAGGAGAATTATAGTGGCTGTGGGGCATAGTGGACGCGGAATCTGACCCACACCTGCATAGAAACATGCTACACACAATAGGTAAGGGCCCTCAACTGATCACTTGGCTGGCTAAGGCCCATTCCCATACAGTACAGGACCCACTGAAGTCGCTTAAGCGGACTTGGAAGAGTCCAACACTGGGCATTGACACAGAAGCAATGACAGAACTGTGCTACACCTGCAGAAAGTTTCCTGCAACGCCGCTTCCTTATAAACAGCACAACATCCTGTACAGGTAATTCCTCAACCCAGCTAAATCCACAAAATCTACCCTGAGGTATAGTCTGAATGTCCATTGTTGTCCGCCTACTGGGGTGGACACGTTGCATATGTTTTGGAGCCAGATTCACAGCCCACACAGACCATAACTGTGTGGCCGGCAGCCTGCTAAGACTATACAAACACCGTAGATACGGAGGGGTTACCACTCACTTCATAGATCTGGCACTGCTAATAGCATGTAGATTTACTGCGATGCACTGAAAAGCTGGCACACTGCTGGACTTATCAAACTGGCAGGCATTTAGCATTAAGTGGGGCAGGGCTAAAGCCATGGCGCTCAGTCACATAGAGAAGCGCACAGACAGCGGAAACGCCCCATTGCATCTCCCTGGAACAACCTACAGTCTGCCCTCCAGGGACAACCAGAAAGTTCCACCACCTCAGACTAATCGAACAAATGATTTAATAGTCATTAGAGGCCACTTCAAAAGTACAGACCTCACCCTCCTTGTTCCCTTTAGCACCAAGTTCCCATCACAAAAGCAACTCTTTACGCTGCATTCCTTACATTGACGCTGGGTTCCCTGAGCCACAAATGGGTCGCGGCACAGTTTACACATTACTATATGCACTGCATGACATTTAGAGAGTTTTTTGTTAGGCTCACAATTAAAACTGTTTGTTGCATCACTTGAACCGATACTACCAATACTGATGCGATGGCGACCTTTGCTCAAGTGAATATAAATGTGTACACCCTCAAGAATTTAATTTAATTTGCTGTTGCCTTATGTAATGGAAATGTAAACACGTGAATCATGTTAACACTGAAGGATAAATTACACGTGAAATTCAGGCTCAACAATGAAACTTCGGTCTCTCAGAAGCAAATAGTTTGTGTTGTACATATTGGTTACATACATATATATTACAGAGTCATCCATAGATGTTCGTATAGAATGGTTACCTAAAACTTTCCAATGAAAAGCTATCCTTAGTTTTCTTAACCTGGGCATATTTACACCTGCATGAAGTGCAAGACTGGTGCACAAAGTAGTATTCCCGGATTAGGACGCAAATAATGAAAGAATATATACTAAATGCCATCAATTGAAGGATTTATCAGAAAAATATTCCTTTAGAACCTCAAAAAAAGAGGTTGTCTTTATATACTACTTGGTCCAACAAGCCCACCTGCAGTGGGCTAGCTGCAGGATAGGTCCTGCAGCAATCCCTGCTGTGCATTACAACAGGTCACCCACAGTCCACAGTGGGGTCGGGGCACAGAGGCTTGCCAAAGGCCAGACCTGCAGCCAAGCCCCTTTGAGCACAGGCAAGGCCACGCATAATGGCGCTTGGTCACTAGCAGCAGCTGAATGCATGGCCGGGACTTCAGCCAACTCAGCTCCTAGCCCAAGCTTCAGCGCATCTATCAATCAAAGATATACAACTGAAAACAGAACTCGCGTCAAGTGACATTACGGTTACAAACACTGAAAGATGCCTGTTATGGTTTGAAATCCTAATGCATAACTCTAAGAACAGGCAGACAAAACTTGCCATAAATACCAAAAAACTACAACTTCTAAAGCATATCATTAAATACCATAACATACTAAACCAATGAATAATAAAATCATAATTGCCTCATTGATAGTGTTAATGGTAATGAAATGTGACCTAACCTCTAAACTGATCAGAGTTTCTAACCGCATCGGTCACATGAGGGATGAGGTCATGAGAACTGTATTTGGTGTTCAAATTAATGTACGTGTAGCTGTTGTGCCCGAAAAGCGATGCAAACTTTTCTCAGTTGAAAAGGCCCACACAGGACACTAATGCTGCCAACAAAAGCAGATGTCCTGCTTATTGAACTTCAAAGATAATTCTACAAAGTGCAAGACAAGCGGATTGCAGCCAATTTAAAGATCTGGAAATTCAACTTTTTCCATTTATAAGTACAATGTCTAAGGAGGTCTTCTAATGTTATATAACAAAGGCTATGTAAAAAAATATAACGAACATGTTACCATTCCCAGCACAGTTGGAAGTTATTAGGGCTGACAAATCCTTTTTATATTTTTACCTTTCCAGAATGCGTGTGGGACTGGATCAAAAACTGGAGCAAGCCGGTGATGGGAAAGACAGCCATGTAAGGGCAATGGCGATCGAAGTCAATATGCATCCGGCAACAAGAATAAATGCAGATGGCCTGCTAACCTCAGTATAAACACACAAGATATTATCAATCTACAAAATGAGTTATACAACAAATGTCACTAAATGTTGTGGGGAAGGGGGGGGGGGGGGGGGGGAATCGGAAAGGCACTTCCACAATGTTTTCTAAGACTGTGATAGACATAGCAGGTTCCTGGTCTTCATGCAGGTGGGTAAAGTATATGTTTGTGTGACATATTTCTCTGGTGCTTGCTATGTACAGCTATTGATAGGTTTTTGGATGACAAGACTTCTTTTTGGGGTAAGGAAGGTTCTGGGTGGTGGGGTAATGGCTGAATGAGTCCCGGAGGCCAAAACTACTACTTCTCCAAATCAGTTGATTGGACATGCTTTGAATCGATGGGTTATAGCGCTGATGAACAAGTTACTTACCTTCAATAACACTCTCTCTGGTAAAGACTCTATAGCCACAGACTTTGAAAACAAAAGCAAATTGTTAGACCATGGTGCAGATTACTAGACTTGGGATCTTATTAATGGATACAGCCCAATTACAGAACAGGGAGAACAGGAGAGTGGGTGAGAAATATGCAGCTACAGTCTCTCCCAGAAAGAACATTAGTGAAGGTAAGTAACTTGTTCTTCTGATGGGAGAGTTCTAGCCACAGATTCAGTTTCATAACCTTTTGAATAGATACTAAAGCAGTGCCTAACTGGAGGTGGGCTGTGAATGGACTCTCACTAGAAAGCCCTGCAGGACCTAGCAAGCGAAGTGCTATTGAGGGAGAGGGGGAGGGGGAGGGGGAGGGAGAGGGGGAGGGGGAGGGGGAGGGGGAGGGGGAGAGAGAGGGGGAGGGAGAGAGAGAGGGGGAGGGGGAGAGAGAGGGGGAGGGAGAGAGAGAGGGGGAGGGAGAGAGAGAGGGGGAGGGAGAGGGGGAGGGGGAGCGGGAGGGGGAGGGGGAGGGGGAGGGGGAGAGAGAGGGAGAGAGGGAGAGAGAGAGAGACTGAGATAACTCGAGATAAAGAGTCTCCGTTCTGCAGCTTTCGGAACCATGTCCTTATAGCTGTTCTATGACCTAGCCATACCATATACTCTTAAGTGCATTATAATCCTCGCAGTTAATGCTAACTTTGGTTTGGCTTTATCAAAACATGTCGTGTAAGGTGTCAAACACTTTGGAATACTACCCCCCCCCCCCCCCTGCCAGTCCTGGCGGCAGGGGTAGCATTCCACCCTTCTAGAGGGAAAAGACATGTAGTTACTGCTTTACCCGGTTAAAGTTAAACAGAGCTTCAGCAACACAAAATGGATGCTGCTGCCACAGACACGAGTCTGACCTCCTGCAGCTGGGCGAAACTCCGGCAAGGGAGGCCTGGACAATAGGTTTCCTGTCGAGGGAGGTGCTAGCACCTCCCCAGACAGCCTGCAGTGTATTGGGGTAGGGTGGGTTTATTGGAAAGATGCTTTTCCAGACACTGCCTGGGGCACACAAGGTGCTCCATGCATAGCCCGGTTCAAACCAGTTGCTGGGGTACTCCAGCCCCGCTCTGGCGCAAAACTGGACAAAGGGAAAGGGGTGTAACCACTCCCTTCTCAGGGTCCACCCATAGGAGGGACCTAGCAGGTAATCCAGGCCCTAAAATTGATCTAAAGATAGGAGCCGTTTCTAGAGACATTAGATTATTCCTGGAAGAAACTTTGACACAAACTCTTGGACCTTCGATGTTCCATATCGACTGGAAGACTGAAGACTTCTCCCTTGTGGTCAAGGAGTGACCACCCTGTGTAAACAGGCACTTCCAGTAACTTGCCGGTTTGCTTTGCCGATGTTCCTGCCGGAACCCGAAGACTCAGCGACTCCGGAACTGGACTTCCAGACTTCTCCGACTCCGATCCACATCAAAGCTGAGACCCGTGGCGGACAGGAGAGACGTGGGACCGGACATCCTGGACTACCTGCACTTTGCTAATAGTGCAACGACGAGCTACCCTCGAAGTTGTGCATTGGTGTTTGAGAAGCCCCAGACCTGAGCGCCACTTCCACCGAAGCTCAGGCCCCCACACTCCATGAGTGCCGCATGGGGCCTGCTCTTGCATTTCAGCTCGACGCGTCTTCCCCGTTGCTAGCCCGTTGGTTAGTTAGCCCTCCAAAGGCTATCTTTTGAAAATACACCGCTTGCCTGGTTGCTCCGGGCTTGCTCCAGCTTCCCTGCAAAGGAGAAGCTCCCCAGACCTTGCTGGTCTGACCTGAAGCCAATCTTCCCATCCTGCGTGGATTGAGTTTGCTAAGGCTTTTTGGGTCCAGTCTGGATACCGACACCGCAGTCAACTAGATCCTTCGTTGGACAGCTCGAATCCAGCTCCTGGTTGTCGTCGACGCCTCCTGGTCCTCATGGTTGCAGAGACAAGCTTCACCTTCACCTGAAACATTCGACATCGCCTGGTTCCTTCCTGGTCACTGGCTAGTGACCCAGACTCTGTCCCCTCTGCTTTCAGGTTCTTCACATCTTCGATCCACCCAGACACTTTTCTCCTGGTAGCCTGCAGCACTTCTTTGCAGCTCTCCATAGGAATCAGCGACGAAACACGACACGAAAAGACACCTATGCACCCGGCTTCCCTGGGTTAGGTAACTCGAGTACTCTGGTGCTCCCGTGGGTGTTGACTCTCGAAGTGCCCTAGTTTGAAAGGGTTTTACCGTAGTCCATCTGGAAGTGTCCTTAATTAACGACTTTGTAACTTTTACGTTCCCATTATAACTCTATGGTAACTCAACTGTGTTTAGACACTGCACGCGTCTCCCGTGGGTTTCCCAACTCCAATCCCTTGGTTGTTGAGTGTAGCCCCAGCGATTCCCTAGGCTCTAGGCCTATTCACCATTCCTGAAGTGGTTCTTATACCACTTACTTAGTATATGGTTAGTGAGGCCCCTAGGGCAGAATTGTATTTGTGCAACTTATAGTATGCTTAATGAGTAACTTGTAATGTATCTCGATCTCTGACCTCAAAGAGTTCAGAGGGGTTGTGTTAGTAATAAATACATATATATTGTTCACATATATTTGATATATACTTTGTGTGGTGTCCTTTCATTTGGTACTCAAGGGATTATAATTGGTAAATCAGCTTGCTTCACATGCTCTCTGAAGTTTTAGCCTAAGACTGCTGGTCCCTGCTACCACTAGGATAGCTGATCTATAAGGTTGACTTTACAACCACCATCATAAGGGTCGTTCAGACTGGTGCAGGGTGCCCACTAGAATAGTGGACATCATATACCGTGCTAAGTTTTCACACTTTCTGTACAACTGCTGTCCAGTACTGAATCCACCGTCTCTCCAAAAAGACAAGAGCCATCAAAAGGAATGTCCATGAGAGAAGCCTGGACTTTGCCTGAAAACCCAGTCCTTCTCAGCAAAATGAGGCACCACAAGGCCACCGACAATTAAATTGATCTGCCCAGCGAGTCAGTAATGTCGAGTCCACACCTTACGGTGAACTTTGATGCATCTCTCCCATCAGCAATAGCCTGGGTGAGTATGGATTAGGCCTCCTCCGAGACCACAGGCAGCACTAGCGCAACAGGGTTCCATATCATATGGGAATAAGGGCCCAATAGGCACCCGGTGTTTCCTGACCATAGTACTAGGCTGGAGGAAGAGAACACAGTCTTGTCAAAGGCATCCAGCTGCTTGGATTACCCATAAAGTAAAATTGTAAGAAACACACAGATTAATTCTGGATGTTGAGGGTTGGACCACCAAGCTCTCAGAGGTGGGGTGTTTGGTAAGGAAACTAGGGTCCGCAGGAGCGAGGTGATGCCAGTGGGCAATCATCTTATGCACAGGGGCCCGATGCAGGGCGTGAACCAGGCCCGGATAGGACGTCTTTAAGGGCCGAATTGACTGTGTAGTGGTCAGAAGGGGTGACCCCCAGCTGAAGTATCTCCATCAACATGTTCTGCCGACCTCCTCTCTGCCATCCATGGTCCACTGTGCTGCCCCTGCAGATACTTACTCAATTGCAAACTTGCTGTCCCTGCCCTTCGCTGTCCGAGTCTGTGCCCAGGCTCCTCTCTCCTGCCCCGAGTGGTCTTTTGTGCTGCCGATACCCCTCCCACTTGCCCTCTGTGCTGCCCCTATCCACCTCCTCCAGGCCCTCTGTTGTCCGAGCCATGCCCCTGACCCATTCCTCTTGCTCTGCATGGTCAGTTGTATTGCAACGGCACCTCCTCTCCTGCAGCCCATGATCCACTTAGATGCCGCCACCACCCCTCCTGCTTGTCCTGCATGGTCTGTGGTGCTGCCGCCACAGCCCCTCCCACCTACCTTAATTGGTCAGCTTGCTGCACCTGCCCTCTATTGTCCGTGTGCAGGCACCTGTCCACTCGGAAAACTGGGAACTCTATTGTCTTCTTAATGTTAGGGGGGAATCTTGGATTGGTTCTAAAGGCCACCCTATCTCAATGTACCGGGAAGAAAGGCTACTCCAAAGTAAGAGGGTGAATTTCGCTAACCTGCTGGAGCGAAGTGATGGCTACAAGGACATCCACTTTTCAGGAGAAAAATTGCAAGGGACAGGAGTGAAGGGGTTCAAAAGGCAGGCCCATGAGTCTTAAAAGGATTACATTGAGGTTCCAACAGAAATAGGAGGCATATAAATTGGGATTACATTTTTGAGGCTTTACATAAGAGCTTTAACGACTGGTATTCTAAACGATGAAATGTGTTCTATTTTGAAAGTAGTCCGCTAAAGCCGCCAGGTGTAATTGAACGGAAGTTTAGGCAAGGCCTGAGTTTTGTAGATAACAGACAATGTCTTGTATCGTTGCTGAGAAAGGATTGATACATTTAGGAAGACAGTAGTGCACAAAGCGCTTCCTTTTAGCTGCGTAGCAGGCCTGCATGCTTCCTTGAGAATAGACATACATTCATCCAAGACGTTGAGAGAGCCAGACTATTACCTCAGGAGCCAAATCGCTAAGCTGAGCTGCTGGGGGCTGAGATGTCAGAGTGGCGTGATTTTGCATGAGGAGTTCCAGCCTGTTGGGGAGCTTCTTGTGAGAAACTCCGAGAGAGTTCGAGAAGTGTGGTGTACCATGGTTGGTATACCCAGGTTAGTGCAACCAGGATGAGAGTGAGGGATGCCTGCCTCAGCCTCCATACCACAAACGTTAGAGTGGGACAGTGGGGGGAAAGCATAGGCAAATATCCCGGACCAGTTCATCCACAGTGCATTGCCCATGGACTTTGGGTGTGGTAGCCTGGTGGTGAAGTTTTGGCATTCTGCATTTTCTGCGGTGACAAACAGGTCTATTTGTGGTAACCTTAAAGTAGGAGAGTAGGACCTGGGGGTGGAGTTCTCACCCGTGGACTTGTTGATGCATCCTGCTTAACATCTCTGGCAGATTATTATCCAGCTCAGGAATATGTTGAATGATCAGATGTACTCTGATGCATTGCCCACTACCAAATGCTCTGAGCCACACTGAACAGCTGTATTGAGTGTCCCCTTGTTTTTGTAAGCAAAACATGGCAGTTATGTTGTTTGTGCTTATCAGGACAGTTGTCTTGTATTGCATTAGAGCATGAAATGCCCGCACAGCAGCTCTAGGTGGATGAAGTGGACTGCTGGACAGGCGTCCACTTCCTCCTGAATGGTGAAATGTTTGACAGGTGCGCCCCAGCCAGTGAGTCAGGTGTCTCGTGGTGATGGTTTCTTGCAGAACTGGGTTGAGGAAGGGCCGCTCATTCAACAGGTTGTTTGCGGGGAGGTATGGCCTCCATCGAAACAATACATGGCCGCACACTAGACTGTGAGCCTGAGCCCTTATCGCCTACTATCCGCTACATAATCCATCAACAAGGGAGAGAAACTACACTCGCCAACGTCTGGCAGCGATACCCACGTTCGCCGCCGAAAATAGAGTGCAACAGTGGCAGCGTTGGATCTCTGATTTTGGGGGGGGCCTACACTCCATGAAAACCGGGACCAACAGTGAGGATCCAGCCGAGGTGTGAGCCTGGTAGACGGAGCACGCAACTACAGTAACCAAGGCCCTCTGGACGCGCTCCCTCGGAAGCGACTGCGGGAAGTTCCGACCACGCCAGTGTCACTAAGAGGGGAGAGTTGTGTTCACCCACCCCAAGGGAGGGGCATAGATCGATCTGTGAGCCCAGCAGCGGTGACACGGCTGCACACTCCTGGGTGTGTATGCAGGAGCAAGACATAGCGGTGGTTTGGAGAGTGGAGAACAACTCAGCCGGCACCACAGGAGATGCAGCATCTGAAAGGGAAGAAAGCAAAGGAAGCTGCAGAACTGTTCTGGGCCGGGGATGAGAGGAACACAGAGGCTGGTAGCTTGTGAGGGGAGCTGTGACCCCCCCCGCCCAATGATGGTGAAATAAATGGGAGATAAATAGCCTACTCCTGAGTGGGCTGTGCCTACAACTTCTTCTACAATTCCCCATAGAAGACAATATGCAGTTCCAGGCAGGATGGATTGCACTCAGTGAGTAGAGACCGGCTGATGCGGTGCACTGTCCAGCATAACTGCACAGAAACATTCTGGCCCCCCACCTACTGCACAGATACGCACAGCTGTGAAGCTTAAGCAGTAACAAAGGGAGGAGGTACTACCCACCTGGGGAAAACAGACAGGCCGCATGGTAATTCCCTGGGCAGGTGTCGGTGAGTACCCGGTGGAGCAACCTCCAATCCAAACTGCCCACAAGCCAGCAAGGTCATCAGGCGCACCTTGTCGAGCAAGAAAAGGAGGGCGAGACCACACCAAAATAAACTAGATAAATGTACCTTACAAAAAGGGCAAGAAGACAGTGGCAGCACGCCTAAGCCAGTAGTGGAGAAGCATGAACCAACCCTAAAAGACATCATGACAGTCATCAACAAAGACCACACTCAAGACTCAATAGCTACCGAAGTATCTCTGGTAAGGGCATATCTACACAAGTTGAGCAACCGTGTCTTGGAGGTGGAAAAGTTAACCCAAAACCTGAAGGCAGATTCCTCGGCCCTCCACTAACAAGTGACAGCTCTGACTAATACCACAAACATGCTTGAAGCAAAGTTGTACAAGAACGAAGGGAGATCCAGGAGGAATATCGTACGTATAATTGGTGTCCCCAGCAATGAATGTAGGCAGTTCAAAAAAGGAAAAATAGAATTCAAATTAATTCATTCAGTCCATTCAACCAATAAATGGCTAATCTTTTTACGCCAACGCGTTTCGAATCCGGTATGTCAACTCTAGGGATTCTCATCAGGGCTCTGTCTTAATACGGGATATCTGCAAGTGTATAAAATAAAACTTGTTTTAGCTACATTTCTGACAGTTGTTTAGCTTCCAACTACATTTAACTCGGATTCCTCATGAGTGGTTGAATGGACTGAATGAATTAATTTGAAGTCTATTTTTCCTTTTTTGAACTGCCTACATTCAACTGTAGTTCATTGATTTATGATTGTCATCAAGTTTATACTTTTGACTCTGGTCTTTATGGAATTACGGATGATTTTTTCTTCCTAGTATGAATATTTGAGTGTATATATATCAGAGCAATTCACTTTGTATAATACAACTAGTTATGTGTACGTGTTTGTGTTGTAAATAATCGCGAATTGTAAATAATTGTATATAAGGTGTACAAAACGATAAGGTGTCCCTTTCATACATCAATACTTAAAAAAAGACAAAAAACAAATAAATAATAAAAGGGTTTGAGTGATATACCCGTACGAACCAGGAAGTCTCTTATGGTTTGTTCCCTCAAAAATAGAGGATTTAAGTAAGTGTGTGGCTGGCAATCTGTGTACTTAGTTATATTAATGGTCCAGCTAGCCCCACGTCCCAGGACCTGACTCCCCCATTCTTCAAACATGGGAGGGTAAGCCACTCAATCTCTTCTCGGTGTACATCCCACCAACATTACAGAAGACTACTCTCCCGGAATTAGGCAAAGTAATACTAGATTTCTCAAAAGAAGACTTGAAACTAGGGGGGAATCTAAACATAGTCTTATGTAGCACAGAAGCTCGCAATCTCCAGAGGCAAAAACCCGGTAGCAGTTCCAACCTAGCAGAATATTTGGTGGCAATGGGTCTGGCAGACGTCTGGCGAACTCATAATGCGGACATGCAACACTTCACATTCCACTCAGGGGTACATAACAGCCAGTCACAAATAGATTATAACCAATTGCTCGCTTTTAGGGACGCCCGACAATTGCCGCGAGGAATATCAGAGCATGTGCCTCTTTCAGCCCGCTTCACACGCAGTGCACCAGCACACCATAAAACGATCACCCTGCATCCCCGATCTCTCAAAATTCCAAACATCCATGATAATCTCACCCAGAAAATAAAATACTATTTTTATGAAAACTAAGGCTCTGTTCAATTCCCACAAACATTTGGAAAGCATACAAACAGTCATTAAAGGGCAAGCACTATTTCTGATGTCCGGATACAATAAGGATAGACATGAGGTAATTACACAATTCGAAAAAGAGATCCTGGAGAGGGAATAACAGCAAATAAACCCTGTTACGGAAGAGACAACACACATACTAGATCTTAACACAGTGCCTGCGGCAGGAATTTAAGCCAGGTGCTGGACATTCCAATCACGGGCGGGGTCGTGATGGGACCCAGCAGTCATACACGCAGGCCACCCGTGGCTCCTGACAGCTGGGTTCCGTCACGAGCATCGAAGGGGTTAAGAGACAAAAGTATATAAACTTGGTGACAGAGGAGGCAAAGAGTAGTCGACAAGCAACATATCACAGGATATAAGAGACCAGAGACAAAGCGAGGAAACTACTGGCTTGGTTAGACAGGCGTGAAAAAGCAGATAGATAAGTGACAAGTCTCAGAACCGAGAATGATGAGATTGTGAGGGACCCACAAGATATATCCAACTTATTTGCATAATAATACACTAGATTATACATTCCCTTATCCACCACAACCATCAATGACTCTAAAGAGTTACTGTCAGACATACGCCTCCCGTCAATATCACCAGAGGAAACCGACACTAGATCAGGGGTCTCCAAACCGGTCCTGGAGGGCCGGATCCATGCCAGATTTTTAAAATAACTACATGTATCTCAATGGGGATTTCCAAAAAATCTGGCATGGATCCGGCCCTCCAGGACCGGTTTGGAGACCCCTGCACTAGATAGTGACATCCCTGATGACTAAATCATAGGTGCAATCAACAGCAGACAATCAGGGAAAGGAATGGACCCTAGTGGCCTACCAATAGAACTTTTCAAACTCACAGCATCGACGGTCACACCCCACCTACGCCAAATGTACCTTGACAGTAGACAATAGGAGAGCCTCCCAAGAGACCAGAGACTGGCCACTATTGTGGTCATCCACAAACAAGGTAAAATGGCAGAATCATGCAGCTCATATCGCCCCATTTCACGGGTCAACGCCAAAGGTAAGATTCTGGCAAAATTATTAGCCTATAGACTATTACCACACATCACAAAATTAGTACTCGCAGATCAATCTGGTTTTATGCCAGGGCGAAACACAACCTTAAACCTCCAACGGCTACACAGCATCCTGGGCAGAAGTGAATTGATGAGGGAAAGACGCAGTGATATTACTGGATGCACAGATGGCGTTCAACAACATTGAATGGCCCTGTCTCTACACTGTACTGGAATGGTTGGGTTTCGGTCGGAACATACTGTGCGGTTTAAACTGCTCTATGCTGACCCAATGCCACAGGTAGTGGTGAACGGCCACACCTCACACACCTTCCCTCTCACGGGATGCCACTTGTCGCCACAGATTTTTGCACTAATGCTTGAGCGACTGGCTACCTGGATTAAGTGGGGGGGGGCTCATCCGTGGACTGAAATAGACTACTGAGTGGGAGGACAGAATCTCGTAATAGGCAGACAACATATTACGGTACATGGCATCGCCCAGCGCTTCCATCAACAGGGTCCTACAATTTTTAACAATTTCTGTAATTATCCAAGATACACCATAAACTGGTCCAAATCGGTACGTTACATCCTTTATGGTCCTAAACCCAAACTACCGCTTGGATGTACACTAACAATAACAGAAGACCGCTTCCGCTATCTAGGCCTCAATGCCACTCATTATCCCACTCCATTTTACACGTTGAAGTTGCTAGGCCCCCTGAGAAAACTACAGAAAGACTCCCCAATACTGGAGGACTTTACCCTTGTCCCTCCTAGGTCTTGCATCCCTCTTTAAAATTATGGCATTACCAAGATTCCTGTATATCCTACAAAATACACCCTACCCTGTATTCAACACTTATTTTGCCAATATCGAAACTGTAATCCATACACTACTGTGGGACGGCAAACCCCTGGGCATAGCTGTCCACAAATTTGGCTTATTCTCCTATTTTTACACAGTCTAAGAAATCTATAAATATAAATCTACAAAAAAAGAACCTACTGGTGTCGGCATCTGCTAAGTTTTCGCATGCGATACGATTACTGTGCATTGAGACTCTTAAACATGTCTTTGAACGTGTGCCCAGGACTTGGCTTCAATTTTCAGTGTGGGTCCGTGCCTACACTTTTACAGGGGTTGTTTGGGTTTCCCCTGACCTGGAAGCACCGTAACTATTCTGTGCATCCTTTATACTGCCGCTTATTCGCTTGAGCACCATTCTTCCTGTCCATTCAAAACCCCAAGCAGAACCAGTATAGCTGTCCACAAATCAGTAAGTGAGTGGTATGATGGCAGTATAGCTATCCCAGATATACGTAAGTATTACTGGGCCAGTCAGCTGGCAGTGATTAATCAATGGACATATGGCTCACAATCTGATCCTGCATATCAAATGGATAAAATGCGCATGGACTCTAGAGGCTACAACCTGAATCCACTGAAACAAACACTCACTGGCCCTATACAACAAATGGTGACTCTTCGGCACAAAGTTACAAGAAATCTAGGATGGCAGAATAAAGTGACTCAATCCATGCCACTATGGGATGCGGAGAGCCTTGGTAGGCTGGGCCAATTTCCTGGGTTCGACAAATGGGATATGATCGGCATTTCGAGGGTGGGTGGCCTATGGGTAAGGGGCACTGTTAAAATATTTGCTGAACTTCGAAAGGAATTCGAGATGACAGACTCCGAGACACACAGATATCTCCAGATCAGCCATGCTCTTAGAACAGCCATCGGACAGGGTACAGAGCTACCAGAGTCAACACCACTTGAGGAGAGACTCCTAAATGAACGAATAGAGGAATATCCTTTACGTATAAGAAACTACTTAACACGCCAGACCCCCTTCAGAGTTTACGTAAGAAATGGCAAAACATAGGAATGATGGACGACAGACTGGCAGGAAGAGTTGGCATCTCCAAAAGCGGCAGCCATAACCACAAAAGTAAGACTAATCCAACTTAAAATTCTCCATAGATAGTACTTCCTCTGCGTAACACTGACAAAAATCAAAAGACAAGTAGACTCCAGGTGTAGCCGACAATGCACGCAAGAGGGAACAATTTCTCACATAATATGGGATTGTCCTGTTATCCAGAAATATTGGCAAGCAGTGGCAAGGCAACTACGGTTGGTCTGCGGGAAAGAACTTCAACACACACCATAATTATGTCTTCTGAATATATGGGGGCAATCAGACCTTACTAAGAAGCAACAAATATGGGGGACGTTGGGTTTTGCCATAGCAAACGGAAATATAGCGCAAAAATGGGGAATAGGAGATGCGCCTACCTTGACTGAATGGGAAAAATACATGTATTGGTCAGTTATAGCGGAGAAGAACCTCTATGAAAACAGAGGCTGCCCTGAAAAATGGACAAGAATCAGGAATTGGAATATACACAGGGGTCAGACTTGTACACCAGCAATATCCAGGCACAAAGGTTTGGAAGGGAGGGGGTTAGAGAGAATGGGGGTAGACATATCTACAAATCCTTGTTGTGAAATCTGATCCGGGACTGTGAAAGTAAATTCAACTGTAATGTCAAGATGGTTCCACTGTTGCTGAAGTGTGGCATATATATACTAATAAAAAGTAAAACAAACTGGTTGTTTGTGCTCCACCACTGCAGAGTTGAGTACAGCCTCAACTAAAACTAGATCCTCTAGATGACCCTTCACTCGAGACCACTGTGCTGCTAAGCACTCCTGTAACAGGCGCATTGCATATCGAGCATTCGCATCACAGTTCTGACACATGACGGTCTGACAGAAAGGTTTTGGAAGGCTTGCACTCGTGCTGGACTGGGGGAACGCCGTCCCCACCTGTGTGTCTAGGATGGCCCCGAGGAAGAGCTGCACTTGTAGGGGTTAGAGGTGGGACTTTGTCAGACTGATGGGGAAACCTAGACCGTGGAAGATCTGGATGGGGGTCTGGCTGTGTGCCAAGCATAGCTGGTGCATGGCTAGTCGTCCAGGTAAGGAAATATGTGGATGCTGCTGCTCCTGAGATGAGCAGCTACCAAAGCCAGATATTTGGTTAAGGCGTGTGTTTTGTGGTAACACCGAATGGAAGTACTTTGAACTGGGTGGACAGTATGTGGAAGTAGGCATCCAGATTGAAAGCAGTCATGAAGTCACCTTTCTGGAGAAGTGGTATGACACTTACCTTCCTCCGACAGGTGTAATATGACGGGGGGTGGGGTTTCACTGTTTCAGAGGGGCAGCCCCTTTTGAAGCTGCTCCCTTTCCTCTACCGTAACCATTATTGCCTCTGAACCTCCCTCAACCCCCACCCCGTAGTAGCTCCGGGAAGGCGTTTGCTGTGTGGGCCTTGTGAAGCTGGAGGTGGTTTCTATGAAAGGCGTTTTTGCTGCTCCACAGTATAGGGAGTGTTGAAAGGAGCCACAGGGAGTGGGTGTCTGTCAGGCACATCGCTTTTGCTGTTTGAGTAGCTTTCTTGATTTTTTTCGAGCATCTTGTCGACTTGAGGGCCGAAGATATGCTGGCCATCAAAGGGTATATTTAAAAGGTGCTGCTGAACCTACGGTTTAAAACCAAACACGTGCAGCCAGGCTTAGTGACATAACAGGATTCTAGTGTTAATGCCGCAAGTAGCTGTGACAGCAGCGTCCATTGCAGAACGGGTCTTGACCCTTTTTGTAGTACTGCTCCGGGAGATGTTGGACGAGGTCCACAATTGGATCACAAGTGGCTCCGTCATACCGGGATAGTAAGCCGATTGAGTCGGTGATGCACTAATGTTTAGCAGCCTGTGCTGCCACTCTTTTGCCCCCAGCATCAATCCTCTTGCTTTCCCAACCCGGAATGGAAGCATAAATTGTGCACTGTGTGTTAGCTCGTTTCTTAGCTGTATGCACAACTAGAGAGTCAAGTGGTAACTGGACTGGTATGTATGGTGGGTCATTAGGGGAGGACTTTTGTTTCTTATCTGCCCTAGGTGTAACCACCCTCGTTTTAACTGGCTCCTTAAATATATTGGGACCAGGTACAAGAACCCCTTTGCCCAATTCTTCCTACAGTATCTTCCCATGCTCAGAGAAGAGCAGTCTCCATGAGGAAATCATCCCCCTCATGCTGCACATGCATCTCCACATCGTGGAAAGTAGCTGCCCTACGGATACGCCCCCCAGATTTCCATTTTAACTGATTGAACAGATAAATACCTACAGGAAACATTGTGTTTCCAGTCTATGAATTCTCTAAAAATGGAATACAGAAAATTGTGCTTCTTGTTAGTTCCTCTCCATGTTGTCCCTCATGAATTCAAGGCCAATAGCTGAGCAGATACAGTTTGAGAAGTTAAAAACCAGGATGATATTCCCTTAAATACAGGCATATGTTAACATAGCTATTTATAAAATGCTAACATTACCTGTGAGTGTAGTGTTTTGTTATATTTGGCTGCCTAATTTGCTAAAACATCAGAGGCATCAAAATATGTTTGCAAGTAAAAATAAATGTGGAAATGTATTTTACAACTATTTATTCTCAAATCACTACATAAATACAGATAAATACAAAGAAGAGGGCCCAAAAAAATATGGATAAATACATACAAGAATGCTCAAAGAATAAATACCATCAGACCAGGAACCCTACCTATGAAGTACCTCATGGTAAGAGATCACATCATTGGTAGGCGAAGGTCTTACGAGGTACAGATCAGTGTCATTTGGCGGTTCTGTGTCATTCATCCCAGGGTTCTGGGTCCAGTTGACGATGAGGAGGGTCATAGAGTAGCCTTGGACTGTCTAAATGAGTGTGGGGAACCGCTTAGCGAGTTTTGGGGAAAATCAATACATAGTAAAGGAGAGTTGAGGCGGGGAAGAGGGAAGAGGGAGATTAGAGGGGAACGTCTAGCAGGAGGTAGTGGGGAGGTAGCCCTGTTGTGCCTTTTTTTTTTGAGTGGGAGGCCCAGTATGGTTAAGGGCCTCCTCAAAAGTCAATTTCAAATTTATTATGAGGAACAGAGCCCTTTGGCAAATGTGGAGGCTTTGCCAGGATCCAACCAGTGCTCAGCTGGATGTGAATTTGCTGTTGCTTGGCATCGAGATTTTCCAGCAGCTGGTGGAGGATTGATTGGTCTAACTCCTCAAAGGCAGCGGAAGGCGATCTGGAGGGAGCTGAAGGTCTACATCCAAACGTCGCCAAGTTCGATCTGGGCTCCAAATGCTTCAGGGTTATGTGTTTTGGCTCTGAACGCGGCAGATCCACCCATTGTGAGTCCAAGGGAGCTTATGTCTATGTGCCCGGCGCCGAACCAGCGGTCAACACTTATGGCTTCCAGGAGGACTTTAGCACCAAGTGTATAACCGGTAGCGAGTCCGGCTCGGAATGACTGTTGACCATGGCTGGAGGCAGTGATGCAGCAGATTTTTAAGAGTTGGCACAGGAACTTGGGGCTGCTGCCTCCACCTGGTGAGTAAAAGGGGTGCCAGCAATTACTGTGATCTATGGTGGACACCTGCTTAGTGGCTCTCGTTTTTCGTCATCTGCTTCAGAGTTGACGCTTTCCGGTGAACAGGCTGCCTCAAAGTAGGCACCCGGTGCATCCAGTTGCTCGCAATCAGACTCCTCTCGCTCACCGAAGAGGTCCAAGGATATGTATCTTCCTCCACTCTTCTACATGCCATGGAGGTCAAGACGATTTAACAAGTTCTCTTGTTCCGGAACGCAAGAAGCACTAAGAATCACTGAACAGGAGTCCTCATAGTGATCTATAAACAAGGAAAAGTTGCCAACCTCATGTAGATCTGTTCTCGGGTACTTGGTGTAGCAAGTGGGGCAGAACCGAAATGGAGTCCTTTCCATTCAGAGGACATTCTCGACTCAAACCACAGGCGTCAAGAAGCTGCTGACCACGAAGAACAGACAAGTAACGGATCAAAAAGCCCTGTGAGAACACATGGCATCGAACTGAAGCTCACTTAGATACATCTAAACCAGACGGCGGATTAAAGACAATCTAACAATGAAGTCCATACCCTTTACCACTAGCGGGTGACTTCACTAGTTTCCATGATTCCAAAAGACTTATCCCAAAGAAAAACAAGTTGTGCACGTCTGATCACAACACTATGGCAGGAGTATGCACAGAATGTGTACCTACAGCTAAACATGCCACTAACATTGTGTTTTGGAATGCTTTTTCCTCAGCTCCCGTTTGACGGATCACCCAAAGTTTCCAGGAATTAGAGGAAGTGTATAAAATTTGCTTTTGGAAACCTCCTTGTAGATTTGTCAAACTATGCCAAAGGTATTAGCAAAACAAAAATTTGAGACCAGAGCGGCAGACAGACCAGAGCGGCAGGCAGACCAGAGCGGCAGGCAGACCAGAGCGGCAGGCAGACCAGAGCGGCAGGCAGACCAGAGCGGCAGGCAGACCAGAGCGGCAGACAGAGCGCGACAGACAGAGCGCGACAGACAGAGCGCGACAGACAGAGCGCGACAGAGAGCGCGCGACAGAGAGCGCGACAGACAGAGCGCGACAGAGAGCGCGACAGAGAGCGCGACAGAGAGCGCGACAGAGAGCGCGACAGAGAGCGCGACAGAGAGCGCGACAGAGAGCGCGACAGAGAGCGCGACAGAGAGCGCGACAGAGAGCGCGACAGAGAGCGCGACAGAGAGCGCGACAGAGAGCGCGACAGAGAGCGCGACAGAGAGCGCGACAGAGAGCGCGACAGAGAGCGCGACAGAGAGCGCGACAGAGAGCGCGACAGAGAGCGCGACAGAGAGCGCGACAGAGAGCGCGACAGAGAGCGCGACAGAGAGCGCGACAGAGAGCGCGACAGAGAGCGCGACAGAGAGCGCGACAGAGAGCGCGACAGAGCGAGAGAGCGAGAGAGCGAGAGAGCGAGAGAGCGAGAGAGCGAGAGAGCGAGACAGAGCGAGACAGAGCGAGAGAGCGAGACAGAGCGAGAGAGCGAGAGAGAGCGAGAGAGAGCGAGAGAGCGAGACAGAGCGAGAGAGAGCGAGAGAGAGCGAGAGAGAGCGACAGAGCGAGAGAGAGCGACAGAGCGAGAGAGAGCGACAGAGCGAGAGAGAGCGACAGAGCGAGAGAGAGCGACAGAGCGAGAGAGAGCGACAGAGCGAGAGAGAGCGACAGAGCGAGAGAGAGCGACAGAGCGAGAGAGAGCGACAGAGCGAGAGAGAGCGACAGAGCGAGAGAGAGCGACAGAGCGAGAGAGAGCGACAGAGCGAGAGAGAGCGACACAGAGAGCGAGAGAGAGCGAGAGAGAGCGAGACAGAGAGCGAGAGAGCGCGAGAGAGCGCGACAGAGCGAGAGAGCGCGACAGAGCGAGAGAGCGCGACAGAGCGAGAGAGCGCGACAGAGCGAGAGAGCGCGACAGAGCGCGACAGAGCGAGAGAGCGCGACAGAGCGAGAGAGCGCGACAGAGCGAGAGAGCGCGACAGAGCGAGAGAGCGCGACAGAGCGAGAGAGCGCGACAGAGCGACAGAGAGAGAGAGCGACAGAGAGATTGGATATATGGACATTCCTGTTTGTTATCGTGTGGAATTGTTTTTTGGAGATTTGGGGAGTGGCTGCCCCGTCCAGGCCCTCCGCTGCAAGCGGCAGGGGTTCAGAGCCGACATTGCATTTGGATATATATATATATATATATATATATATATATATATATATATATATATATATATATATATATATATATATATATATATATATATATATATATATATATATATATCCACAAAGGTTTCCCATAAAGAATGCAGCAGCCTCGATCCCACCGCAGCACCGCCAAGAAACCCCCAAACCACTAAAATTCAGGTCACTGACAGACGGTGGCACAAACTCGCACCTGGGGAATGGGCCGCCGCCCTTGCAGAGTCCACCCCTGAGCTCTCCACCGATCCTGCCACAGCCGATAAGCAGTTTAATGAATGGATCACCTCTTCTCTAGATGCACTCATCCCCAAAACTTCCTCCTTCAAACATTCTAAAAGAGTAGCCTCGGCTCTATGGTATACTCCAGAGCTTAAAGCCCTGCGCCAAGAGTGCAAGAGAACGGAACGCTCCTGGAGGAAAGACAAATCGGAAATAAACAAAGATGTTTATTCTACCTCTCTCTTAAATTACAAAACTGCCATCCGAAAAACTAAAAGCGCTTTCTTCCAGGAAAGAATAGAGAAAGCAGTATGCTCCAGCAAGGAATCCTACGCCATCTTAAAAGATCTTCTGAAAAGCCCAGTACCTGGACCGAGACACTCCACAGACCCCCAAAGCGGACCAGATAAAATGCCAACAATTGGCGGATTTTTTTCATGGAAAAATTCAAAAAATTCTCGATTCAATTCCCCCCGCGATTCCGTGCGAGGAAAACGATCTCCCGCACCCCCCAACACCCAGTTGTCTCTCCTCTTGGGGTCAAGTTACGACCGAAGAAGTGGGAAACACGTTAAAATCCATAAAAAGCGGCTCTCCCAGGGATTCCGCCCCGCTTTGAATCCTTAAGGAGGTAGCCCCCACGATTATTCCCCCCGTGACTCATCTGATCAACACCTCACTCCAACAGGGAGTTGTACCCCCGAGCTGGAAGGCGGCAGTCGTGAAAGCTCTGTTAAAGAAACCCTCCCTCGATCCCGAAAACCTGGCTAACTATAGGCCCATTTCCCTACTCCCAGGAATAAACAAGATTGCTGAAAAACTGGTTAATAAAAAACTCTCCCAGTTCCTGGAGGTCAACAACATACTAAAAAGTTCCCAGACGGACTTTCGTCCAGGGCAGGGCACGGACATCGCCCTCCTGGCAGCGGTAGAGGAGGCCAGAGCGCTATTGGACGGAGGAGGATCAGTGGCAGTGATCCTCCTCGACCTAAGTGCGGCCTTCGATACTGTCAACCACCAACTTCTCATCAAAAGAGTCAAGGGAGCTGGTGTAGAGGGCTCTGCTCTAGCCTGGCTTTCATCCTTTCTGGCTCAACGGACCTATCAGATCTGGGAGAATGACGCCCGCTCCTCCGAAATTCCCCTCCAATGTGGCGTGCCCCAGGGCTCCTCCCTGAGCCCCACATTATTTAATATCTATATGTCCACATTGGAGGAGGTCATCATCCCATTCGGAGTGAGCGTCGTCAGTTACGCCGACGACACACAATTAGTTGTATCACTATCTCACCCCAGACAACAACCAGCAGACTTATTTAACTGCCTTGCGCAGGTCCATCGCTGGATGAACACCTCAGCCCTAAAATTAAATGGGTCGAAAACGGAGGTTCTGCTCCTCGGCCCGAAAGGACCCACACTCTCCCCGAACATCTGGCCAGCCTGTCTGGGCCCTCCCCCTGAACCTAAAGAAGAAGTAAAGAGTCTGGGTGTGTGGCTCGACACCGACCTCTCGTTTACCGTGCAGGCAAAGAAAGTAGCCGGGACTTGTTTCGGGCTCCTGAAATCGTTAAGGAAAGTCCTGCCCCTCCTGCCCACCAACTCCCAAAAGTTGCTAATTCAAGGCCTAATACTCTCGAGGCTTGATTATAGCAATGTGATCTACCTGGGCGCCCCCGAAACGACGCTGAACAAACTTCAGAGAATTCAGAACACCGCGGCCCTGATTCTCACAAAGACCCCTGCCAGAGCTTCGGCCAAACCGGCCCTAAAACTCCTCCACTGGCTTCCCATAAGGGAGCGGGTCAAATTCAAGGCCCTGTGTCTAGCTCACAAACTACTACAAAATCAAGGCCCCCCTGTTCTCAAGAAACTCATCACATCCTACAAATCCTCAAGACCCCTCCGCTCGGACACGGAAAACTTCAATGCTATCCCCAGATTCAAGAAAGCCCGGTCAGGAGGAAGACGTTTCTCAGTCGATACTGCACGACTTTGGAACTCACTCCCCCGCGTCCTGCGACTCGAACCACAATATCTCCGCTTCAGGAAACGGCTCAAAACTCACCTCTTTCCTCAGTGAATCATGCTTGTCCTTAACCCTGATCTTCTGTGCCCCTTTCCCCTTCCTCTTCTTTCTCCCTCTTTTTCTCCCTTGTCCCACTGAACTTAGGAGATAGGATCTTTTAGCGCTGGGATACCCCCGGGTGACTACGCGCTCTACAAAATAAATAATAATAATAATAATAATAATAATAAACAGGAGACCCAATTTTTCCGTGAGTGAAAAAAATGTTCTGCAACGGACAGCATCACGTTTCGGCCTCCCAGAGGCCTTGGTCACATGGCCCAGAGAGACAGAGGGAGAGACAGAGACAGATAGATTGGTTATATATGTGTGTGTGTGGTGTGTGTGTGGTGTGTGTGGTTGGTGTGGTTGGTGTGGTTGGTGTGGTTGGTGTGGTTGGTGTGGTTGGTGTGGGTGGTGTGTGTGTATATATATATATATATATATTCACTGAAAAAACCATAGGTTTGACACCAGTTATAGTTAGCTGGATATTTTACTGACATAAAATCAGTGAAATTCCCACGTTATAGTTAGTTGGACTCACTATAACTTGCGCGCCTGCAATGCACTGCTGATGACTCAACATATTACATCGCTCATGACATGGTCAGTGACATCACTCATGACATCACTGCTGACACCATCCAGTGAATGTGTGTCTTTCTGAAAAATAAATATGTTTTCTATATGTATATGAAAAAGGTAGATGGAAGAATAAATGTTTAAATGTCTAAATGGATGTTTTTTTTTTAAAAAAATTGATTGGTTAACTGGCTTATTAAGTGTATCTTAGTGAATACATATATTAGCGAGTAATGTTTAAATATTTAAATATATGTATCAGTGTTTCACTTTGTGTATAAGTGGCTGCATGGGTTGGTGAGTAGCTACATGTGTGTGTATATGGGTTATTAGATTTGTTTTAGTATGAGTGTATGGTTTGGTGGGGGTATTACTCAGCACATAGATGCATCAATGACTGACTCACTGTTAGTATGTGTTTTGAAGACAGCATATGTGCAGGACTGTATGGGTGGATGAGTGTGTATATGTGTGTGTTCGTGAGTGAAGGACTGTCTCACTAGTGTTTTTATCAGTAACTACATATGTTTTAATCTAGTATATGTGAGTATTGATGTATATAAGTGAGTATATGTGAGAGTGAGAGATTGTAAGAGTTCCTGTTTAAATAAGTATGTCTTTCTATAAGTGATTGTTTAAGAGAGTAAGTATGTGTAAGTTTCCTTAGAAGTAAGGTGGTAGTGTGTGTATAGCTGTATATGCAAATAAATGGATGTTCAATAGTTTATTTGCATGTGTGAGTATGTGTGTGAGTAACTTTTGGATGGCTGTCGGTGTGTAACAGGATGTATAGGTGTATCACTAGATATGATGAGTGAGTATATGTATGAGTGACTATATAGAACTGTTGGTGAAGGAGTGGATGTGTATATAGATGGTGGAATTACTGAATTGGTTGTTGTAACTGGTATGGGTATCTCCATTTTTTTGAAAATGTTAGTTTCTATTTTTGAATATGTATTTCAAGGATTACATTACACTGAAAGGAGGTCTGTCCAGGATGGTGTCATCAGTGATGTCATGAGTGAGGTCACTGACCATGTCATGAGTGATGTAATATGTGACGTCAGCAGTGCATTGCAGGCGCGCAAGTTATAGTGAGTCCAACTAACTATAACGTGGGAATTTCACTGGTTTTGTGTCAGTAAAATTTCCAGCTAACTATAACTGGTGTCAAACCTATGGTTTTTTCAGTGAATTTAATTGTTTTTTTAAATGCTAATTCCTAACTATAACTGTTGTGAAACCTATGGTTTTTTCTGTGAATTTCATAGGTTTTTTAATAGCAAATGTCTATTGCTATCAAATATATTTTTTAAATGAATCCTATATTGTATATTTATGTAATACTATTTTTTGTATGTATATTATTTTTTTTTTGTTGCCCTGGAGCGCTCCCGGTGCGCGTACCGGTGAGCGCGCCGGTCAACGCAATCTTGCCGCGCGCCCCGGTGCGCGTACCGGGGAGCGTCCCGTTAGCACTGTTGCCGCGAACGAAAACATCATCGTGACATATCGCGTAGCTGCGTCCGCGTGATACGCACGGCGTAAGCGCACCCGGAAGCAGCCACGCGATACGAACGCGCTACGTAAGCGCCCCGGGGATGTATATATATGTGTGTATCTATATATGTATATATATATATATATATATATATATATATATATATATATTCACTGAAAAAACCATAGGTTATAGACCATATATAGTTAGGAATTACCATTTACAAAACGTTATTTTACTCACACAAAACCATTGAAATTCGCATATATAGTTAGTTGCACTAACCATATATAGCGCACCCGCAATCCACTGCTGATGATGTCACATATTACATCATTCATGACATGGTCATATATATAGATATATATATATTGAAGGTAACTCCGTAACACCACCTCCGATCCAGCCGGACCGGCGAAGCAGGAGACAGACCACAGCTTTCAGGTAAGTTATTTTATTTCTCCAGTTTTTTCCTTAATCACCCAACCATGACGCGGTTCAGGCTTTGCAGCCCTTGTTCATATGCAAGGCATTAGTGCAAATAACAGTGCTTATAAAGTGCTAAAGTGCTCCGCCTCTGGCCCTCCTCCCAGAATGGTCATGTGACCACCTGAGAGGGAAAACAGACTATCTCACAGAATGTTCGACATAGAACAAAAGTTTGTTAAAACATAACTTTTCCAACATAAATGCATAATGTAAATAAACACTCATGTAGCTATATGTGCAAAGCAATCAAATCACGGAATAAATTCCGAAAATTACCATCATAACTGGTTAAATCCAGTAAATCGTGTAGACATAAAATGTTTCGACCATATCAAACATAACATCAAGAGTTAGCATGAATCAATATACTGACATGTATAGACACCATGTCTAAATAAAGTTGAGCTATGTCAACTGATTCAAGGCCTGACGGAACTATACTAATAACCACAAAAAGCTAGGACAACCTTGCCTAGTGTGCAAAGAGGCTAAAGATAAAGTGCAAGCTGTATATGTTTGATAGACAATGAAATACATGTTATAAAACATCAAAGAGTGCATTATGAAAATATAAACAATTACCCGTCATAAAATCAGGGACTGTCATTCATTTTAAAAAATGCAATTCTAATAACATTGATTTCATAATATTATTATCCTAAAAAAACACAACAGACAGTGTATCTAAAAGTTAAATAGTGATAAAATGTGATAAAAAAAGAGGGAAGATGAGAAAAACCATTGATCTAAAAATGGTAGGTAGACGGCGCAAAATAGAAAATTAACACAGAATTATGCAATCAGTTCATATTCATATACATAATAAAGTGCATAGAGTCATAGGTATTAGAGTGACCCTGATAGGTAACAAGGAACCTGACTATCAATTCATCAAATCACAGAAAGTGAATATCCAACTAATTACAGCCTGTTTCAATGAGCAACAGGGAACCTGACTACTCATTGGAAGAAGAGAGAGATATATATGTTTACCTGGCAGAGATTAACTTCAAAATGTTCCATAACGCTGGCCTGGAGAGTGGCAAAATTAATTCCTGATACATGAAAAATAGAGAGTTCCTGATGTATTACAAGAAATTGTAAAAGTCTTCAGTATTATTAAGGCCATTCGGCCATTTGCTGTCGAACTCTAAAATAAAGCGTGTTTCGAGCTGTCGCAATAACAACTCTCTGTTGCCTCCTCTCCGTAAGGGCAATACTGATCCTATCACAAAGGATTCTAACGAGTCACAAGATGGCTGCCAACACTTCCTGGTTTGGAGTGTTGGCAGCCAAACACAGTGAAGCTCATGCTCAGGAGGATTTGCAAACTCACCGCTGCCCAGATATCGAATCTTTTTCCAATTTCTCAGCAACTACTGAACGGAGTAACACCATTTAAAAAAATGGTCGCTTTCTGAACCAATATCTACCTTTTGGCCAAATTTGATTTATTTCCGTTCGGCAGTTCGGCCTGTAGCTTTGTCTAAACTTTTCTATGGAAAATAACATGGAGAAAACACGTTTTGTCCCCATTTTTCTCGTCCCCCACTTCACAAAAAACCCCAAAACTTTCACCACAGGAGCTGACCGGCGCTGGTCACTGGTTTTGAAAAATTAAAGACTATTCGTCAACCGGCGCCAAAGTTATTGGGAAAAGAAAAACGCTTTTACTATGGAAACTAGGTCCTAACTATAACTAGCTACTGGCTACCGCCAGTAGGAGATATATACACACACGGTTTGGATATTGAGTGCGCTGCCACAGCGCACTGAGCCCCCACCCCACAAGCAGTTTGGCGGCAGTAGTGGCATCTGTTTTGGACTCACCTCATGAACTGGGGATCCCGCCGAACCACTGCATCCCGCAGCTGTGACATGCTATTTATTGGACCGTGACTTCGAGAGGAAGCAATGCACACTGAGGCAAGGCTCAAAGGATAGAGCTGTGTCCTGCGGGGGGGGGGGGGGGGGGGGGGGGGTAGTGTTTGTTCCAGGTCAGCCGCTTGTTCCCACAAAGATCCAGGTACAAGGAGAGAATAGGTGGTCAACGCCCACTTGGGGAGTACTTCCGATGTGTGGCTGCCTTGCGAGAACGCGGAGTGCCGAGTTTGAGATGCTCCCTAGTACCTGCCAGCAGGCTTCCCCTAATCGTAGCGAGGCCAGCTGGGATAAAAGGTGGACCTTTGCAAGCATTTGTTTAATCTTGTGGCAGTTGAAAAAGTCGTGAGACGAAACGCATCATGCCATGTGGGACTAAAATCGGCAGTCCAAGGTATCAAACAACTCACTACATTAAGCCAGACTTGTTTCTCAAGGCGAAACTAATGTACTTTGTTGCGGTGTGCATCTTTAGTAAAGCTGCCACCTTGTTGCCTTTAAAAGTCATGTGCCTTCACGGGCACACATGGAGCCTGCTTTCTGCCCTCATGAAAAGACATGCTAACAACTCTCAGCAAGGAGAACAAGGAGGCATTAGAGGCAAGGGAGGTGTCACCGCCCTCCTGCAATAAGCCACTTGGGTGTTAGTCCCAAAAGGCTAGTTTCAAAGGTGAAGCCGCCTTTGAAGGGCAGATTTGTAGCACCTGGAAACAAGGCTGCCCAATTGTTCAGGCAGACAAGCTGACATGGGAGGCAGAGCGGGGAAATTAGCTGCCAAACTGATTTTCACAGGGGTGTGTCACCCTGAGGTAACCACGCCCTGGGCATGGGATAGTGAGGTCTGCACACCAGGAGAGTTCTCGCTATCTTGGGAGCAGGCAGGATGGTGCACCCTGGGACAGCCAGGTGCCATACTCCACAGGAAGAGTTCACCAGGTGGGAGGGTACCTGATAGCTTATTGGCTACCAACCACATCCTGCCCTGAGGTTACTTTGCAGTATAAAGGAGACAACCCTGGCAACCAGAACTCAGAACGAAACCCCCTTTGAAGAAGTACTGCCTTGCTGCATCGATATACCAGCAAAGAGATGCTGCACTGACTAGGAATGCACCTGGTGATTAGCGAAGAAAGGGACTGTGCCTGCCCTGTCCTGATCAAGAAGCAGTCTTCAGATCCCAGTCAAGCCAAGAGAACTCCAAGGGCCAGCTGGCAAGCCTTTTGTTCAAAGCACAGGGACACAACAGCTGAAGAAGCCTGCTGGTGTAAGGTGGTAGCTCAAAGTCTTCAAGACACTACCACCGCCGTGCAGAACAGAGGATCAAGACCCAACGCAGACAGTTGCACCAGAGTTCGATGAGTCCAGAAGTGCTGTTGGAGAGCTGCTGGGACCCTAAGAAGGTGAGTTATTGACCGAGGAAGGATTGGCCTGTGACCATGACAATGGGCGAATGGTAGTCCAGTGGAGCCTATACTCGGCCATACTGGTGAGGACTTTGTGGGAACATCGACCCTGCAACCAGGACCCCCTCACCGAGGAGTCCTTGCAGGGATACCCCCAACTGACGGAGTCTAATCCACGGTGTCTTTGGAGTATCTTTAGCATCCTTCATCCCTTGCATCAAGACTACTCCTTAGGAATCCATTACAATGCGGGTAAAGTGCCTGTAACTGTTGAAAGACTGCTTCTCCTGCAAAGCTAGGTGTTCCTGAGGGCCTTGCTGGTTCCCCGCCCCCCCCCCGACTAGCTGCCTGCCAGAGTTGTTCACCCCATGTGCTTCTAACAGACCGCATTGACACTTAAGTTTTCCTTGAAAAAGTTTTTGTGTGTCCAATCTGTTGACTTTGCGAAGGCTTGTTTGCGTCTGAGTGAAATTACATTCATTTAATATTGCTTCTATAATCTACATCAAGGGGAACCTCTTAGTGCATATCTTTCATTCTAGTGTCAAAATTCCTATACAATGCATGGCTAGCAGCCGATGATGGCGGCAGCAACCTAGAGAGGCTCCCGTAGCAAGGCGGCTTCCCGCAACAATCCGCATGCCTATCCGCTCAATCTTCGTCCCAGAAGGGGTGACCTGGGTTCGGTGACCGAACGACGGTCGCAGGAGAAATTTGGGAGCGTTCACGCCCCGGGAAGAGGAGGAAGGACCTACTTTGTCTTCCACCGAAGTGCGGCCTGGTGGCACGAATGAAGCCGCGGTGGTCTAGCCGAGTTCCATCCGGGCGTAAGTGGACCCTCACCGGCGCGGCTGACAGGAAGTGCCCGTTGCGGACATAGTTCGACACCAACGAACCCCCGGACCGGCGTGTCTCTTTTGAGCACTCAACTTCTAACTCTAACTCTCCGGCGACAAGACGGGACAGTGTCTTGCGGCGGCAAACTGCCGCGACGTTTGAAAACCACTGCGTGATCGCCGCCATCTTGCGCCTTGTCTGCCAGAACTGAAGCAGACCCACCGCCGAAGGGACTAAAACGCCAGTAGCGGTCACCAAACTGTGCCTAGCTGAGCTCTCCGTCAAGACGCCTCGGCACCACTGACCATAGACGGCCAGCTTCCCCTATCACCGAGAGTGCCCCGCCGTCGAGCCAAGATGGCGGGGAAGGGACCCCGACAAACCGCCGCTCAGGCGAAACTCGGCAAATTCGCCTACGATAACCAGGCACTTCCCCAGTCTGAGCAACGCAAGTCTCTGGGCAAAGGTGCGGACAGTGACGGGGCTAAAAAGGCTACCTTGGATGATGTCCTACGCGCCCTGGAGCAGGTTCAGGCGACGGTGGGCTCGACTGCTACCGAGGTGACCCTAATACGAGCCGACCTCCAAAAGATGAGCGAGAGAGTGAAGCAAGTGGAGGTGGTAGCCAAATCGCTCGTGGAAGATGTCTCGGATCTACAGGTGGCAATGGAAAAGTTGCAGGCTGACAATAAACTCCTGAAAGACAAGCTGGATGATCACGAGGGGCGCTCCAGGCGGAACAACGTCCGCATTTTGGGGGTCCCGGAATCTGAGACGAAAGGGGCCATGGACCTGTACGTGGAGGATTTAATCAAGAATCAGCTGGCCCCTAAGGGGCTCTCCAACTTTTTTACTGTAGAGCGAGCTCATAGGATACCCGGCGGAACACCTAAACCGGGGGCTCCCCCTCGTCCCATCCTGGCGAGACTTTTTAACTTCAGGGATCGGGACACGATCCTCCAAGCAGCCAGGGTGGCACCACCTATCCAGATTCAAAACTCGCGCATCTCCTTTTTCCCGGATTATACAGCGGAGGTCACGCGAAGGAGGAGAACTTTCCTGGAGGTGAAGAAGACGCTCCGCGAACAAGAATTGCCGTACTCCATGCTGTTCCCGGCCCGGCTACGAGTGGTGGCCGACAAGAAGGTTTGGTTTTTTGACTCTCCGGAGACAGCAAGAGATTGGCTGGAGGGATGGCGCACGGTGGACCGCACGTCTGGCCGTCAACGCAACAGGCCCCAAAACGACAGCCGGCCCGGCTCACAGACATCTGCTAGAAGGAGTGCGAGTGCATCGCCATCGCAAGATCGATCTGGAGCTGCCGGGGGCGAATGAGATTCGCAGGCAATGGATTGGTTGGACTCTGATTTTCTCCCACAAGGATTGCTCTACCTCATCGTTACTGGACTCCGGCCTGGACATCCCGAGGGCGGCAAGGGGGCCGCCTGCTTTGGGGGACACTCTCCCCTGACGCGCAAGTACTCTGTTTGTGGAATGGGTTAAGCGCTCTGCTGAGTTGGGGTGGCGGGCAGTTGAAGGTCCGTTAAGCAGGGAGGCAGGGTGGGAAGGGGTTGGTTCTTTTTCATGGGAAATCCACTAAGTCGATCAAGAACTGTACAGTGTGTCATGACTAGAATTGTGTTATTGCAGGTGCGGATGATTCCTTCTGGTCATATTATGTGTTTGTTGATTGGTGATGGCGGGTGAACGACTCAATGCCGTGAGGGTGGACGGGGCGCAGACTAGTGGCTCCGCCCTCCGGCTCTTTTCCTGGAACGTGCGGGGCCTAGGGGATAAGGTGAAGCGTGGCCTAGTCCTGTCTGAATTGAAGCGCCATAAGCCAGACTTAGCACTCCTGCAGGAGACTCATTTGATGGGTGGAGCTATCAAGGCCCTGGACAGGAGGGGGTATAGAATGCTTGTACATTCCGAATTTTCCGCTGGTTCACGGGGCACAGATATCCTTATCAAAAAATCCTCCCATTTCATCACACTGAGTACTAAATCCGACAATCAGGGGTGCTTTGCGGCGGTAGTGGGGCAGTGGGACGGTCGCCCGTTAACGGTGGTCTCTGTATATATTCCGCCTTCCCTACACTCGGTGATGCTTCCAGCCCTGGGCAACTTCTTGCTATCCCTCCCGGACGGTGACGTGATCTTGGGTGGGGACTTCAATGCAGCTGCAGACCCGCAGCTCGACAGGTTCCCGATGGCTGCTTTGCCGGGGGGACCCTCCCGGTTTCGGGGGTTCCTAGCGGCACTGGGGCTGATAGATATTTGGCGCCATGTTCACCCCCTAGTCAAACAATACACGTTTCACTCCACAGTCCACAACAGTCTCTCCCGCATTGATTACTTCTTAGCATTGGGGGACAGGATACAGCGAGTAGAAGAGGTAGGCATACACCCTCGAGGCATCTCCGACCACTCCCCGTTGACCCTCACCATTACCTCTTGGACACAGACTCGTCGCCACATATACCCTATTCAGGCCTCTTACCTTAAAGTCCCGAAAATCAGGAGGGCTCTTCAGAAGGCCACGGAGCAATACTTTGTGGAAAACGAACCGACTGCGGCTTCTGCCGAGATTCTCTGGGAGGCCTATAAAACAGTGTTGCGGGGACAGGCTATAGGCTCAATAGCGGCGCATAGGAAGGAACGAACAGCTGAACACTCTGCTCTCGAGCTCCAACTGCGCGAAGCCACGACCACCCACGAAGCTGACCCCACAGAGGACACAGCACACACCCTTGCACTCCAACAGCAATTATACACGGACCATGCACGCCTCACGGTACAGGGACATATCACTGAGACACAGAACCGGGTGTATGATGTAGGGGACAAGGCGGGGAAGATGCTGGCCTGGCTTGATAAGAGAGGGGGTAGCTCCAGGGGGATCCAGCAGGTGAGGGATGGTAATGGCACGATGCTAACTGACACCGACCGGGTGGTGGAGGCGCTGGCGTCCCACTTCAAAAAGGTGTATACTCCCGAAAGGGAGGTGACCGTGATTGCGGCCCAGTGTGCACTGAGCAACATAGATATCCCATCGCTGCAACCGGAGGCTGTGGCCGACCTAGATGCGGCACTGACTACCGACGAACTTCGGTTAGCCATAGTGGCGCTCAAACCCGGTAAGGCGCTTGGTCCGAACGGCATTCCGGTCGAATGGTTCCAAGCACGCTCTGAAGACCTTTGTCCCTACTTACTTAAGATGTACGAAGAATGTCGGGAGAAGGGACAGCTCCCGCTGGACCAACGGACGGCCACAATCGTGGCTATACCAAAGCCCGGCAAGCCTCCGGAGGAGTGCTCGTCCTACCGTCCCATCTCTCTGCTGAATGCAGAAAGTAAAATTTTAGCGAAGCTTCTGGCCAACCGCCTGCTGCCTCACCTGCCTGATCTTATCCACCCAGATCAATCGGGGTTCATGCCTCATAGAAACACTGCGCTTAATCTTCGCAGGGTACATGGGGTGCTGGCAAGGGCGGACCAACTTAGCGATAGTGCAGTTATACTGGCCCTGGACGCGAAGATGGCTTTTGACTTGGTGGAGTGGACCTACCTTTTCGAAGTCCTGTCTCACATGGGCTTCGGCCCGAACTTCATATCTTGGATAAAGCTACTATACACAGCACCAGTGGCGCACGTGGTGGCGAATAGCCACATATCACGCACGTTTCCGCTTGGACGAGGCACCCAGCAGGGCTGCCCTCTATCTCCCCTGCTCTTTGCGTTCACCCTGGAGCCTCTGGCAATTCGCATCAGACAAACTCCCTTACTCAAAGGAATTCAATGGAAAGAGGGATGGGAGGACCGCTTATCCCTCTATGCAGACGACATGCTGCTGTATCTGATAGATCCCGAGCGTGGAGTTCCGGCCCTTTTGCGCTTGTGCGACGAACATGGTGAGGCTTCTGGTTACACCATTAACTGGAACAAGTCGGAGATGTATGTGCTGGCGGGTCACACCCCGACACTCGGGCCAGACTGCCCTCTGAGACTGGCTGGTTCCTCCTTTAAATACTTAGGTGTCCATGTCACGAGGGACCCATCTGAATACAGGAGGCTAAACTTGATGCCACCACTGGAGCGCCTCAAACAGGACGCAGGCTTCTGGGCAGGGTTGCCGTTAACAATGTTGGGGAAAGCTGCGTTGTACAAAATGAAATCGCTGCCCCGCTTTCTGTACATCCTGGATAACACACCATTCCCGGTGGCAGCGGGATACTTCAGGAAGGTTGCAGCGGTGGTTTCCGGGCTGTTGTGGGGCAATCGCCCTGCGCGCATAGCCCAAGCTAAACTCTGCAGAGGCTGGTATGATGGGGGCATTGCACTTCCTAATTTGCATTTGTATTACTGGGCAGCGCAACTTAGGCCCATCAATCAATGGCTACATGCTCCACAGTCTGACCCGTCATTCCAAGCGGACAGGGCGCAGTTTGGCACCAATACCATGCTTGCCCCACTTTACGATCGGAGGAAGCTGAGACTGCTCATAGGACCCACTAAACTCACTGTGGACACCTGGCACGCGGCGACAGCTGCGCTAGGATGGAAGGGTACGCTTACTAAGCTCACCCCGCTCTGGGACACGCGCGCTTTGGGCAATTTGAGGACCAGTAAGGGGTTTTCCCACTGGGACTCCATTGGCATCTCCACAGTGGGGGACATGTGGGAGCAGGGCGAGGTTATTTCATTCGCCCGCCTGAGAGAATATATGACCTCAGACCGCACGAATCATATCGATACGTGCAGATCCGCCATGCTTTGCTCTCAGCCATCCCTTCCAGATCGACTCTCCCTGAGTCATCCCCACTGGAAGATCGCCTCCTGACCGACTTCATGGTAGAGAGAGCAACTTCCCTGACATACCGTAAGCTCCTGAATAATTCACCAGATCCTCTGACACCCCTCAAGGAAAGATGGGAGCTGGAGGTGGGCGCCCTAGATGAGTACGAGTGGAATGAGGCTCTAGCTTCCCCCAAAGAGGCGGGCATATCGGCCAGGATGAGGCTGGTCCAGCTAAAGGTCCTTCACAGGGTATATTACACGAGAACACTGCTACACCGCATCCACAGAACTCCACACCCCTTTTGCTTGCGTGGCTGCGGGGATGAGGGTACCTTCTTTCACACGTTCTGGGACTGCCCACGCATACAAAACTACTGGCGCCAAGTTTTGCGCACTATATCCCAGGTGCTGGAGGTCTCGGTCCTTCCGGAGCCACGGCGGTGTCTCCTCAACATATGGGAACCGACGGACCTGTCTCGGTATGGCCGACTTTGGGTGACACTGGGAATGATGGTGGCGAAGCGGGACATTGCGCAGCGTTGGGGGGTGGCAGGCCTTCCGACAACCTCACAATGGTGCATGAACATGGACAGAACCATGGTAACTGAAAGGGCGGTGTACCTGAGTCGGGCCTGTCCTGGCAAGTGGAACAAGGTCTGGTCCCCATGGAACGTATACCGGGGCGACATTTGCGATCCACTGCCAGAGGACGATCCGCTAGACTCGGATGATGAGGAGGGGATGGAATGAGGGGGAGTGGTTGAGGGGGGGGGGTAGGTCCTTCGGGAGGGCAGTGGTGGGGGTGGTAATCTCTACACACTCCACATTGGTTCCTAGATAACACGGCGCTTTATCCTGTCCCGGGGTTACTCCTATAACTATCCTGCAATATACATTGTCAATAATCGCACTGTGATTTCCCGATGTTCTTTTGTTCCCTTTGTTATTTTCATTCAAAAAATAGAAAATGAAAACCTCATCTACTCTGTATGAAAAGTGTGCTAGCGCCCTTCATTCATTTCTGTGGCAAGCCTTTCACTACAATGACTTTTTCATCACATGGACTTTAACTTCACGAGGCTGTCATTGCAATTTTCTTCTTTCATTTAGCGGCCGGCCCCTCGGGGTTGTAGGCGACGTGCTGTTTAACAGTATGAAGGTGCAATAAAGGTTTTTAAAAAAAAAATAAAAAATAGCAGAAAGGCTGTTCCAAATAGTCAAGTCCCGTTCTCTAGGAATGCGCACCACATTTGAAACTCGGGCTCTCTATTTATCTGCTAGAACTAGCATGGCACTGTGAGGGTGTTAAGGGCTATAAATTGGGATGTTACAATTTTCCCTGTTTTCAGTTTTTTTTTAAAAAGTCTAGCTGCTTTTTATCTTATGTGATTTTGCCAATATTATGTGCACAAGATCTAGCATTTTAAAATAGATGTTATAAAATAAATGTTGAAATACATAAAAAAAAAAATAAAAAAAAAAAATTCCTATACAACATTAACATTTTGAACTAAAAATAATAAACACTGAAATTCACCAACTATAGTTAGAAGAGCGAACTATAAATTATGACCCCTCCATGCCCTGCTTATGACCTCGCGTATTAGATCACTCAAGACATGTTCTATGCCATTTATGACACAACTAATGAAATCTCAGATTACATCATTGAGGACATCACTGATGACATCAGGCACTACGTCAAACTCACCACAGGCAGACACCCAGAGGCAGCCAACACCACAACGCACATAGAATTTGTTTGTGCATGGCGTGAGGTTACCCAGAGGGCAGGTCTTGCAGCCAGGCCTTGCAATCAACTCCCCTGAGGCAGTCAACTCGAAGCTGCACACATCCTTTGGCTGTGCTCATTGAATGGTTCGTCACAGGGATTGGGCTGCCACCAAGCCCTGTGGCCAAACGACCAGCAGGCTGCCAACCACACATCATGCACAGCCTTAGGCATGCGTAGGGTTGGTCTTCAGGCCTTTGGGGGACAACCACTTGGGCCAAGACCTCTATTAAGGGGAGGAGGCATGTAGCCCCCTCCTCAACCTTTAATTGGCTACGGGGACCCCATCCAGTGAAGCCAGTTGCAATAAAAAGCGGGAAGAGCCATGCGCGCCCCCCCCCCTTCCAGCATACTAAAAAAGGGAGAGGGGAGCTGAGCACCCCCCCCCCCTCTCCAATCCCTGAGGCCGAACTAATAAAAGAGGGTGCAGTGTGCCTCCCCCAGAGCCTTCATAAGACTTTAGAATCCCATCCCCTGGGGCCTTTATTTATTTAGGATGGATGGGGGGCTACCATGCCCCCTTTCCCAGAGTCTTATCAGGCCCCAGGGACCCCATTCCCCCGGGCCAAAGTCAGGAGAGATTTAAATAGGAGAGGTGGCGTGCAGCCTTCCGCTCAAGCCTTCTTGGGGCTGGTACCCACAGTGGAAACTGGAAAAATCCTCCGAATAGACATGCCCCCAAACCATGAAACAGCCAATAGAAGAGAGCGCTTAGCAAGCCTAACATGCAAAGAGGCAGCTTTAACAGTAACGCACATGATTGGATGATACAACACTTTGTCTTCATCCAATCGTAGCACAGATGGGTGTATTTTAACTAAGCCCGCGAGACAGAAAGAATCTTTCATTCCAACACGAAGACCCGATGCAACGAGACGTTACCGCTAGAGCAGGTAAGACTTACCCCGGTAGAGAGCACTTATAGGTGCCGGACGAATTAACGAACCATAAATGAAAGAAGGTTATGCTTTTGTCCTTCTAGGGGATATAAGAATACCAATTTAAGAAATTACCCCAGCGCTCTGAAAAGTAAAGGCAGCTTGCTGCGCCACCACAACCCCCTCTATAGCGAGATTTTATCCGCTGCAATAGGTAAGACTGCTCTCTCTCGAACTGAGCAAATCTGGTTTATAATTATAATTATTTACACCGCTACACAGAATCGTGGTCTAAAAGTGCTCCTATATTGTCATTATTCTTTTAAGAGAGATTCGCTCTGGCCGTTTGAGCAAACCGCCATTGAACTCCATCTCCGCCATAGACCAAGAACAGCGGAGAAGCAGTGGCATAGAAGTGTCTGAAGATTGACTGATTTTAAAAAGTTTTCTAATCCTTAAGGGATAGGATACTCAAAGGAAATCTAAAGGTATGTCAAGCCATAGGCTAAAATCAACAAGAATGGAATAGGGCTAACTCCACCGCCCCCTAATTTAGCGGTTTCATATGCTTTTTTCTTTAGATGGAAACCGCTTAATAAGAACAACTTCATTCATCCTGAAAGTATTTTATTTCTTTCAAATAACTAGGAATCCCACCTGAGGATACAGGTAACAGCATAACTCTACCCAGGCAGTTTAATCTTTAGTTCTGGCACTTTTAAAATAGTTTCTAAAACTTCAATGGCAGAGAGACTGTTGTTAGATGCATACATAGAATGGAATCCAATGTCTCTTACTACATTGTATCAACCATATACTATCAATAGTAATAGCTTAGAGTGTCATACACCCAACATCTCAAAAGCTCACCATTCCTTTTTTTAAAGTGGGAAGATGCCATGTAGGTAACTGGCCCCTCCTTGCTAGCGCCTATCAGGCCACCAGTTTGCAATATTATAAATTTGTGTTGAAATCTAGGTTTCTAGTAGGGATATTTCAAAGATCATAACCCGATTAACCCCTCATAGTTGTGTTTTTTTGAGTGTGCACGTAGAGAAAAGTGTGAAGTCATAGAATATATAACTCATGTATATATTAAATTACAATACAATACTGTTTTTTAACAAGATAGTGATGAGATAGCTTAGGAATACAATATTGATAATGTACCTTTGAATTACTGCTATATAGAGTGTTCTTTTAATTTAGATAATTAATTGTATGTATATCTATTGTAGGACACCTATAAGGATCCAGTAACACGACAGACAACGAAATAATAGTCTTGATAAAGGTGGCACACAAAATACGCAAAACCACCGAAACGCGTCGACGCAAGTCTTCGTACAATTCATGTCCTTTCCTCCCCGGTTTATATACGATTGTGAGGTTATAAAACCAGGGAGTGTTGAAATATTAACTTTGAATGTACGCTCTGTAATTTCCAATTTGTATGTTTTACAATTAAGTTTTGTCTGTCCCCTATTTTGTGCTGGTCACAAAATTTCACAGTATTAGTTAAATTTTAACTGTTTTTTAGCATTCCCCCCATGTGAAATTGTAAATTGTTTTTTATTGTTTCAATAAATTTTTATGTAATTCATATTTTGATTATTTTTTAGCTTGTGAGTTTATATTTAATTGTGTTATAGCTAAATCTTAGCTTCTCCTGTACACGTCCCAAGGAAATCATTTTGTTTGATCTAGGCTGGTACCCTGTCCCCCAGGGTCCAATTGTATTGTTTTTTAAAAAGAGGGGGACATTTGCCCCCGTGCCTTATTAGGCCCTGGGATCCCATCGCCCAGGGTTGAGCAATTATTAAAGGAAGGCAGGGTGCAGCCCCCCTCCCTGAGCCTAATGAGGCCCTCTGGGATCCTATACCCGGGGCTAAAATCTAAATAAAAGTTACCCCTCCCTGAGCCTACTTGGGCCCGCCCACATTCCCAGGGGCAAAAATGTATAAAACTGAGGGAGGAAGGATGCGCCTCCACCTACCCGCCCCAGGATTGCTCCCACCCAGAGGGAGCAGGTATTTATGCAGCTCCCTCCGGGCAAGAGCAATCTGCTGTTCTGTTCCCCTGCCCGTTTCAGTAGTGCCAGCAGGGAAACTACTGAATGTGCCGGGGTGGGCTCCCAGGCACATGGCAAAGGACCGGGTTGCAGTAGATGGGCTTCATGGGACCATTAAAAGCTCAGGTAGGGAGGCAGAGAAGCCCCCTCCCCTCCCTTTTCATTTAAGTGACTGCCCTGGGGGGATGGATTCCCAGGGCCTTTTTAAGGCTCTGTGAGGGGTAGCCCCCTCTCCTTTTTAAATACAGTGGGGATGGGGCTCCAGAGGCCAAAAACAACTCTGGGAGGGGTGAGGGGGGGGGGGTGCGGGGGGGGGGGGTGGCGGTGCATGCCCCCCTTCGCTTACATTTACCAGGACCAGAGGTCCTAGTTGATGCCCCCCTCCCCATGTATATGTTAAATAATGGGACCTGCCACCTAGTTTTTAGGTCTCGCCTTTACCATTCCGCAGGAATGGGAAATGGGGAGAATTCAAGTCGGCAATTTTCTCTTAAAATAAGGGCTTTCAGCCGCGGTTTTCTTGCAGTTCACGTGAATCACGTGAGCAAACATGCACGAGCATTCACGGCCAGGGCTTCTCCTCCCCTAGCAGCACTCCTCCCACACCAGCAACTCCCCCCTCCCACACCAGCACCTCCCCTCTCTCTCCAAACAAACACAGCCTTGCCGTAGCAGCACTCCTCCCACACCAGCAACTCCCCCCTCCCACACCAGCACCTCCCCTCTCTCTCCAAACAAACACAGCCTTGCGGTAGCAGCATTCCTCCCACACCAGCAACTCCCCCCTCCCACACCAGCACCTCCCCTCTCTCTCCAAACAACCACAGCCTTGCCGTAGCAGCGCTCCTCCCACACCAGCAACTCCACCCTCCCACACAGCACCTCCCCTCTCTCTCCAAACAAACACAGCCTTGCCGTAGCAGCACTCCTCCCACACCAGCAACTACCCCTCCCACACCAGCACCTCCCCTCTCTCTCCAAACAAACACAGCCTTGCCGTAGCAGCACTCCTCCCACACCAGCAACTCCCCCCTCCCACACCAGCACCTCCCCTCTCACACAGCCTTGCCGTAGCAGCACTCCTCCCACACCAGCACCTCCCAGTAAGCCTCCCTCCCACAGCTTCCCCCAGCTCCCTTCTCCTCCCCCATAATTGCTTTTTTTTCCACGGTCGCCAGGCCGTGAGCTGCTTCAAAGCGATCCGCTCCGCCCCCTGCTGCACACAGCGCTGGCCTCACTTCTCCCCCCTAATTGCTTACCAGCCATGTCACACACCACCATTTGCTGTGCCTCGCATCGGAGCATCAGACCTTCTCTTTCCCCTCATTAACAGGCTTCCCCGCCCCTAAAAGCTTCCTTCAGCGATGTTCTTGTTAGTTTGTTTACTTCTGTGGTGAATCATCAGGAAGTGCTTGTTTTTTAAGTGACTACAAATGTATATTACATTTTGCGCCAAAGCTGTGTTCCTGTCCCTTTTACTGATACGTTTAGCGTTTTTACACACATTGATACAGTTGCTGCTGCAGTATCACAAAGATGCAGACAACGTTTTTTCCTTCTGGAAAGGAGATTGGGAGAGGAGCGACTTTGTTTCAGGTCACCATGCAAGACAACAACAAAACTTAACACTTGCAAAAAGCCAATGCAAATGTTCTTTTGTTTCTCCTTTTGCCGTAGGCGTCATTGGGGATACATAAAGCACAGGCATTTTAGCTAAATTGTAAACAAACTTGTTGAGGAAAGGTTTCGATGAGAAATTAAAGGCAAGCTGATCAGGAGGAGACAAAGAGAGGGTCGCCAAAAGAGGAATGTGGGGGCTGTAAACCGGACCCAAGAAACCGATCCACAGACTGGAGAGGCAGCAGGCGTCAGCAGGGGACAAGCTGGTGAAACTCACAAAGGAAATGAAGTCGCAAGGTTGGTCTTCGTTTCCCCTCCGCAGATCAAGTTACACCCCTGCCCTGCTGGGTATCAGCGGGGGGAGGGGGGCCTAGTCAAGTGCACGGAGTCCCTGCAGTCTTCAGAACAGAATATTGCAACGTGTACAGGTCGAGTATTTAGTGTTCAGCATACAGAGTGCTGAAGAATCAGGATATATCATCTCATCCCATCCCAATGTTTGAAAAGAGAGTCACAGGGAGCCCCAACTGTTTAGAGTTAGGTGCATGAAAGGCCCCATTCTAAACTATAGTTACTTGCTTCTAGAACGGTCACGAAAATTAGGAATCCTAATAGTAAAACAGCATTTATAGCCATTTACAAAGATTTCCAATTTTGAAGCACTTAAGGAAAGGAGCGAATATAATCACATCTCAGTCAAGCTGAACTGCTTTTGCATGTTCCATCAGGTACTGTGTAATGTCTTCTGAATGAAGGCAAGCACTGTGCATCACCCCCCTTCTTTACTCTAGTACTGTACCCCGTTTAACTAGATACCATAGCGCTGTGACCTGTTCATCACTTCTTCCAAAAACAGTCACCTTCACCGCTGGCAGTGACACCCCGGTCTTTGCTTCTAGAATCTTCTGCCCATCACCTTGTTTACACAGTATTGTCCCTTATTCACCTTTACTCCCAGTGGACCTTGCCTCACCACCTGTGCTTATACAGTGATGTGGATAATCACAATTGTACCATCTTTGCCACCAACGTTGTCTGCCATTTTCACTTTTGCTCCAATAGCTTCACCTTCTCTCCCAGACTACTGTACCTCCTCTTCTTTGCTAGCAAAGGGATGGGCTCACACATTACCCTCTTCAGTGCCTGTTTCACCTTCCTAGCAGAGTACTGGATTCTCTTCAATGTTTGCTACTGCAGTACTATACCTCCTCTCCGTTACAACTAGTGCTGTGCCCGCTCCACCTTACCCACCACAGCACCTTCACGTTTCCTTACAGTGTTATTTTATTTTGCCTAGCAGGAATAGTTACTGTGCGTCACCCAGAGCACTGTGCAATGCAGTTTTGCTACTGGAGTACCATGCCCCTTTCATTATTTGACAGTTGAGCCCCTTCTCACCACCCAAGTGCCTGCTTTCATTGACCATTACCCTGTACATTTATGGGTTGGGTAAATCCGTGTCCTTTCAGTACTTGCAAAATCATTCAGTATGTGACGCAATGTATTTTGGCTTTCGCAGTCACATTTATAAAATTCAGATACATTCAACCCAATTCCAAACATTGTTGCTGTATGTGAGACTCACTCTTGGAGTACTCCTAGCTTACACCTGACTTCCAAGCCAGAAGTACGGCAAGAGTAAGTCAGAGCAACTTCTTTGTGCAATGGATCCATCGTCTTTCCTGCTGTTGATTGTACGATTCATCCATTGGCAAAATCAAGCACTGGATGTCATGCCATTTCCTCTAAGGTCACACCAACAATATCAGAGCATCCACTAACACGCAACGCCACTCACACAAGCCCACTATCACCCACGCAACGCCACTCACACATGCAACGCCACTCACTCAAAGCAACGCCACTCACTCAAAGCAACGCCACTCACTCAAAGCAACGCCACTCACTCAAAGCAACGCCACTCACTCAAAGCAACGCCACTCACTCAAAGCAACGCCACTCACTCAAAGCAACGCCACTCACTCAAAGCAACGCCACTCACTCAAAGCAACGCCACTCACTCAAAGCAACGCCACTCACACACGCAACGCCACTCACACACGCAACGCCACTCACACACAAGCCGAATATGTGCATGCAGCTTTCCAATATAGAAAACAAATTGGACTTTATTCGCAAAAAAATATATACTACAATTGGACTCCTTGGGTTCACTCACATGCAAACCTCAAGTGACTCCAACTATTAAATCTTCATTAACACAAACAAAGATACTTGGCACAAAACCACCCAATAGGCATACTGCCAATAAAACCATGCTCAGACCAGGCCAGAAAGTTAGTCTCGTTTTGCCATCAAGGAACAATGAATTTACAATAAACATGGCCATTGAAAATGTATTCTTAAAAATAAGGATTGGAATTATATGGCCATTAAGTTATTAACTATTTTGCAGATGAAAAGAAACCGTAAGTCCGTAACTGACACACTAGTTAGAATTCTTTAGATAAGTACTGAGCTCTGACATCGATGTACAACCTTCAGGCCATAAATGTAAACCCCGTCAGGACTGAATCCGACCTTCATCCTTCTGAGGTGGATACACGGAGTACCACTGAGTGATCAACAGACACACCTTTTACGAACAGCGCTATATATAACAGCAAAACTAACGAAGCAAGGGAGGGTTAAAACAAGAATATGCTTTATTAATAGGGAAATTCAAAAGTGGGGCTGCGACGTGATAAAATAAAATGGAAAGTAATGATTGACGTCATTGACAGCACATGTGAACATATCATCCACGAGCTGATCACGTAAATATCGTTCCGGCGTTTCTTCCGCCGATTACTTTCAAGATTCATCTGGCAATGCATAAGTCTTAAAAACACCTTTGTAAATCAAACCAATGCACATGAAAACATTTTCGGCCATATTGGAAAAAACATAGACTATTTGAAAAAAAAACGAGCCAAAACACTTCACAAACGATCACAGGCTAAATCAAAATAAACTGCAAGTACTAAAACATATTTACTGCAAACACCAAGTAACACTAGTTTAAACGTTGAAGGTTGTTGCATACCAATAGTGTCTAAATTCATCTCAGCCTTAAATATTAATCAAAATCATTCACAACACAAGAATAATACTGCAAAAGAAAGACACTGTGATTACAATACAACAGTACAATCACAATCACACATTGTCAACAAAAAAAAGATTTCCCAAAAAATGTCTGAAGTACAGTACATAATATAACTACATCGCAAGATATTTACTAAAAACAACATTTATACATAGCACATAAAAATTTTGAAACGTTCAATAGCTAGACACGATGTGCAAAAGAAAAGTCAAATTCAGTCGGAATATGTCGTACGTACATCACAAAAAATTCCAACATTGCCATATATTCATTACAAACAACATTAATACATAGCAGATCAAAATTTGCAAACGTTCAATAGCTGTACACAAACAGCATACAAAAAGTCAAATTCAGTTGGAATATGTCGGAACTACGTCCCATAAAATTAAGACATTTGCAATATATTCATTAAAATCAACATTTATACATAGCACATCAACATTTTTAAACGTCACATAACTATACACTAAGTACATACGCAAAACCAAATACAGTCTGAATACGCAAACGTCATAAATACAAAACATTAATAATATTAAAATTCAAACTTACCTGTCAAACGACGCAGCAACAACACAAGAAGCACAACGCGCCTTTCACACGTGACTGTTCTCGAAGATCTGGGAATTTCCCCGTTGACGCACGTCAAACGCAACGCTACGTCACAAAACGTAGCGCTGCGATTGGCTAGAAATTACGTCACACTAAACATTACATCAAAATAAAAAAAAGACTAGAACGCTAATCTCCCTTACGTAACCAACGTAAAGGGAATACATAGCGTACGACATTTTTACATAATAAAAATAAAACACTTTAAAAACATTCACTAAACACTTATAATCCCAATACAAATACACGAATACACACACACATTACATTAAAAATATAAATTAACACATGCAAAACACTCACATATGCCAATCACACATGCAACCCCACTCACCCACGCAACCCCACTCACACACGCAACCCCACTCACACATGCAACCCCACTCACCCACGCAACGCCACTCACCCACGCAACGCCACTCACCCACGCAACGCCACTCACCCACGCAACGCCACTCACCCACGCAACGCCACTCACCCACGCAACGCCACTCACCCACGCAACGCCACACACACACGCAACGCCACACACACACGCAACGCCACACACACACGCAACGCCACACACACACGCAACGCCACACACACGCAACGCCACTCACACACGCAACGCCACTCACTCACGCAACGCCACTCACACACGCAACGCCACTCACACACGCAACGCCACTCACACACGCAACGCCACTCACACACGCAACGCCACTCACACACGCAACGCCACTCACACACGCAACGCCACTCACACACGCAACGCCACTCACACAGGCAACGCCACTCACACAGGCAACGCCACTCACACACGCAACGCCACTCACACACGCAACGCCACTCACACAACGCCACTCACACACACAACGCCACTCACACACGAAAAACCACTCCCGTTGCCAATAGGTCTCGCAGTACGAAAGTTGGAGCCATTACAATTGCAAATAACAATGCCTTTCACTTTGGTTATCATTTTAAATACATAAAGGGCTTTGTCATTTACAAAACCAATAGCTCCAACTTTCCTACTGCGAGACCTATTGGCAAACGCCAGTGCTTGTTGTTTTTTGCTGCGACCCCGTGGGAGAGGCAAAATGTGCTGATTTTTTTATTTTATTATTTTGGTCCCAGGTGGGGCGTGTCTCCTTTGAGAGCAAAGTGGCCCAAGGGGAAAACAAGCTCCTTGCCAATCAGAACGTTCTATTTTTAAAAATGTAATTGAGGGATTCTTGCAAGAGTCCCTCGAACCCAGCCGTTCAGATCTACAAATATTATTTAACCTTCATTTCTCAAAAACTACTTAACAGATTTACACCAAATTACAAAAAGTGTGCTTTCTGGACCAAGATATAGCTTCCTGCCAAATCTGGGGTAAGTACGTTCAGCAGTTCTGCCTAAAAAAAAGTCTATAGAAAATGTATGCGGATTTGGCATTTTGGGATCCTCCCTTCTTTCTTTGCTTCGCCTTGATGGATCACCCAGAAACTATTCTTACATAAACTAGGAAAAATGGAGCACTTTTTTGAAAGTTTTATTTAGATCCGTCAATCCTTGCCTGTACTAAAGTGGCTCTGTATATACTGGACCAAAGTAAGGTACAGTATGTACAGAGTCCACAGTCCCCAGAGGTTTGGTAGAGGCTAAAATTAGATATAACCTTACTCTCTAAAGTGGTAGCTTGGTCGAGCAGTAAGGGAGTATCAGAGGACAGTGTAAAGCATTTGTTGTACACACTCAGTCAGCAAATGGTCTCACACACTCAAGAACTGAACTCTAGGCCAATTGTTTTGCATCAAAATATATAGTTCTTTTATTTTAGAACCAACAAGGTATCAAAATATACTATCTCAGAATGAATTACTTCAGTTTAAATACTTTGTAAATAGGCAATAGACTTTTTAAGTACAGTAGTTACAGTTGTTGCAATGGGAAACAATTTCAAACAATGCAACATTGAGCTAAATGGGAATGTCTAATTAAATGCAATTAGTTACTTTATGGATTACTTTTCGAACCACAGGACTGGATCCCAGATTCAGTCCTGGGACATCTCCTGTAAACAGTTGAGTAAAAGCGTTTTGGCTACAGTAGTGATTTTTAAGGAATATTATTGTATTTTAAAAGTTGACACTTAAAAACTTTTTCACATAGTATCACCAATGTTATCTTATGGGAGGAAATTCACTTAGCAGGTAAGTAGTGTTATTGTTACTTTTTCTTACTCAGTGGTGGATCCTGGATCCTGCACTGGGGCATCTCCTGTAAACAGTTGAAAGAATGTGTTTAAGTCATACAGGCGATTTTTGAAGGAATATTTGTAGTTTGCGAAAATCGACACTTAAAAACTTTTCTGGTGAAAACCAGACAATGGGTTCCTATGGAAGGAAATACAAGTTGCTGGTAAGCACGGTTAAAACTACTTTTCACGGTCAGTGCTGGGCTGAACGATGCAGCACTGGGTTCTCTCCTGATAACAGGTGAGTACATCGGAATTTGTTGTTCAGCTGATTTTAGGTGTATATTTTAAAGTTTCAAAACTCCACACAGACGAATTTTCGAAGTGAAACCAGTCAATGCTACCCTATGGAAGAAAAGTGAATTATCAGCTTTGCGGTAAGTTCTCGACTGGCAGAGTTAAGGTTCTGGACGTAAACTCAGGGGTCTTCCAGGGTCAGGTAGGTACAGTTGGTACACCCTCAGCGGCACAGGGGGAGCCGGGTGTAGAGGTATTTAGGCCCAATGTTATCCAATGAGAGGCAGGGAGCCTGCGGTTGGTGGCTGCTGGCTAGCAGGCCACACGGCTCTGGAAGCGGAGCTCCTGGTCACTTGCTCAGGGCAAGTGGGGAAGTAGATTAGGACAAAGGTTGCACTGGCAGGGCCACTCGTGCGGCGGGGTGCAGGGTGCTTTTGAGCTGTCAGGCGCTCAATGTTAGTCAACGGAGATCTTGGAAGGTGAACAAAGGCTGCAGGCCTGGGGACGGACACTCTTCAGGAATGACCAACATTTCGAGGGGTAAGTTGGGATCTTGGAGGATAGGTAGACACCCAGAAGCTGGCACAGGGAGCCGGGGCGCGCAGGGGTGTCTTGACGTCGGGAAATCTTACCCTCTGCTGGTCGCGGGTGGAGGGGTCTCCTGTTGTGAGACTGCAGGCGTCATCTGGTCGTCGAGGAGGGCTGGGGTGCAACATCTTATCTGGATAAGACCAAAGATATTCGTAGGTCAGACCAATTGTTCATCAATTATGGATCGGTCAGGACGGGTCTTGCTACCTCTAAGCAGTCAATTTCTAGGTGGATTGTGTCCTGCATACAATTGTGATACCAAAAAGCTAATAAGACCTTAGGAGGTAAGCCTAAGGCTCATTCCACCAGGGGCAAAGCTGCCACGACAGCCTTGCTCCGTAACGTGCCGATTGCATAAATCTGCAAGGCAGCCACTTGGAAGTCGGTTCATACCTTTGCTAAGCATTACTGCCTGGACACTGATGCCAGGGCAGACGCTCAGGTTGGGCAGGCTTCGTTGCGAAATCTGTTCGCACAATAGTGGTGTTATTTCTCTTTTCTCCACCGCCGCTTTGATGTGGGGATGGGCTTGCCATTCTATTCACTAGATTAGGACTATACACAGAGATCCCCTACTACAGAAGGAGTAGTTTCTGTCCTGTAACTCCAGTTCTGTAGTAGGGGTATCTCGGTTATAGTCATAAGCGCCCGCCCTCCTCCCCGGTGGAGAGAGATATTCATGTAAGGAATGTTACAGGTCTGGCGTGTTACGCCTTCAAAAAGAACTGAAAGTAAAGGGGACCTGCAGTGCATTCTGGGATACTGTGAAGTTCTGGAAAGTTCTCTTAAAGGCACAGTATCCTGTTTTGAGCCACATAATGGCAGCCTATGGGGCTTGTCTGTCCATGTCTTCCTCTCGATCATTCCAGAGGGTTTTTGCTGCTAAGGCAAGGGAAATCTGGACAGACTTTGTGGTTTGTGGATTTTTGGTGGAATTTCTAGTTGAAGTACTGGACAGTGTAGCCTGATTATAGGCTGCATTATCTGTCTTTAATTCTCTCTTAAGTGTCTGTGCAGTTCTGCATTTTTTCGACACTTTAAGAGATTTTTGATTGCTCCGGGGTCCACGCACATGGGCGGGACTATTCACTAGATTATGACTATACACAGAGATCCCCTACTACAGAAGTTTGATATCAAACTTGTCAGTCTTCCGTGTAGCCATCATGGTGCTGTGGAGTTCGGAATGACAACCTCCCAGCACCATATACTCTTAATGGCAATAGAGTGCCCAGGAATGGCCCTGGATACTGTAGGGGCACAGGGCTCATGCACCTGTGCCCACACCACTGGCATAGTGCACCGAGCTAGAGGGATG